>NW_009952796.1:6614446-6633513 GCF_000747805.2 Chaetura pelagica
AGAGTATGAGAGATGAAACAGCTGGGACTGGATGAAAAAATAGTGATTTGGGCAAGTTTCCCTGAGGGTAAGAAGCTGGTGGTGCCCACAAGGAAAGGAGAGAAGATGAAAAACAAGGGATGCATATTGGCTGTACATTACTGCAGCTCATCCTAAATCATCTTTGTAAAAAGCTGCCCTAGTCCTCTCTGCAAGTTGCTGCCTTCCAAAGGGATATAAAGATATTCCTGTAATGTATATCTGTGAGTATGTTGGGAAGTAGACAGAAGTCCTTCAGGATTAAAAGATTTATAGAAATGTTACATGTCATAATTTCTAGAGCAGGTTTCAGCTTGCCAATCATTTCTGCCTTTGCTTATACTTAAAAGAAATAATCTGTTCTGGAGCTGATAATTCACAGCACTGAGAGATGCATCTTCCAGCCAGTACTCTGCATTCCTTCCCCCTCGGTACCCCGGACCTAATGGAAAACATTTACAAACATTTTGGAGAGTTAAAGGTTTCCAAAGCAAAGGCAAAAGGACTCATCTGCCTATGTTCTCAGCTAGTTGTCAGATTTCTAATGCTAACATTTACATTACCCAGCACCTGGAGTGACAGAATGTGGCTTTTTGCTTTCATTATGTTTATTACAAGGGTTTCAGGTTTCAGGGTTTCAGAGAAACCCCACTAGACAGGCTGAGTGGAGTAAAACTGACCAGAGTGTTGTCCAGAGCAAAGCTTCCTGTTTGGCTTCTTCGTGCCCATAGCAGAACTTGTCTCCTCCACTCTTTACATGTTTTATCTTTGTCCTTTATGACAAATGGGACTGTTTCCTGGTATTTGGGCCAATCATCAAAACAGTTCCTAGCCAGATTTTGAGACCTACCTCTAAATGTAGGCCAAGTTTTCAAGAGAGGTCAGTGCTGAGTGGTGCTGACACATAGCTGGAATTCCAAGGAAGTTTTTCTACTATAGCTTCCAAACACAACCTGAATTCTCCCAGCACGTACAGTTTAAATCTGGGCAGAAATCATGTTTGAAAACCTGGCCTGAAATGGCCATCAGTAACTGAAAGCTGCTACCAGTGACCATGAAACACAGTTCTTCTTTGTTGTTACTCAGGATGCTGAAAGACCACATGATGGGCATAAATAATGCAATTTGATAAGATACTGAGGGGCATAACTATCTTTCCTTGATGAAACAGATATGTAGGGATATTTCTGGAGTGCTCAGTAGACAATAAAATTAACAGTTGATTGAAATATCAGACCTGTTAGATCAGCTGTTGAAAATCAGACAAAATAAGTACTTCTTATATGTTAACAGTAGTGAAAACAAAAAGCACAGCCTTTCCTATTTGAGCAACTATTTAATTTCATTTCTTCTGCACTACCTTTTCCTCCTCCAGTTCTCAAAATGCAAAACGTAGCAGTATTTCCAACCCAAATCATGATGACAGCATGATGACCCTATCTCCTCACCCTGAAAAAAAACATGGTTTGTTTTTCTCAAAACCTAAATACGATACTGAAGTTTTGTCATCATCCTACTTCCAGGTCAGAAACGTTAGGCTTGCAGTTTCACATATTTCTATGAATAAAAAGGGCTAGAACTGTACAGATTTTATGCTAATTTTTACATCGCTTGTAGAGGAGCTGCAGAACTGTATGACTGCAGGAACAGAGCCTTTTAGCAGGACAGTATGTGCTTGTGAGACTGTGATAAAATCAGGCATGCTGGCAGAGCGCCTACTGCCTTGCAGTAATGGAGGTGAACTGGGAAGTCAAAACTAACCACTGCACTTTCACCCTCGCAGGTGGAGTGAAATATAAAATACAAAGAATCATCACCAGTGGGGAGTATTATAGGAAATATTTGAAATGCCTCCCTTTCAGATGCTCTCAAGGTGAATGCTTTCAGTTGTGTATCATGCTGTTGCTAGCACAGATGACAAAACTCTTTGGAAAAAATATTTTCTTGTTGTCATTTTATCCTAAACAACATTGCATGAAGTGAAAGAACATATATTCCCTTGGTGTTTGCCTCTTCCTTGTAAGCATGACTATTTGAGACACAGATGGAGAGCTCTACACTGCCTAAGACTGTTGCCATTAGCATTTTTCTTCTTTCAGGCTGATGAGTAACTAAATATCCCTGGTGCTGGTCATTGGGAGGAAATTCGTCCTTCCCAGGAGAGATAGGAAAGCTAGTGTGCAGTTTCCTTGGCTATGGGAAGCCTGGGCTGCACTGCAGCCATCAGCATGGAACTGGGTGGAAGGCTGGAAGACTGGAATAGTGTGTTCTGGAAGAAAAGCTGATAGGGAATAATGCAGCCAATCGTTAATCTCCTGGCTAGCAACTGTGCTCACAGCTAGAGAGGGAAAAGGAGGTGGTGACACATGGGTTAAGATGAAGTAAATGTTCAGGGTATGTTCAGGAAGTACTATTCTGAAACAGGGACGAAATACATCTTGGCCAGGGCATTACTGACCCTAGCAGACTTGGATCTGCTTAGGTCAGGGCATGTGTAGGTTGAGACTGATGGTCAGCAGAGCATGAAAGGCTCAGCCGCCCAGAGGTGGCACTGCTGCTGAAGCACGTGAGTTGCTGTAACCTGGTGGCTTGCTTAGCGTGGCAAGATAGATTATGAGGAAGTCATAATTCCTGTCCTGACTTTGCATGATGTGACCTATGGTCCTCCCCTTTGTTCTTATTTATTTCAGTACAGTCATCCCTTTCTCATCTTTCCTCTGAGAAGGATAGCCTGGGCTCATTATCTGACACCAGAACAGTGTATTGCATATGGACAGCATCCATATTATTATCAAACTGTCAAAGCAGCCAAAACTCTTCTGCTTTGGTACTGTTCTGCCTCTCTTGTTGGCATTTTTGTAGCCTGCTTTTGCCTCATGATCAGCTGGAAGCAGTAAAAGGAAGAAAAATAAAGCAGAGCGAGGGACAATGCCTAGCTCTTTACATGTGGACATAAATCAGTACGTGAAAAAGAGTGGAACATAGACAGCTGTTTTCCAGGCAAGGACAATACAGAAGCAGTGAAGGTCAGGATGCTTATGGTCTATGCCATCCTAGGAACACTGCCCACCTGGCCTGTACATGAAATCTGTATATCCTAGGGGGCCACACCACACCTGTGACACCATAGGTGTCCACAACAAAGAAGTGCATGAGTCACAGGTGCTATGTAGGACAAATCTCAGCAGGCAGCTCCTTGGCTACACTTTTTTCCAGAACCTGAGAGTTATTACTCTCTGTGTCAGTGCTGGTGATACCATTGCATGCGGAGAGGATCTGGACTTCAGCTATGACTGCATCACCCTCAACTACTTGATGGGCCTAAACCTGCAGGTCTGCTACTGGGAAACTTCTTGGGATGCTTTGTTGGGGGAGAAGGTGGCTCTTATGATGATGTAGTGGTGGAAGAGAGCTGGAAAAGAGCCAACACAGATCTCTTTTTCAGGATTATACTGAATTCCTTGGAAGAAAGCTTCCTATCCATTAGCAAAGCCCTTCTGGTGTCTACAGGAGGCTGACTACTGCTAGTCCTAACACTGGTGTGCTGGGGATTCTGGTGTAGGTGAAAGAGACCTGGGGGTCCTGGTAGATAGGAGGATGACCATGAGCCAGCATTGTGCCCTTGTGGCCAAGAAGGCCAATGGCATCCTGGGGTGCATTGGAAAGGGTGTGGTTAGTTGGTCAAGAGAGGTTCTCCTCCCTCTCTATTCTGCATTGGTGAGGCCACATCTGGAGTATTGTGTCCAGTTCTGGGCCCCTCAGTTCAAGAAGGACAGGGAACTGCTTGAGAGAGTCCAGCGCAGAGGCACAAAGATGATTAAGGAAGTGGAACATCTCCCTTATGAGGAAAGGCTGAGGGAGCTGGGTCTCTTTAGCTTGGAGAAAAGGAGACTGAGGGGTGACCTCATCAATGTTTACAAGTATGTAAGGGGTGAGTGTCAGGGGGACGGAATTAGGCTTTTCTCAGTGATGACCAGTGATAGGACAAGGGGTAATGGGTGCAAATTGGAGCATAGGAGGTTCAAGGTGAATATCCAAAAACATTTTTTTACTGTGAGAGTGACAGAGCACTGGAACAGGCTGCCCAGAGAGGTTGTAGAGTCTCCTTCTCTGGAGACATTCAAAACCCACCTGTATGCGTTCCTGTGTGATGTGCTCTAGGTGACTCTGCTCTAGCAGGGGGGTTGGACTAGATGATCTTTCGAGGTCCCTTCCAACCCCTAGGATTCTATGCTGTCTGTCCATCAGGGAAGGGATTGTGCTATTCCAACAGCAACCAGAAAGTGAATTTAATTCAGAGTCAAGTTCAGAAAAAAGCTTCAGAACCTGGTCTTGGCCCTTGAATCATTCCTTCAAACCCAGTTTCCTTGCTCCTGCTCCTTGAAACACAGATGCAATGACAGGAACAGCTATTGCCTTGAAATTCAGGGGTAAAAGGTGGCCTTTGTGGATTGCTAAACTTTGATACCATGGTATTCTGCTAAGCTGTCACTGTATAGATTGGCTAATGCTCTTACCATCTAATGGAGAAGGATACAGACTTGGGATGTTCCCAGTGAGAGGAATTTCCTATTTTTAGAACTGTTGCTGGTTCTCATGGGATGAACAGGCTGGGAAAGCCTGCCACTTCTTCTGCATCTTTATGTTTCTCCTCAAATTTATGACAGAAATCTGCTTTACTATCCACTCCTTTCCCTGACCTTACACCACAGGTACCTCAGTCTTAAGAGTTTTAAAACCTAGCAAACACTAGGGGTACAAAGAGCTCCCCTGTTGCCAGAAGTTAAGAAACTTCAAAGTGTCTCTTGGGAAACTTCTGCAAGACTCCCTCAGGTCTTCCTTCATTCCAAGTGAAATCTGAGCAGGCTGGGAAGGTATAAAGGCAGGAGCATTTTGTTGTGCCAGCAGTTTTAGCACTGTCTTGGTTTCTGCCTAGAAACCACATTACTCCTCTGTCTGCCTCCAGAACAACTTGCTAACAAAGGCAGCTGGGTAGTAAGCCTGGTGGCAAAGGCACCAGTCTCACCACTTTTTCCTATTCTTCTTCCATGGGAGCGAGGAGGTGAGCACTCCCTCACAAACCCCAGCTTCCTTGAGATAAGCTCAAGGTAATGCCTGGCAGCAGCGCTTCCTAAACATAAGGACCTCAGCACTCTTTTGACTCTTTCTGCTCCCTGGGCAAATCCCCTGCAGACACAAATTGCTGGAGTTCTGCCTGCTTCAACAAAGCTGTGTCAATCTACACCAGTGGAGGATCTTGTCCTGTAGCTACTGAAGGACCATTCAATGTGACCAGTTTCAGGCTGTCCTGGATATAAATGACAATGTAGTGAGATCCCACTGACGCTGTAATTTTAAATGTCGTGATTAGGTCAGTTGACAGTGCTTGTCCGGTTGGAGGTATAGCAGAGCAGATTCCTGAGATGGTAGGATGAGCAGGAGATGGCTGTGCTCCATCTAGAGTTCTCACCTCTGGGCAAATGGTGGAATGACCACACAATGCCAATGCTCAAGCACTTAATTGCACTATGAGCAGAAAATTTTCCAGGTAGAATATGTCCGACATGCTGCAATAGGCTTTCTCTGCTTATAAGGAACATTCCCTCAGCTGTTCCCAGATGTTTGGAGAGGCATTATTGGCTCTGGTCAAAGAGCATCAGTGACTTTCCTAACAATGCACAGAGTGCATCAGCATGTTCTGGCATTGCTGGCCTCTACTAGAGTACCTGCAGTAAAGGTACACCAAGGCCCTCTGGGAGGCTGGTGGAGAAATTTTTGCAGGAGGATATTTTTAGTAGTGAAAGTAGCTGGAAAATAGGAAAATTTTGCAAGAAATGCCAGAATTCAAATTAGCGAGGAGATTTGAGAAAGGGGCTGTGGAATTTCTGGGGGGATTTGAAATGAGTCTGTTTTAACTCACATAGATATATTTTTTTTTTTTTAAGAACAAAAATATGTCCTCCTAAGCAAGTTTTCTTCACAGTCATAGTTCCAAAAGAGAACTGGTTGCTTTTAGTGGTATTTTTTGACTGAAAAATGATTACACCATGTAATACAAATTTCTGTTTATCCCCACTTTTAAACACTTCCTGCTGAAGGGAGGAAATGTTTACAGAGCATGGATTTAAACTTTCTCATGAAGGCTTGTGCATCTTGCTACGTGTTGTAAACTACCTTTTCTAGACTGCATGGAAGGAATTTATGATCCCCTCGCACTGCAGAGGCCCATGTTGAAAAAAAAATATGTGAGTTTTAAACTAAATCTAGCTGTCCTTTAAAGTTTTATTGACACTTTTTTAGCTGAGGTCTTTGTGGTGGAAGATCCCAGTAAAACAATCAAGACCTGGATCTGTGTAAGGTGGTTCCTCAAAAGAGAAAAGTAAGTTTCAAGAATAATTTCAGTGCAAAGGAGTGTTATGAAACTGAGAAATGTGTGAGTCACCACAGAACACTGAAATATGTGAAAGGCTTCAGAAGTCTGGGCGTAGCCTATGCTGCTGAAACTTAATAGTGCATTGTTTATAAGTGGTGTGAATGAGAAGTGATCTTCTCAAACCTGAATACTGTGATTACTGCTCTTGGCTTTCTTCCAATGAAATTATGCATAGCTACCGGCTTTGTCTAAGGACCCTGCAAGAAATGTGAGCTATGCCACCTTACAGGGTAAGAAAAGCCCACAGATGTTAGGTGTAAAGTATCAAGATGTTGCCCACTTCAGAGGGTCAACCTGACACACTCAGAAGTTTGTAAGAGGCTCTGCAGTATTAATCAGATCCATTTAGTGTCCCCAGGATTTCCAGATTCCCCACTGTAATGAGGAACCTAGGTGCCAATGGCTCTTAAGACCAATCTAGTCCTGCACTAGATTTAGGAAGCCTAGACAATGCAAGAAACCTTTTAGATCAGCTGGAAAGAAACCAGGTTGATTGCCATGGAAGCCTTGCCTATGGCTCATCAGTAACTCACTGAAAGCAAATGTTTCAGGAAAGCAGATAGGTACTAATTGACTCTTTCTGACAGAAGTCTGCTCCACTGGACAATACTCGACTTTGATACTGCTGACCTTGTCACCAACCTTCCCTGAAAGCAGATTGGAAATTGAGTCCAAAGGGACATTGATAAAGTCATGCTATATCTCTCAGAGGCTCCTACTAGTGTTTCTGTCTACAGCTTCTACAGGTTGAGGTGAAACTCATATAGAATCCCTTTGGTTTGAAAGAGAACTGGACTTGAGACTTACCTCTGCTAATTCTCTGTTTTTCTCCAGAAAGGATCCCTGGTGTATCAATGACGCTGATGCTCTCTAGCACAGGATTAGGCAGCTGGGCACATACAAACCTGTGTGAAAATAAATGTGTTTAAAATAAAAGCCAAAGGTATTTACGGTGTGCTGAACATCAGAGACAGTATGAGAGAAGCCAGGCTGTGTGTTGTGTTTTGGGCCTAACACAACAACAAAGAAACAGCCCCGTGGCCACTCACTCAACTTCCCCCCCACAGATGCTCTGTGGAATGGGGAGGACAAAGGCCAACTTGAAGCTCATGGGCTGAGACAAAGAACAAGGAGGGTTCTTCACCAATTAAGGTCACAGGCAAAACAGACTCAACTTGGGGAAAAATACTAATTTAATTTCACACCAATCAGATGCACACAGGACACAGACAACACAAAGAGCAGTGCTTGCATATGTTACTCACCCCTCCTTTCTTCCTGGGCCCAAATTACTTTGTTCCTGATTTCTCTACCTGCTTCCCCCCAGCAGCACAGGGGGACAGGGGATGGGGTTTAGAGTCAGTTCACAGTCTGGTGACAGTCCGTGGTTCCTGCCGCTTCTTCCTCCTCAGGAAGGATTCCTTACAGTCCTCCCCTGCTTCTCCATGCAGTCCCTCCCATGGGAGAAAGAACTCCATGAACCTCTCCTTCATAAGTCCTTCCCATGAGGTCAGGAGCTGCTCCAGCGTCGGCTTCGCACAGAGTCATGGGCTGCTTTGGGAACTCCCTGGTGCTGGGGTCTTCCATTACTGCATAACCTAAGTCCACTGGCAGCAAAATCCAAGTTCACCCCTTCTGGCACCTTCAGGGTATGTTCCACCACATTCCTCCATGAATGCAGGGGGACAGCTGCCTGCCATCATGCCATAGGTTGCAGGGAAACTTCTTCTTGGGCACCTTCTTCCCCTTCTTCCTCACCAACCACCAGCACTGCTCTGCCTCTCTAACTCAGCTGCTCTTTAAGTGCTCTCTGCTCAGGTCTTATCTCATTTTTTTTGTATGTTAATCGTAGAGGCTCATCTGTTGTCCCTGTAAGGGCTCCTTGGCTGGGTTTGGAGCAGGGGGAGCTTCTCAGCTTCTTACTGAAGCCACCCCTGGGGCCCTTCCCCCACTACCAGAAAAAAACAAAGCAAACCAGCACACTGATCTTGCTTATAAGTCTTTAGATGAAGCTTGAAGTTACTCTTAATTTAAAGCAGTGAGAAAGAAGCAGGAACTGAGCACTTTTTCTAACTATTTTGCTGCTTCTGGTACATGGGTCTCAGTCATGACCTGCAACAGATTTTTTTATGTGGCTCCCAGATTGTGAATTATTAATGAAAATGTGGAAATCCAAATGTTTTTATTTGCTGTTTAGATTTTAGCAAGAAGTGTATTTGTTTTTCTTCATTTAAGCGTTCCCTTGCAGGGTCCTGAACTCAAGTGAACTGAAATAACTTGTTTAAAAAAAAATCAGCAATGTTGTAAGATTTTTGTTCTCTTTTACATTTGATCTTAGACAAAATGTGCCATTTTTGCACCACAGAAATCCTAAAGCATATCCAGCTTGAGATCGCAAGAGGTTGCTTAGTCTTACCCTCCTGCCTCAGTGCAGGATCAATCAGATGTTTGTCTACAGTGTTCATCAGATCCACAATGCAGACTCACCAACCTTTGCTGAGAGTCTACTCCCTACTTAAGTATCCTTACAGCAAAACTTATTTTCTTAATGTCTAACCTCAATCTCCCATGCTACAATGTATTTCAGTCTCAAACACAGGAGACATAGAAATGTATATACTATTGTCATGCTGTCTCCTCTCAGCCTTTCCTCTGAAGAAAACAGCTTGGTCTTATTTTTTTTCTATCTCTTTGAGTTTTCTCTAGCTGCTTTTCCAGCTAATTTCTAAATCCCTGAAGACACTTGCAGCTTTCCTTTGGGTCCTCAAACTGCTCCACATATTTCTTCAGGCATGATGCTCCAAGCTGACATAGTACTCCCTCTGTGCAACCTTGCCAGTGGTGAACAGAGTGGATGGATTGCTCCTTATCTCTTCCATAGGACAGTCTTGTTTATACATCTCAGTAAGATGTTTGCTTTTCTCACAGTAGTATGTCGCTGTTGACTTACATTCAGTTTGTAATTGACTTCTCCCCCCTCTGGACCTCCATTTCTGTGTAATTGCTCTTCAGCTAGTTGTAACCCACCTTGTACCTATGCAAATCAATGCTGAAAAAGAGTAGCTTGTGCTTGTTTTTAGCTAGTTGCAGCTCATCTATTTCAGTTACTTGTAACAGCAAAGGACTGCAAAAATCTATCCACTCCCAGGAGTGTTTAATGGATAGCCTTTTTATGATGACATTCCAAGCAGCTATAAATATATACATGTAGATGTACACATGCATATTAATAGGGTGGTGTGACATCCAGGCATAAAAATCGTGTTACTGTGGGAGGAAGCAGAACCACATAAAGGATGGGGGTTGGCACAAGGGCCACTAGATGCAGTTAAGACAGACAGAGTCCTGCAGTACTGAGTGGCTGGTTCTGATGAAGTTCCTACAGCTATGAATTCCTCCAGGTTATGCTGCAACCTCACCCAAACTTTTCTACTTGTATGACTCCAAGAAGGTCCTGACAAGAGTGAATCTTCATGGGTTGGATGAATGTCTTCTCTCCTAAGCTGTCAGCTATTTCAGCCCACATACTACATACAGTCTCTCAACCACATGCACCGCTTAGCAGGTGGCATGAGTGAGCAAGTGACAACAGTAGAAGCTGGGGGCTGGGTGGATTCTCCTGTTGGTGCCAAAAAAGTCCTGATAACAAGGTGCAACCTGTACTATCTCTACTGAGATCCCTAGAAAGCTAGCATATTGCCAGAAGAGTTCGAGTGGAGAAAAGAAGCCTCTCTCTCAATACCCAGGAACCACCTGGGGCAAGAAGAGGAGGAAAAGAGACAAGGTCAAAAGAATGGTACTGCAGGCCTGCTATTCTTTCAATCCCCAGCAGATTGTCAGCCCTATTTCTACCCTTAGCCAGGTTAGGTATATGCAGGCACTCCATCTCCTAGGAATGAAGGCAGGGAGGAGACAGGCTTTGAGCAGCACCATTAGCTACTGTCACCCTGCCAAATCCTGACTGTACCTTTTGTACTTCCTTTTGATTCCTGGAAGGCAGCAGATCCCATCCTCTATTGGTAAGAGAGTACAAGCTGAGGCTGGATGCTTACTCCTGCTGTTCCTCCACTTAGCTCCCCAGGAGCAGCAGGCTCTGCACCCCTACAGGACACTGCCATGCCCTTGCCACCTCTCAGCTGAGACCATCACAGACTGTGTGAATGCTACTGCCTTGTGCTGCTCTCTTCCTTTCCATTGGTGCCCATATCTAACTGTTACCTTTAAACACCCAAGTGTAAAGCAGACTTGCCCATGGTCACTCTTAGATTAGAGGGGCTGCACTTTGACATTACCTCCCCTTTTTAAATTTCCTGCTTACAGTCTCCAACTAAGGTCAGTGCCTTAGTAAACACACAGCAGCAGGAAAATACGTGCAACGCAGAGACAGCCCTGCATTGTCTCCTGCCAAAAAGCCAGGCCCACAACAGGGTAAGTGTGGATGGCTTGGTCCAGTAGATGCACCTTGACTTACATCTGCTAAATTTCTGGCCCTCTGAGTCAATTCTTGCATGTGCTTAATCTCCTAATTAATTGGGTATTACCAAGTCCCCCTTAGCATGTCTTCCTCTATGAGTTTAGAAATCATTAATCCCTTTTTATCTACCAGCAGAAAAGGGGTTAATTAGCTGTTGTGGCTAAACCTTGCACTGCCAGTAGTACTTTGCTGCTGCTGCTGCAGCATCACTGCTGGGCCCCTCAGCCCTGCTGTCCTCACAGGCATGCACTTCACTCTTGCAGGAGAAAAGAAGAGTAGCGGGTGAGTAACAAGAGCACCGCATGATACAGTGAACTAGGCTAATGAACAGAGATATCCCTTTCTGTATTCAGAGCAAAGTGCATTCAGGACACATCAATCAGTCCAGTTCAGGAGTGTTTGCTTTTTAGCTCTCCATGCCTGCCCGCCTTATTCTTGATATTGCTTCTCCTCTGCAGTAAACTGTCAGTAAACAGCTGTGGCTGTTCTTGGGTATCAGCAGAGGAGCTCTGAATGATGTTCTCTTCGTCTACTACCTCTGCCCTTTAAAGTAGAAGGCCTGTTATTTTCTTAAGGCAAACCACCTTCCTCCCCTGGTGCAGGGAGTGGGCAGCCACCTGACTGAACTGTTGGCCAGGTACAGGTGTTCTGGGCCCTGGGATGTTTTCAATATTTTATAAAGTCTGTGTGGTTCAGGATCATGTTTATGTATTTGAACTATGAACCTGTGTAATGATCAGATATTGCTTTCAGAGTCATCCTGAAGCACTGTGAGGTTCTTGGCATAGCAGTGACTCCAGCTAGGACCCTCTACTCTCAAGCTTCTCCCCATGCACCTCTGCAGGTCCCTTCTCTGTCTCACTGCAGCCTACACCAGTGCTTCTGTGGTCAGTGCTGGTAGGAGATGCTGCACTCTTTGGAGTGCAGCACTGGAGTACTCTAAGCTCAAAAGTTAGAAAGGGAGTCAAAGCCCAGCTTTCCTGTTTGGTTGGCTGAGCACTTGCCATGTTTGCAACTTCTCCCACATTATTTTAGCAGGGAAGGCACTGATGAAGGGCATTGTCAGTTTGTTCCTATTCTGCCTGCTGTAGCACACTTTGTGCTCATTTAGGATATGGGTGTGTGCTGCTGGCTTCCTGCAAGGCTTAGGTCCAAAATTCAGTAAGGCTGAGCTAAGTCTAGGGGATGAAAAGGTTATATTCCTCATGTCACAGAGCCATTGTCCAAACCTCCTGCTACAGTTTTTTTATGGGAAAGACATTAGAGCTATCATCAGCTTGCACCTGAGGTATCAGAATGGAGAGAGTCTGATTTTGCTACAAGGGGGACACCCAATTAATGCTTAAAAATGCAAGAAAGTGAATATATGCATATTGTGCCAGTTCCACTGACTTCAGTAGCTGTATCTCATTGGACTATCCAGTTTCAGGGAACTGAGCTGAAGGCAGAGGCAACTAGGAATATAAAAGCAAGGGAGAGCTAAGTGTAATGAAGACAGTTACTTCTAGACCCCTACAGGCTGTGGTTTTTTTGTTTGTTTGTTCAAGTAAAATGAAGGTTTGTCCCACTAATTTATGTGCCTTTCAGTGAATATTTTACATGCACCTGGTAGAACTGGAATGGCTTTGCATCAGCCATGTGGATAGGGAAAAAAAAGAATAGTGTAATGCCTTATCCCTTGAAATTGTTAATTATCCTGCTTATTAGAAATCATAGAATGATTAGAGTTGGAACAGACTTTAAAGATCACTGAGTTCCAACTCCCCTGCATGGGCAGGGACATCTCCAACTAGATCAGGTTGCTCAGAGTCCCATCCAACCTGGCCTTGAATGCTTCCAGGGATGGAGCTTCCACAACTTATCTGGGCAGCCTGTTCCAGTGCCTCACTACCCTCACACTGAAGAATTTCCTCCTGATCTCTAACCTAAATCTCTCCTCTTTCAGTTTAAAACCATTACCCCTTGTTCTCTCATTACAAGCCCTTGTCCAAAGTCCCTCCCCAGCTTTCCTGTAGGTCCCCTTCAGGTACTGGAAGGCTGCTACGAGGTCCTGCCAGAGCCCTCTCTTCTTCAGGCTCCAACTCCCTCAGTCTTTCTTCCTAAGAGAGATGCTCCAGCCTTTTGATAATTTTCATTGCCCTCCTCTAGACACATTCCAACAGGTGCACATCTTTCTTATTTTGGGGGCTCCAGAGCTAGACACAGCATTCCAAGTGAGGTCTCATCAGGGCAGACTAGAGGAGCAGAATCACCTCTCTCGACCTGCTGGCCACACTTCTTTTGATACAGAATGCAGTTGGCCTTCTGAGCTGCAACTGCACATTGGCATCTCATGTTGTCCTGGTTTGAGCCAGGATGAAGCCAATTTTCCTTTTACTGATCTTTTTCCCCTTCAGTAAGCTTTCTTTTAACTAGTCACAGAGCCTTCCAACTAAAGCTGGTAAGAGAGGAATGTTTTTCTAACTGCTTGGTCTTCACGGTTGCACCTTCACTCTGCCTGCTCAGACACTACAGGGAGATCTATGCCCCCCCTGTAGAAGGCTGTTAGACAGCAAAACTGGCCAGAGATATTCCATTCCATATATCTGCGTAAGCTCAGAGGAAGACCAGAGATCACAGAAGACAACTTCCTTCCTTCTTCTTCTTCCTTTCTCTTCCATCCATGGCCGGCATCTGGGGAGGACTCTGTCCATCTATCACCGTCGACCCTTAGGCTTGAGCTCTCCTGACCCTCATAACTCTCTGCTTTCTTCAGCAGCTCCAGAATTCTTCAGGACTGTCTGCAGCTAAGGAGAGTGCTGTGGGAGTTGCTGAGGGTGGGGGGAGGTGAGAGGCTTTTGTACATATCTGAACATATTTGTATATAATTGTATATCTTTTCTTATAACATTAGTATTTAATTAAAGCTGTATAGCTTAGTTTTCAATCCAGCCAAGTCTCTCTCTTTTTCTCTCTCTCCTTCCCTACCTGGGGAGGTGGGGGGAAGGAATCGAGAGCATTGTTGTTGAACTTGAGTCAAATGGTAACACATGTCCAGCTTTTGGTTCACTAGTACTCTGAGGTCTTTTTCCACATTGTTGTTCTCAAGTGTGTCCTCCCCCAGCCTGTATTTTTATCACTGGTTGCCCTGGCCCAGGTGCAGGACCCTGCACTTGGCCTTGTTGAACTGCATGAGGTTCACCTGGGCCCACTTCTCCAGCTTGTCCAGGGTCCCTCTGGATGTCACCCTGTTCCTCTGGCATATCAACTGCACCACCCAGCTTGATGTCATCAGCAAACTTGCTGATGGTGCTCCAAATACCACTGTCAATATCATTAATGAAGATATTAAACAGCATTGGTCCCAGTTCGGACCCCTGAGGGATGCCACTTGCCACCATTTTCCATCTGGACATCGAGCCATTGACACCCTCTGGATGCAACTATCCAGCCAGTTCCTTATTGTGCTGGTTTGCTGTGGCAGAAGTTTTGATAGTGGGGGAAGGGCCCCAGGGGTGGCTCCAGCAAGAAGCTGAGAAGCTCCCCCTGCTCCAAACCCAGTCAAGGAGCCCTTACAGGGACAATAGATGAGCCTCTGAGATTAACATACAAAAAAAATGAGGTAAGACCTGAGCAGAGAGCACTTAAAGAGCAGCTGAGTTAGAGAGGCAGAGCAGTGCTGGTGGTTGGTGAGGAAGAAGGTGCCCAAGCAGTTTTTCCTGCAACCTATGGAGAGATAGCAGGCTGTCCCCCTGCATTCATGAAGGAATGTGGTGAAACATACCCTGAAGGTTCTCCCCTCCTGGGACCTGGCCACTGGACTCAGATTATGCAGCTTTGGAAGACCCCAGCACCAGCAAAGGTGACTGCTCTCGAAGCAGCCTATGACTCTGTGGGAAGCCCATGCTGGAGCAGCTTGCTGCTGACCTTGTATGAAGGACTCATGAAGGAGAGGTTCATGGAGGACTCTCTCCTGTGGAAGGGACCCCATGCGGAAGCAGGGGAACCACCAGCCTGTGAATTGAGTTTAAACCCCGTCCCCTGTGGGGAAGGAGGGAGAGAAACCAGGAACAAAATAATTTGGTCCAGGAAGAAGGGAGAGGTGGGGTAACATATGTGAGTACTGCTCTTTGTGTTGTCTGTGTCCTATGTGTATTTGATTAGTGTGAAATTACTATTTTTCCCCAAATTGAGTCTGTTTTGCCTATGACCTTAAATCAGTAAAGAACCCTCCCTTGTCCTTCATCTCAACCCCTGCGTTTCTAGTTAGTCTTTGTCCTCCTCATCCCAGAGTGTGTGTGTGGGGGGAAGCTGAGTGAGCAGCCATGTGGCTGTTTCTTTGTCATGGTGGGCCCAAACTATGACACATCCACTGAACAGTCCACCCATCAAACCCTTCTCTCTCCAACTCAGTGAGAAGGATGCTGCGGGGGACCGTGTCAAAGGCCTTTCAAGTCCAGATAGATGACATTCACTGCTTTTCCCTTGGCCGCTGATGCAGTCAGTAGAAAGCCACTAGCTTGGTCAGGCAGGATTTGCCCCTGGTAAAGCCATGCTGACTGTCTTGAATTACCTCCCTCTCCTCCATGTGCCTTAGCATGTCTTCTAGGAGGATCTGTTCCGTGATCTTCCCAAGCACTGAGGTGAGACTGACAGTTCAGTAATTCCCAGGGTCCTCCTTTCTACCCTTTTAAAAAATGGGTATAACATGTCCTTTCTTCCAGTCACCAGGGACTTCACCTGACTGCCATGACTTTTCAAATATCATGGAGTGGCTTGACAACTACATCCATCAGTTTCCTCAGGACTCTGGGATGCATCTCACCAGGTCCCATGGACTTGTATATCCTTCAGGTCCCTCAGATGGTCACAAACCTTGTCTTGACTTTCGGGGCGATTTTGTCTCTCTGGTCTCCATATTGTGGGCCATCAACATGAGAGTTGTGAGGAAAGGGGTTGCCAGTGACTGAGGAAAGAAATTTGTTGAGAATCTCAGCCTTCTCCTAGTCTGTTGTTACCAGTTCACCACTGTGGCTCATCAGGGGGGTATGCTTTCTTTAACCTTCCTTTTCTGGTTTACATACCTGTAGAAGCCCTTCTTGTTTTTCTTCACGTCTCCTGGCAAGTTCAGTTCCAGCTGCACCTTGGCCTTCCTGACCTCATCCCTACATAACCGGGCAGTGTCCCTGTACTCTTCCCAGGACACCTGTCCCCTCTTCCACTGCCTGTGTAGTTTCATCTTGCCTTTCAGATTGACTAGCAGATCTTGACTCAGCCACACTGGTCTCTTGCCTTCCTTGCCTGATTTCTTACACCTGGGGATTGAGATCTCTTGTATTCTATTGAAAGCATCTTTAAAGATCTGCCACTTTTATTCTGCTCCCTTGTCCCTGAGAGCTGTTTCCCATGGGGTCCTATCTACTAACTCCTTGAAGAGCTGGAAGTTTGCTTTCCTAAAATTTAGGGTCCTAAGCTTCTCATCTGCCTCCTACCCCTTAGGACAGTGAATAGCACTAGTGCATGATCACTGCAGCCCAGGCTGACTTATGAGTGCACTTACATTTATGACCATCAGGTCCAATAACATTCCCCGGCTAGGACTGTCCATTTCTTGACTTAAGAATTTGTCATTGAGGCACTCCAAGAGTCTCCTGGATTACCTACAGCTTTGCCATGCTGCTTTTTCAACAGACGTCAGGATGGTTGAAATCCCCTAGCAGGATGAGAGCCTGCACTCATGGTGTTTCCTCAAGCTGGAATAAGGCACTTCATCAACAGGTTCCACTTGATCAGGCTGCCTGTAGAAAACTCCAACCACTAGGCTCCCTTTGCTGTCTCAACCCCTAATTCCCACAGAAACTTTGAACCAGCTTATGGCTATTCTTTAGGGACAACCCCTCACACTCTATCCATCTCTTTACATAGAGAGCAACATCTCCACCCCTTCTTCCTCTCCTGTCCATTCTGAACAGCTTGTAGCCATCAACAGCCACACTCTAGTCATAGTATTCATTCCACCAAGTTTCTGTAATTGCCACTATGTCATAGCTTTCCTGTAGCACAGTAGCTTCCAACTCCTCCTGCTTGTTGCCCATGCTGTGTCCATTAGTATAGAGGCACTTCAGCTGAGCTAGCCTTGTCACCTTCTTAGAGGGACACTGTTTTATATCCCCAAGGTGTTTCATGGATGTTATCTTCCCGTCTTCTGTTACCTCTATGACTTCCAGACCTGCAAACTCTGTCATGCACACCCCAGGTTTGTTTGCAGCAGGTTCAGTTTTTCATTCCCCCTTAGGTTTTAACTTTATTCTCTAGACCAACGAAGTTCTTGAGTACTGACCTGTTCAAAAAAGCATTGCCAAAGGCATTGAGTTTCCTGAATGGTTTTTTGGGATCTACCACCAGTGCGTTTCCAGGAACTATTCCTTCCACATCTCCTTGCATAACTGCTATAAAGGAGTCAGTTGTAGGCTCTGGCCCAATCCTCATCCCAGGGAAATCCTGCTCCAGCAGGTACCTGTAGACAAAAAAACAGAGTGTGGGCATAAGACATGAGCTACCCAAGTCCTAAATGAGTTGTACTGAAGATTGCAGTAAAATTATGAAGCTCAACAATATGAATTCTTCCAAGACTATTTTTAGTACTGTCACTGAATCACTTGATAAATGCAATGGTAGCTTTTTGAGTCAGGATCTCCACATTTAAAGCTTTCTTATATCAGGTATATTAAGAAAATGAGAAGATTACAGCTGCTGAAAAAGATACTATAACGTTTAATCATTTTGTGTATTTAATCCTCAAGACTTCAAAACAGATTTTGCATCGCAAAGTAAAAACAGTGGTTCACTGCCATCACAGAGTTAATCCTGAGACCTTACTGGCTTTTGGTGCCAATATCAATTATTTCACTGCTACTCATTTTAGCAGACTCATCCAACTAATGTGCTTAGCTTCCAGTCTGAATCAGTCACTTAATTGCCAACTTCTTCTGTACTTGACTGTTTAAGTCTTAAAGTTTCCCTTCCTGTGTGCTTCTAAAATGCAGCTACAGGTCTGCAGTACAAGCTGCTCTAGCATATAAAGCATTAAACATGTGGGTAGCAGAGTATATCCCAAACATTTGTTATCAAGCTAAACACCACAGTAAGCAGAGCATCTCTTATTACTCCTAAGCCTCTGGCAGCCTCTTTGGAGTTTACCAAATTTCAGGGAAAGATAAGTCACTCATGGACTTTGAATATGACCCTGGCATCAGATCCTGACTTATTCTGCCAAATTCAGAGTGGATCAGTGGGACATGGGGCAGTTCCCTTCAGCTCATAAAGGCCAAATATCAACACTGAGGTCATGTCTGTGTTTGTGTGAGAGGGTGCACACAGCATCCCATCTGGTGGTCCTGTGCTGAAAACTAATATCATTGTGCCCATGTGGCTTCCAAGGGAGACAGGTATGGGATGGTGTTAGACCACCTGGTCTGGTGGTAACATGTGGCTGCTAGATTATTAGTTAGTGTAATACTGCGTTGCTTGTTGCCAATGGCTGGCACTTCCTCTACCACTGCTTTCACCTCATCTTCAGCATGTAGAAAGTAGAAGTAGAAAATACAGAATTTTTGTCATGTTAATCAGGGGATTGGGAAGAAGGAAATGGAAAAAGGGCTGAGGATTTTTCATTACTGAGATCAGTTCACTTAGGTGAGTCTTAGCAGAGAGGGTAAGTTCATAGAATCATATTATATCATAGAATAGTTTGGAAGGGACCTTAAAGATCATCTATATCCAACTTCCCTGCATTGTCAGGGACAGCTCCCACTAGATCAGATTGCTCAGAGCCCCATCCAACCTGGCCTTGCACACTTTGAGGGGGGGGGCATCCACAGCTTCTCTGGGAAACCTGTGCCAGTGCCTCACCAGTCTCACAGTGAAGAATTTCCTCCTAATGTGTAACATAAATCTGCCCACTTTCAGTTTTAATCCATTACTCCTTGTCCTTTTGCTATAAGCTCTTGTAAAAAGTCCTTCACCAGCTTTCCTCTAGGCCATGTGCAGGAGACTACAGGACCATTGTGTGAAGACTTAAGTAACTTTTTTTTTGGGTTCCTGCTCTCATCATTAATTTAAGAGGTAATCACCATCCAGTGTTTAAAAAAATCTTATACTTGT
>NW_009952796.1:6633553-6635506 GCF_000747805.2 Chaetura pelagica
GTTGCCAATTGGCAAGGCTAAATCAACTAGCTGTAGAGGTAAAACAAGGAAGAGAATAGCCAGGATACACTACAAATCAGAGCCACAGGCTTAGTACATGTTGGTTATATCCATATAGGCTATATGGATATAGGAGCTGACCCTTATTGGTATTTTGCCATGTGTTTTCTTGTATCTTTTATCCAAAGTGACTTCCAAGTCCTGTGCTCACCAGAATGTCACCAGAAGTGACTTCTCTTGATGGCAGCAACTCCAAGGTGAAACAACAGCCATTTAGCACTTCCCCAAAACCCTGAAATAATACAGGAAGGCTTCCAAGAATGGTACAGCACCCTGAGCTCCTATACTAGGGTAGACATGTCCTGTCTACCTAAAGCCTACACTAAGGTTTCTCAAACTTTCCCACAGAAGTAGGTAATTACTTAACAAAAGCAGATTGCACCTCCCTGGCTGGTGAACACAATACACTTTAATGGTAGCTACAGTAACTTCTCTCTAGCTTGAATCAGCCACTTTTCTCCCACCAATGGCTCTGTAGACATGAATGTTCTTGGCTCACTTCCCTGGAAAGATACTTACACTGAAACAGCTATTTGCTAAGTTAGAAATAATCTGGAATTTAAGCTCAGGCATCCTGTGTGGCGAATCAATAACGTCAGCCCCTGATAAACTGCTGCAATGCTAGTCACTGCTATTGGCTTTCCTATGCTCCCGCTTTGTACTTTGCTTTTGGTTTGAGACAGTGTATATCAGCTTTTTATATATATACATATAGGCACTAACTCAATCCATAGAAATAAATCTTTGAGTTCTCACCTTGCAAATACTAGAGAAAAGAAACGGGTAACAATAACAATTATCAAATGCAACAAGTGCTTTTGAGAAATACACCTTACTCCCAATGCTAGGTTGCAGCCTTGCTGTAACAATTATGTTTGGTTTTTTTACAGGTTTGAAATGCATATGTAATACAACTTTTGAGCACCAGGAGACAAAAAAGCCCAGCAGTTTTGTCATTTATAGACAAAGCTGAGAAAATCTAAGGAACAGTCCTGCATGTAATAGCAACACTTGTCCTCCAGCAAGGCTGCTTGAAAGAATTTTATAATGTATCAGAGTTCCACTCAGCTAACATTTCAAAGCATTATTTATTGTACAAGATTTAAAAAAACAAAAACAAAAAACTCTAACAAAAGCACTCTTGTATAGAAGTGGCTACAAGCCAATGCTAATCGACTTAATGTGTAACAAGTGGTATAAAATCAGGGATGAAAATTTGCACTGCCTAGTATCATAGCATCTAATTTAAGCAAGGCTTCTCTGGGAGATTCAAGTACATAGTGCAGCAGGGTGTATGTAGGATAAGAATGTTGTGGTACACAGGACAAATACAAAGGGACTTATTGACACTTGTCTGATGGGTGGAAGCCACTTCTGCTAGGCCACGATGCCAGCTGCCTCTGCTAACAAAAGCAAGCTACAGATCACATGCAGTTGTAATATTTTGGGGGATTTCTGATAGAGCAGCAAACAATGGCTGTGGAAAACACTGACAGATCAATTTCCTCCACCTGTGCAGTATGCCTTACTCCGAACTGCTGAACACCTTCAGGAGCCTGGAGAGTGACCTCCAGACAGGTTGGAGAAGCCTGCAGAGAGTACCAGACATGAGTACTTGGATATTTTACCATTTTTATTTCCAAGTTATTTGTTGTTTTTTTAAAAATCTACATCTTTTGAATGGCCAGTCTGCTTTTTGGTAAAGTACCTGGAACTGGTATGTGGCTGGGAGCACCATGCTCTTTGCCTTATTTTGGGCCTGTCCCTGCTTCTCTTAAGGGAGAGGTGAGGGACAAGGGCAGGAACGCTGCATTAGTTCCAGCCTGGCTGAAGATACCCTTTTGCAGGTGGGTTTGGAGTAGCATAAGAAATTCCAGGCTCTCTGGGCAGGAA
>NW_009952796.1:6635549-6639230 GCF_000747805.2 Chaetura pelagica
AGGAATGCCACAGGATGTGGGGGAAGGGACCATTTGCACATGATGAGTCATGCAAGAGCCATGCAGGATGCTTTGTGTGGCAGCAGAGGTGATATGGAGCAGGAAAGGGAAGAAAGGCAGAGCAGGAGGAAATGGTGACAACTGCCTGGTGAAAGCAGAGATGAAAGGCACAAGGTGGTCACACCAGAGCTCTGTACATTGCCTCTGACAAACAGTCTGGAGAGGCCAGGATGTGTAAGTGATTAGCTACAGGAGGAAGGGGCAGCTACACCAGGAAAGCAAGACATGCTGACAGTAGGGCTCTGGCAGGCTTGTTTATTTTACTAGTAGGACGGCTGGATAGAAGCCAGAATTATTTTTAGAAAAGACCACAGAATCTAAGTTAATTAGGAGTAATGTTCTTTCTGTGCGCCTACCCTCTTACAGGAAACATACAAAGCAATGGCCTTGCAGAGGCAGGCTCCAGTGGCATCCTGCTGCAGCTGTCAGCTGTTCCCAGGTAGAGGTGTTGCCTTGCCCTTGCCATCATCGCCTTTCAGACTCTGGCCCTGCAGAAAAGCCTCAGCCAAATGTATGCTGAAGAGAGAAATGGGAGTGAGAGTGAAGAGAGGATACAGCAAGAAGTAGGAGTGGATAAACTGCAGTTAGTGATACTACACCTTTCACATAGCAAAATAAGGTTATCTGGGTGCCTAAAGCAGGGGAAAGAACAGCCTGGTTCCACTGAAAACAAGCCAGTGCTCTAGACTTACTTTGCTAGCTTTGACCCACAAAATTCACCTTCCTGCTTCCAGCCTCAGCCTCTAGGAATGTTTCTTACTGCTGACCTTGACTGCTTTCTTTCTGCCATTGCCTCCTAACAAGTCAGCAGCCTCACTGCAAGACACTGCAGCTTATGTGCTTCAGAGCTTTGCATTTCTTCCTTGTTCCATCTCAGATTCCCCAAGGATGATGTCTGAGAGATAAACTGACCTCAGGTAGGTGACTAAGGTTTTGTCGATGTCACTGGGAGCTAAAGTGAACTGGGACAATTTTGTGACACTGAGTCATCTCCCTAAATTGCACGGCAGTACAAGCAGGATACAATATAAGACTGGAGTGGATACCTAAGGATAACAATTATCCCTCATGCTGACAAGATTATGGAAGAAGTGTCCAGAGACTGTTTCTTGCTTCACTCTAATGTAAAGACATAATGGTTGTTTGCCCTCCCACTCCCTTCCTCAGTCCTCTTTAACTCCTCCCTGCTCTCAGTTTTATCTCCTAGTCACCCTCCCACAACAACCCTGGATGTCAATCTGGTGCTTAGCCCAGCTCTCTGACCAGCACCTGCGAACTCACACTTGAAGCCTATCATGAGCAACAGTTAAGTCTTCTGGCATCTCCTGCCTTTGGTTTGGAACATACCAGAGTAACATATCCTCACACTCCTCCTATTGTAAGAGGCCCTAGGGTTCCCCAACAGCTTTCACCTTCTTATACACTACTATACACAGATAAAACTCTGTGTTCCTGGGCAGCTTTCTCAGGTCCATTTTACACTCCTGTGAAACAGATGCTTCTGGTCACTTCTGCTTGACCATAGTCTCTGGGTAGGTTCATCTCAACTGTGTGCACAGAGAAGGCTGGGAGAAGAGGACACAAGCATAAATTAAATGCAGCAGTCAGAAGAAAGACTCAGATCAGTTTGCTGACAGGAGAGCAAAGGGGTTGCTGCCATACCACATGAGTGAAGACTTGATCTTCTTTTCCTGGAACATCCTTTGGACATCCAAACTTCTTGCAAAAGGAGGTCAAGCTTACAGAAAAAGGATTCACTAAACAGAAAGGGTCTCTGCTAACTGCAGCATGCAGGTGAGACTGTAGCGAAAAGCTGATGCTGGCTATCCAGAGAGAAGCATTTGGATGAGATGCTCTAGTTACACAGCTAGCAACCTCAAGAACGGATATTCAGCAACCATCTCATTTTCAGGGGAAGTTTTGATCTGAGTAACACAGAAGACAGGAAAAGCCCTTCAAACAGGTTTGGTACCAAGTCACAGAACAAAGATCTGGGGTGGAACCAGACAACTATGTAATCCAAGCTAGCCCCTCTAATTAAACTCCCTTTCTAACCATGTGCCAAATGCTTCTTAAGGTTATTCATGCCTCTTCTCCATCTACCAGATGACTTTTTCACATGAGAAAAGTCTTTTTGCTCAAACTTTGTTTGCCAGCTGCCTGACAAGGTAGCAGAAATGTATTTTGTTCTTGGCTCCTGGCTGTGGCATTAACTAAAAGAAATATTACAGCACACAAAACCCCCACTCTGTGTTTCTCAAGGTCACTCCTGAAGTGGTACAGACAATTTGATTAACTTCTCTCCACTCCACAGCTCACTCCTCCACCAAGAAATACTGGCAGAAGAAAGGACTAGCTGCTTGGGGGTTTCATCCACATTTACACTAGGGTAATTCCACAGATTTCAACATGGCCATGCCAGAAAAAGTCTGGAATTTACTGCCAAGCTTATGAATCACATAGGAAACACAGCACAGCTTCAGCTATGATCCCAAGAGAAAGGCTTCTGCAAGTTGAATTAGCACTGTGGTTGAACAGCCATCTCTCCAACCGATTTCAGCTGAAAAACTTTAACCCTCTCCTTTACAGTTTCATATCAAACCGGTTGCTGGCAGCTGCTTTCTTTACAGTTACGAATGAATTTACTTCTCCCAAAAACCTCAACACAGCAAGACACAGTTAAAACAACGCTTACTTTTGAAACCCTGAAGATGGGCATGTCTCTCATCTTCACACACGCCCCAACGGGCACACATGCTTCTCAAAACTAGGCTCTGAGCATTGCCTCTAGATGCACTGCAGAGAAACACCTAAGCCAAGACACAGATCATTACAAACCCAAGCATGCACTTCACGTTTCCCTAGACCATAGGTTGTTGCCCAACCACCCAAAAGCTACATGAAGTTGGAAAGATTGGCTGTTAGAGGTGCTACCCTGACCCAAGCAGCCACTGGTATACCCCGGGCCAGGCTTGACGCAGCCTGTGCACTTTGAACGGAGAAAAGGGCTCCGAGTGACTCACATCTCTAGGCTAATACCCTGCCTGCACTTCTCAGCCCTGGACTATTTTTTCCACGCTGGTGTTTCATGGGACATCTCACACCACCCTGTCCTCACAAAGGAACCCTCTTAGGGTTTTAGTGGAGGTGGCACAGAGCAGAAAAGTGAAAAGGGATCCAGGCACAGCAGGGGAAGCAGAGATCCCTTCTGCCTCACCACGGCCCAAAGGCGTCAAGGGTGCAGGCATGCCCAGCAGGCAGGCAGCCAGCCAGGCTTTACCTGATGAAGGTGGTCTTCCCAGTGGAGTACTGCCCCACAAGGAGTACCATGGGCTTGTTGTCGAAATCAGCATCCTCCAGGGCCGGCGAGTGGAACTCGTGGAACTTGTAGTGCTCCTCCAAGGGGAGCAGTTTGGTTTTGTAGAGCTTTTTCAGACCATCGCTGACCGTCTGAAAAACCTCGGGGTCCTTCCTCCGGCGGTCGTCGGTGCCCAGCCAGCTGAACATCTTGGGGCGGCCTGAAGCCAGCTCCGCAGCGACCACCGAGGCTGGGCGGGGGCTGCGGAACAGGGAGGCGCCGCTGTTTGGCTGCCGGAGCGGGCTACCCCCGCATGCCCCTCA
>NW_009952796.1:6639458-6660851 GCF_000747805.2 Chaetura pelagica
CGGGCGCGACCGCCCAAGAGGCGTCACGATGGGGCGGGACGCGACACGAGGGGGAGGGGAATAGGGGGCGGTGCGGCCCGGGTGTACCCGGGGGGTACAGCTCGCGCTAGTGAGGTCGGTACGGGGATGTGCAGCACGGCGGCCATTTTATTCCCTTGTTCACTTTGGAGTAAACTCTTGTGCGCGCGGATTCGACAGGGAGCCAGCGGGTTTGTGAGCACTGCCATCCCCAGCCCTTCCCCAGACCAGTGACACGGCTGCACTACTGCTGCCCCTCGCTTCTCAGGAACTTGCAGAGGCAAGGCTGTGCCCGGGAGAGTTCACCATTTAAGCAGATGACACAGGCAAATTAGCTGCTGTCTGCAGTCCTTTGTCCCTTCAGCAATTAGGGCTGACAGGGACAGCTGCTGACTGAAGACTGCATGGCCCAAGATAAGCACATCCCCAGGGCCAAGCCGCAATGCTGCACTGTTAGGCTCTTCTGACTTATAAGTGACTGGGACAGAATAGGGAAACTTTCCTGAAGTATCTCTGAATGGCTTTTTCACTGGAGTTTCTCCACTGGGACTGAGAAATGTGGCAAGAGTCAGTTCTGGAAGTGCTCTTGCTGTGTGGCAGGCTCCTGCCCTTTCCTAGCTATTTGCACACAGGAGAAACCCAGGCCTTGTTTAAGCAGAGGTGGTGGTGCAGTGGATTAAATGCAGTTGTTTTTCACAGAGAGGGGACACTCAGAGACAAGTGTGGCCTCAGGTGCCTGGACAATGATTCAGATCCCTTTGTATGTATTTGGCTGCAGAAATAGCAATTTTCCTGGGTGCTCCTGTTTGGTGATCCATCCCATATGCTTAGAGGCCCTGTGGCATGGCCTGACACAGGAGGTGCAAGCAATGACTGCAGGGACCAGCTTTATTTTTCTGGAAGAAAATTGCAAGCTGTCTGTATTTTCTGAAGTTCAGGCTTTTCTGCGTTCCTGCCAATGCCTAAAGCTAATGGAATTAATGTTTTGAAACCTCCTTAAACAAATTACCATAATTTCTTTAGTTTTATAAATAACAACTTTTGTCTCTAAGAATTTGATTACTCGTTTCCAGAGAAAGCTTCTGAAAATGAAGAGCCCTGTAGAAAACAATATGTTTTGGCATGAATTCCTCATTTTGTAGGGGGAAAAAAAAAAAAAAAAAAAGCGCTTTAATCTTTTAGCTAGTTCTGCTATTTAAGGTCTGTACTCCTCCAATGCCGTTCTGGTATTTCTACAACTATATCTGGAGTCTCTTTGGTGCTTGCTTATGTATCCTTAGAACTGAGTAAAGGTCAGGTCAGGAAGCCTTTGATTGTCAATCTCCCCAGGCCACCTTGATGCTTTTCCTGAATACAATGAATGTAGGAGGAAAGCAAAGTTTTTGTTGTGCAAACTGTGGGAGCTGACTGCTACAGGTATGGCAGAGGCAGGCTTGTCCCATGTTTACAAGAGTAGGATAGATATTGAACACTAAGTTATGCTAATCATAAATATGTCTACTCAATGCTCAAATGGGGAAAAAAAAAAAAAAAAGTTGCCTTGCCTTGTCTGAAGAGAGTCCCCTACCTTTGAATTCTTTATCATCAGGGCAGACCATAAACGAAGTTTACAGTTTTTATAGCTTTCTTTAGGTGACTCACAAACATTGCACAATTTTATTTATTTTTCACTGTTTTCTTAGCCATTTCTCTCTGGAAGGCTGACTTCTTCAGGGACTCTGTTTACCTTGAAGTACACAGCTTGCCAAAAGGGGAAGTAAAATTAGGAAAGGAAGTTTAGAGTATAATTAGGGGTTTTTTTTTCCAGAATTTGAACTGAAAATTGTAATTTGTTTTTGTAGTTTACTCCATTTCTTAAACAGGGATGGGGACAATAGCAAGTGACCAAGTTTGAAAAGTGCTGTTGTCTCAGTACCTTAACACTTTGATAGTTAAAAGAAGCTTGGGGGAGCAGTGTAATTCACTAAAACTTCCTGACAGTGCAGTTACTGTCTCTGTTCATTACCAAGTAAGAAACCTAAATAGACAGTGTCAAAAGTTCAGGTAGCAATGGATTCAACAGGGCATAGTCAGGTTTGTGGGAAAAGGATGAAGGGAGAGGAAGGCTCTGTGGGCCCCCAGAATTAAACCAAATATGCTAATTTGATAAGTAAGGAGTGGTGAATTTCCTCTGGTTCACCTAGCCCAAACATCTTGACCTCCTGATGTTGTCCTATGGCCTAGAAATAAAATTGTCTCCAGTGTAGTCCATCCATTTCCTCACTTATTGCTTTGTCTTTACAGATCAGAAAGCTGCTGTCTTCTTCTCCTGCCCTCATTGCTCCTTCATATTCCTCTAAAATATTCTCTATTATGTTTCTCCTACAATTGTTCTGAAGTGTCCTGGTATGCACATTGTTCTCTTCCCTATCCTGTCCATACTGCTCTTATTCATTATTGCCTGGAGTGGAAAAAGGTGCTGGTATCCAGAAGTGGCACCAGAAATGGACAATGTGGGCTTGGATAAGGTATATACAGTGAGTGGGAGGCATGCTTGCCTCCAGAGGGTTTACTCCTTAATCTGTAAGGCAAAGAAAGCATGTTATATTGCATACAGGAGACAGACATCACTAACCCATGTGGTGTCTGTAATAGTGCTGGAAAGAAAAATCCTCCGAGCCTTTTGCCATAGTTGCCATGCAAAAGCTCTTAGGTTTCTCCTGGAGCTCTTAGGTGGTTTTGACTCTCTGTCATAGGATATTGTGCTGGTTTGGTTTGGTGGGATTTGTAGTAGTGGGGAAAGGCCCCAATAGTGGCTCCAGTAAGAAGCTGAGAAGCTCCCCCTGCTCCAAACCCAGCCAGGGAGCCATTAGAGAGACAATAGATGGGCCTCAGCGATTGACATATGGAAGAACTGAGATAAGACCCGAGAAGAGGGACCAGTTACAAGGAGCTGAGCTGGAGAGGCAGAGTGGTGCTGGTGGCTGGTAAGGAAGAAGGGAAAGAAGGTGCCCAAGCAGAAGTTTCCTAGCAACCCATGGCGAGATGACAACAGGGTGTCCCCCTGCACTCATGGAGGAACGTGGTGGAACATTCCCTGGGGGCACCAGGAGGGGAGAACTTGGCCAGTGGACTCTGATTACGCAGCTTTGGAAGACCCCAGCGCCAGGGGAGGTGTCCGTTCCTGAAGCAGCCCGTGACTCTGTGAGAAGCCCAGGCTGGAGCAGCTCCGGACCTCGTGGGAAGGACTCATGAAGTAGAGGTTTGTGGAGGACTCTCTCCCAAGGGAGGGACCCCATGGGGAAGGAGGACTGTAAGGAATCCTTCTTCCTGAGGAGAAAGGAGCAGCAGGAACCACCAGCCTGTGAACTGACTCTAAATCCCATCCCTTAGCCTTCTGGGGGAAAGGAGGTAGAGAAATCAGGAACAAAGTAATTTGGGCCCTGGAAGGAGGGTATGTAAGCACTGTTCTTTGTGTTGTCTGTGTGCATCTGATTAGTGTGAAATTAAATTATAATTTTTTCCCAAGTTGAGTCTGTTTTGTCCACGACTGTAAATGATCTTAACCTTCTAGTTGGCCTTTGTCCTCCTCATCCAAGAATGTGTGTGAAGGGGGGAGTAGATTGAGCAGCCATGCACCTGTTTCTTTGTTGTGTTAGGCCCATACCACGACAGACATATACAGACATATACATCCCTCAACCTTACGTAAATGCTCTTTTTAGAAATTGTTTGATATAGTGATTGACAAAGTGAAAAACCTGTTATGGCACTATCTGTTCTGAGAAGATGTGGGGGTTTTGAGGGGATTTCCTTTCTGAACTTTTTTGTAACCAGAAAGCAGAAATTCTTTTAGAATGTATTAAGACACAGTTGAATGCAAATTCCTGTTCTGCCTTGTCAGTGATATATGGAGACACCGAGTTTTGTGAACTGAATAATCAAATGGCTAATAAGGAGGCCGCCATCCTCTGAAGCAATGGGTGAGTCAAGTAGTAGTCTGCATGATGTTCTTTCATGTCTTCTGTGGAATGTTTTGGATTGGGCTGTTCAGAAATTTTCTATCATTATTCAGTATGGTTTTTTCCCCACCTCCTGCTTCTGCCACAGCACTTGATAGGTTAGGACTGGCTCTTGAGGTTACATAGGTGAAACGTGTGTATATATATATACACATGTGCATACAAAAGCACACATAAGTACAGATAACTTATATATTATTTATAAACAGCAGGCATCACTGCTAGTGAAACAATTATCCTTCACTGTGAGGACACACTTGAAGAAGGTAGGACATCAAATGCCAAGCACTATGTAGGGGGATTTCTTAGAGGTTTGAAAGGTGTGTAACTCCTGTCACCACTTCTTGGAGGCATGGTGCTGAGTCTAAGCCGTCCTTTAGGATTAAATGGGTTTATGGGTTATATGATGCTGCTGGCTGTGCTGAATGCAGCAGCTGCTGCTTTACTTTCTATAGAAGTGTTGAAGGGAAAGGCAAAAAGTTCGTATCAGCAAACATGAGAAGAATGACTGTGATGTTAAGTAACTAGATGAGCCGTGTCAGCTGCCCTGCATGTTGCAGCTCCAAGCTTCTGCCTGCCAAATGGTTGGGAACACAGGCTAATCCAAATGTTTTGCACCCTTGTTCTCTCAGTTTTGCTGTTCGGGATGGTTTAGTTGATACTTGAGCACAAAGTATTCTACAGAGATCAAAAGTTTCATCTGTTTTTAACAGGAGTTGTGGGCAGTCAGAAGTTCTAATGATTAAGGTGATTATGAACAGGATGTTGTAAGCTTAAGTGTTAAAGGACAAAGCTTGAGTAAATGAAGTTTTCATATTTCTACTAGTTTTGATGTAGTTGGGACAATTTACATAGCAAAGAATATGCATTTTAAATTCTCAACCGAAATCTAAAAAAATTAATTTTTGCTTAAAGGGATATTGTTTGAAGTTCTGAGATCCATCCAGGCATTTTTGCTACAGACTTCTTAAATCAGTGGGAGGTTCTTGAGCAAGTTCACTGCTTGGCCTTGAAAATCTCAGCACCAACTTTGGGGCAGATAATCTAAGCATGGGAAGCTCAGTGAAAGGTCCTCCACCTGTCTGTATGTGTATTCATTTTATAAGAAAACACAATTCAGTACTTCTTTTCAAGATATTTCTATTTGCTACAAAGCCTACTGGAAGAATGGCAATAAACTGACATTTTACTTCTGAAATACACCTCTAAGTTTAGTCAAAGACTTGAGGTTGTACCTGCAAGTGCTGTTTCAGTACTGTGTGTTTAGAGACTAATAAAGATTAACAAAGCCTAATACGGTCACATTTCCTTTTGATTAATGACTGCTAATTTCTGTAGCTAATATTCTGCTGTATTATGAGAATGGTTGTAAAAAATGGCCCCACATAGTTCGTTCTGCTCACCCTAAAATTTATTATTTTGCATACAAACATTTGCTCTGTTCCACACAACTGGGAGAGGCACCTCAGCCTAGATACAAATGATCTTTGTTAGACCAGAGGAGCCAGGCTGAGCTCTGTCAACTGCATGGTTAGCTCTTGAATTGCCCACTGCCCCAGCATTGCCTATTATCTCAGAGAGTAAGAGGCTTTTGGAAAAAGAGACCAGCCCCAGCCTCTCTACAATGACCTTTCAAATAGTTGTAGAGATTGATGAGGTCTCCCCTCAGCCTTCTCTTTCACAAACTAAACATTCCCAGCTCCTTCAAGCGTTCTTCATAAGATTTATTCTCTAGAGCCTTCACCAGCTTCGTTGCCCTCCTCTGTAATCACTTCAGCACCTCGATATCTCTCTTGAATCGAGGTGCCCAAAACTGGATGCAAGACTCCAGGTGTGGCCTCACCAGTGCTGAGGACAGGGGGACAATCACCTCTCTGCTTCTGCTGGTCACACTATTTCTAATACAAGCCAGGATGCCATTGGCTTTCTTGGCCACCTGGTCACACTGCTGGCTCATATTCAGCCACCTGTCAATTAGAACTCCTAGGTCCTTTTCTGCCAGACGCTTTCCAGCCACACTTCCCATGGCCTGTAGCATTGCCTGGGGTTGTTGTGGCCCAAGTGCAGGACCTGGCACTTGGCCTTGTTGAAGCCCAACCATTAACATTAGCCCAACAAATTAAACCAGGAGGTGGAACATCTTGTAGCTGTCTAAGCAGTGACTCTTCATGACACATAAAATGCTTCATCTTTTGTTCAGAGATTTTCAGTTAATTTGGAAAAGAGTTTAAAATAATACACCTACAGGCAGGTTCTGTTTTTCAAAACATATGAAGTAGCTGCATTATTGTCTCTCAACGGACATGGTTACAGTCACGGCTGCTGGCTCAGTTTCTTGAAAATAAGGCTACATGTTCAGGTGATTCAAACCTCAATTTTTTAATACATTAGGGTTTTTTTTCATAGGTTTTCAAGGCCTATCCATATTTTTTTCTTCATTTTCAAATAAATGCCAGGTTGAAGTATGAACTGGTGAAGGGTTACAGTTATTTTATCTGGCATTGTGGGTGCCAGACCAAAAAATCAAGTATTTGCTCTTCAGTGTATCTCAAAGCATGTAGTTTGCTCAACAGTTCTTTTCCTGGGGAGCAGCAAAATGAGAAATTCTTCTTCGTACATGTTTTGTCTGTCTATATAAAGTGCAACCAATCTCTAGGCTGTTTTGTCCTCTTGTTTTTCCCTTAATCTGTGTTTCTGTTGCTCTTGTTGAAGCTGTGAAGGTCAGTGGCTATAAAAAGGCAGGGTCTGGAGGGAGAGACAGTATTTTTCATCTGGAAAAAAAAAGTAGGCAAGTTGTTAGGCACTTGAGTCCATTTTCACGTCTGAAATCTCTACTGTACAATAGAAAATTGCATTTTTATTTCCAGGTTTATATTTTAAAGATTTTCTCTGGGTTGTCCATGAGGATCAGGCCTCGTGAATCAGTTGTAGAGTGGTTTTATAAGTAATGAGGGCTCTGCATGGGAGGATAGTGCAATCTGAGGTTGTTTGGTTTCTCACAGTGAATGCCAGTGACCTTCAACTTTGATGTGAGTAACAACCCACTGGTTCCTAACCGAGAACAGTTTCCTAGAGTGCCTGGGGTGATGATTTTGAGACTCAGAGAGCCTCCTCTTCAAGGAAGCCTTCCAAATACTGTATAGTTATGGCATGTGAACCATTTCTTGAACTTTGTAGCTCAATTGGCTTTTTTCAGTCTACACTGTAATGAGAAGGCTATGATTGTGATCACCTTGTTACCACGTTTGAGCATGATTTCCCTACTGAGGTTTTAATAACGATTTCTCCTAGGAGCCCACCGCTGGCAGCAAAAGGTGATGACTGCTAATGTTTAACTTAGCTGCTAATGTTAAAAAAAAGGGCTGTGAAATCATTCTTTGCTGTTTTCAGTGAGGGAGGATGAGAAACATCTGTCTTGGATGTTACAAGAAAAAGAAATCTCAGCATGCTATTTCATATGTGAATCTGTGGTAATCAGCAAGATGGAATGTGATCTCTTGGGGAAGATTGTCTCATTCTCCAAAATGAGGCAAAAGGGGCAAAATAACCATTGAGTGTTTGTAATGTCTTTGTAACACCCATTTTCCTACTTTTTTTTTTTTTTTTTTTTTTTTTTTTTTTTTTTTAAGAGAATGGACTACATGCCAAAATGAGATTGAATAAAGACTGTGATTCATGTTGCCGCATGTTATGAAAATATACTGGGAGCCTAAAATAGTCTGGAGAGAGACTCAGAATAGCTGTGTGTATGGCTTCGAAGCTCCAGTAGGAGTTATTGAGGTCACTAATTTTTATTTCACTCAGATGTACGGTGAATGTAAAGCCTTGAAAATGCAGTGGTAGGTGCTAGAGTAGAATCAGATGGGTCCCTACTCCTGGAAGTGTCACCCCCTGTATTTCTCCCACCCTCCACCCTCTGCTGGCTACAGAGAAAATTTTAAAAGCTGTGATTAAATTGACTTTTTACACTTGTTTTAATTATCAGGAATTCTTGTGGAAAAGACACACCTCATCCCAAGAAATCAGGAGTTTATCGCAGGACTGTGCAGGGTGAGATCCCTGCAAAATCCTTGGTGGAAAAAATTATCCTGGTGTTACTGTAGACTTCACCATGGCTTTTCTGCCATGCTTGAAGAAAAATAAGTCACCAGGGCCTTTAGGCACAAGTATATTTCAAAAACACAGCCCAGCCATCTGGCAGAACTACCAGGCTTTGCTGGAGACATGCGTGGAGAACACCTGTTCACAGATTACAACTTTCCTGCTCACATCAGCTCTGTTGGAACTGGAACACTGCTAAAAAAACTACCTCAAAATTTACAGTGGAATAGGCCACCTGTAACTGACTTTCAGTGAATAATCTAATGTAAAAGGATTATTATAGTTTATAGCCAGTAAATAGTGTCAGCAGACTACTCTTGCACTTTGATTTAGGTGTGCCTTAATGCTTCTTGAGATTACCCTTTCTGTATCAGCTGTCATTTTGCAAGCTGTGGTACATGGAGTTTCATTATTGCCTTTGAAGCATTTGCTGCCCAAAATTATAACCAGCTTTATTCAGTTTATATCCAGCAATGCTTGGAGCAGGCAAAGGTACCAAGCAAAGGAGAGTGAGGGGAGTCAGTGTCTTTGGAGCTCACAGCATCCCACCATGATTCCATGTTGACAGTTCTCTTGGTGATGGCCCCTCTCTCCAGAAATCAAGATCTCGATCTTTTAGAAGATTTCTGAATTCCTAGACAGCCCTTAGCCTTTGATCCCTCTCCCATGAATCACAACGTTGTGAACCTGGAGGCAGTGGCAGGTGTCTTATCCTCTTGCTGGGCTGGTTTTTTTTCCTACTTAACTGTTTAGTCAGTTCTTTATTGTACTTACAGCAGTCTCTTCCCAGATCTCGAGGTTGAGCTACTGCCACAATCAGTAATTGATCATCAATCAGTATTTTTAGTTCTGGGACCTCTGTTTTCTACTTATGCACATATATCCAAGGCCTTTGCTGGTATCCCATGCTTAAACTGAACACCACAACAAGAGACACTTGGTTGCAAGTGCTGAACACAGAGCAAGTTCCCATAATAACAAGGCTAGGAGGCCAGGATAGCGGCTCAGCATGGTTAGATAAGGCCTGTTAACTCTAGCCTATTGCTAGCAATGGCAGTTCTGTTCTTACAGAGCCACTGAGCAACATATTGACAATCATATCTTCACATGTAGCTGAGAATTTCAGTAGCACTCACTGCTTATGTTACCATGTCTGTCAGGGAATCCTGCCTGATAATAGCAGGTAGCATCTCCTAGCTAAGTTCTTTTTGAGCTGTCATAATTTTTTCAGATTTAACCAATTTCCTAGAAGGGCTGAGTTTCTGCAAAACTCATGAAAATCACTGGGAAAGTAAAGGCACCTTTGCAAATTATTCAGGTGAGCTTGAGTGTAGCAGCCCAGGTTCTCACAGTTTCATACACAATTTCATCTTGCAGAAGGTTCATGTTAAGTCAGGATCTGCAGGTGATGAAAGAAGGCAGTATTCAGGGGCCTGAGCTGGGTTGTGCTGGACGCTGTGGGTGAGCCAGCTGTATCAACATAAAGGTATTTGGGAGGGGAACATGAGTCCTGGCCTCTGCAAAGTCCTTCAGTTGTCCCTCTACCTCAGAGATATGAGGAAGGATGTTGTGCTTCCTTCATTCCCTGTGCTGCAGGAAAAATGCTGAGGTTCTGCCATCCAGTCTGCAGGCTTGTAGCTTGCTACATCTATGACTGATGGCCTGCAAACTGGACACCCTAATTCACTAAGGACAGGGGTTGGTATCTAATTACTGTACCTGCCTTCTGAGGGTTTGCTGTTTCTCTACTACTGCCTGGAGAGGAAACCAATAATGTGAAAATTAGCTTGAGCAATTTATGTGTCATCAGAGTGAAACGTAAGTTTGACACTTAGGTTATTAATTTAACCCAGAAGTACTTGTGAGGGGAAAAAAATAACAACATAATTTTTCTCAAATAATTATTCACAGACCCGATGTTGTCACAGCAATAGGAACTTCTATAGCAGCCATCAGTTATTCTGTAGCTCGATTGTCAAATTGTGGAGATGTCAACTAGGTCAGCTGAAAGTTTTAACAATTATGCTCTGATATTGTAGCCTATTTTGGCTGAAACTTGTCAGTAATTATGGAGGAGCAGAGCTGGCAGGTCTGAAGGGTTGCCTTCTCAGCAAGATGTTTGTGGAGATCCATAGCAAAGGACCTGAGTGCTAATGGCTTATGTTGGAGACCAAATTCAATGCAGACCAAGCACATATGTTTACCTAGACCTGTGTCATGTTAGCCAGAGCACATGATAACAGTAGAGATATATCTGAAACAGAATAATGTCTGCTGGGTCAAAGGGACCCTAAGTATTTTGAAAGCTTTCAACAGGCAGGAGTGTTTTGTGTCATGTATCTAAGAGGTTTTTATATCCTAGACAAGGAACTTGCTGGATTTCCCCTCTTATGAGCTTGCAACTCTGCATGCAGAAGTCCTTGACTTCAAGCTAAACCAACTTACGTTAGTGACTTAGCTGTTTCCCTCTTTTCTTTTTGGTTTTGTGCTTCCCAGGCTATGCATAGAAGTCCACTGCAAACAGAAAGCAACTTGGTCTCTGCCAAGGCTTGGTGGGTAAGGAAGCTACTTTATAAAAATAAACTAGCATTTTGTGTGGAATTTTGACTGTATAAAATGTGGTATAGAAATAAAAGGTGCGCATATCCTTACCTCTTTACTTGTCATGGTCTGCATGAAGCAATCATTGAGATGGGATAGGCTCAAAGTGTGATTTGAAGGGTGAGAGGCGTCTCTGTAAGCTGAAATTGCCATTCTCAGTGTTGCTCTGTACTGCATTAACAAGGGATCCTCCTGCATTCTTACTGGTCTGTAATACTGCTGCTTGACAGACCACAGAAGCAGGAAGATCTGAGACTTTCACTATCTTTGTATCTAAGGCTTAGTGTGAGTGCATTCTCTATCCAGCTTTGCAGTTAGGAAAATATTTTTTATGTCCATGTTGCCTAAAATAAAAGGAGATATTGTCATCTGCACAATAGATAGGAGCAGGACTTAATTAATTTTTAAGTGCTTTACGCCCTTGAACGTGAAGTCTGATAAGTACAGTCTTGCATGTGAAATCCACTGAAAATGTTTTTTCTCTTTTGAAAAGTTTTACTTTTTCTAAGAAAAAGGGAGAAGTTTTTTAATGGTGTGCATTTACAGAGAACAGAAAAAACCCCACACAGTGTCAGAAAAAAAACCTGAATGTTTCCATTGAGAGCTATTTCTTGTTAAATTTCTTATTTAACCAAGCAGTATCCAAATGAAAAATCATGAGAGAGCAATTATAAACAAGTCATGGTTAGGTAAATAAAGCACACGTCTGCATAGTCTTATTTTCTGTATATGATTTTTTATAATTGTAAGGACATCAACACAACAGTTTTGGGGCTAGAATCTTGGTGATTTCCTGAACCTAGCTGCCAACTCTCACTTTTCAGCCAGCTGCATTTTTCCGTGTATCTTAGTGCAGAGGACTGCTGGTTCCTGGCAGCCCTTGAAGCCCTGACGTTCCATCAGGACATCTTGGCTGCAGTTGTGCCTCAAAACCAGAGCTTTGAGAGGAAATATGCTGGCATTTTCCACTTCTGGGTACATCTGCTCCCCCAGAGTGCAGAGAGGTCTTCAGAAGTCCTTTGTCACTTTTGGTGTCACACCCTTAGATATTTTATATGTAGTTCCCCTTGGCCAGGGGCAAGTGGCCAGGGGGAATCCCAGCCTAGAAGGTAGGTCATCATCACTCCCGCAAAGCAATGCAGGCAGTGGATCAAGTACAAACTGCTCTGAGAATATACCTCTGCTTGGCCCTTCTTTCCAGCTATGCCCTATCCATCTTTTAATTCAGACAGAACTCTTGTTCATAGTGGCAATAGCAGGACTTAAGCACATCTGCTTCAACCTTCTATCCTCTTGCCCAGCTCTTGATGCAACTCTGCTACTCTGCATTTAGGAACTCCTGCAAAATCCCAGCTGTTTCTCATTTTTCTGTTTAGTACTTTTTTACACCTCATACATGCTTTGTCTTCTCCTCTGACAGGGTGGGGTTGAGGAGTTGGTTCTGTGGGTGAGTCAGCACACCCCACTGTCCTAAGGCAGTCCTTCCCTTCCAAGGCAGCTTGTCCCAGTGTGCCCACAGCTAAGCTGTCTTGCCTTTCTGCCTTTCCTGTTGTTTAAAGGGGAGGTTCCTTCAAAGGGAAACACCAGCTCATTCCTTTCCCCTGACAGTTCTGGCACTTCAGTGAATGGCTTGAGGTGGTGGTTGGTGATAGTCTACTGGTGGAATGGTCTTTGTTTCTTCAGTCTGTAAGAATGTGTTTTGGGGAGCCCTTCTGGAGAAGGCATATGCTACTTAAGTGATTCATTCCAAGTTATATAAATAGTCTCTCTAAGATACGTTGATTGGTGCCTACACAGTTTGTTCTTGTTTATAAATGCATCTCCTAGGCCTTGCCACATTTGGAGTGCGGTAACTTGTTATCATCTTTCTATTATTACACAGCAAAAGCTGCCACTACAGTAGCTGTTTTCAATCCAGGCCTTGGAGTTTAAATTCGAAGGTTTAGGAGTGGGTGTGAAAACAGACCTATCTTGGGGAGTTGTCCTCTGAATGTTATAATTGTTTGGAGTGTATTGGCTTGAATAATGCCTTCCTTGTAAATATGCAGAGGAGTGGAAGGCCAAAAAACCTGATTTTCAAAAGTGAATTATTTCTGATGCCTCCTTTGATGTGTTATCAATTTGAGAAAACTCCAACAAATTTTGCTTTGGGAGTCTGCTGAGGAATTGTACTTTAGTTTTGATAGAAATTCCTAATCTGAGGTCCTCTAAAACAAACACATTGAACAAGTCACATGGCATTGTGAGAACACTGGCTTCTCTCCAGGGTCTTTTATCTGGGATGGTTTATTGGGACAAAGAAGTGAGCAACAAGACATAACTGATGGGGTAGGTTAATCTTGGGCTGAAATAATCCATGCAGGGCAAGGAAAATTCCTAGTTAACAGAACAAAAACATCAAAGCAAAGGAGATGATTTTCAGTTGTTTCCATTTGTGGTTATCATTAGAACAGAAAGAGTGGAGAAAGTTGCACTCCAGTAGTGAAGAAATTCAGATTGGAGAGTAAACTCTCAAGGCACAATATGCCTCTGAAGACACTGTATCAGTGTCCCGTGGCAGCATTTGCTAAGGCAGAAACAGCGATGAGCGCATTCTCACTGCTGTGCAGTGAGGGATGATAGCAAGTGAAGAGTTCCTTTCAGACTATTTTAGGAGGCAATTTGCTAGATTCCTCTCTTCCTAATTGAGAAATATGCCCCTAAAAAAACCCGTGAGTTACAGCCTTCCTCAACCTATCATCTATGACTATAACCTTATGTCAATGTCTTTTTTGCTAGACTCTGTGGCTCCTATGAAGATCTTCAGATTGGGCAAGTTTCAGAAGCCTTGGTGGATTTTACAGGTTATGTTAATATAAGGATCAAGCTTGCAGCAGCTCCTCCTGATCTATGGGATGTCCTGACAAGAGCAACCTACATCAGATCTCTCATGGACTGTCAGACACATTTAAGGGTGGTGCTTGAAGTAACATTACATAGCTTCACAGCTAAAATTCCCTTTGCACAGCTAGTCCCTGTGACTCCTAAAGTGTCAAAGCTGATACTTTCTGTAGAAATCACATTCTTAATGTTAAACTTTGCACATGGATGATTCCCTGCTACTCTCAGCTCCCTGTTGTTATGTTTAGGACCTGGTTTATCAGTCAAAGAACTTCTATTAAATAAGGACCTACTGCATTTTCCCATTTTTGTTAAATTTTCTGCTTTTACAGATGGTGCAGTGTGACACAGAGACTCATGGACTGAACTTATAGCTAAGAGAGGGCGGTGTGTAGTTCAGAACACTAATTAAAATATTGGCTTCCAGGCCTTATGCTAACACTGCTACTGTAGGGAGAGCCTACTATTCTGACCTCCTGGACATTTTAGAATTGAGATGGTCTCTAGCCAAAGATCTACAATTTAGGAAGGGACCTTCCCAATCAACCCTCCAATCCCAAGCATGCTGCAAAATATAACTGCTGGGAGCTTAGACTTTAATTTTTTTACAGTTCAAACCATTCTCCATTTCCTTTGAGAGTAATTTCTCACATAGGTACAGGTTTCTGGTGTTGGTATGAGTGTGCCATGTCAGTAGGGATAGAATAAAAGGTTTCTTTACCTTCTGTTTCTCTTCCTTGTATACAGAAAACAAAGGTCCTGAAGAATGGGTTTGTTGCTGGCCATGCCTACACAGTAACTGGTATTAGAAAGGCAAGACTAGCCCTAATGTCCTGGGCCCAAGTTTGTTTGGATGTCAGCGGTTTTTATTGCAGTTATAGATTCAACCCTTAGTCAGTGCAGCTACGGTGTGTCCTGCCCAATGCTCTTCTCTTAGTCTAAGGCTAAAAGAGACTGTGCGCTTTGTAAAGATTCACTTTCATGTGTGTCCATTTTAGTATAATGACCTTGACATAAAGGACAGTGGCTATAGATCAGCCTATCTGTAAGGGTGGGAATGATTCACAGGGCTCTGCTGAGACCATCACCTACAAACTGAAAACCTACTTGGGGTAAAAAGCCTTCCTCTGAAGTCACAGGAGAGGCCATAGAGAAATAAAGATATTTGAATACAAGGGCCAAAACAAGAAACACTGCAGATAGAATTGCGAGTCAAGGCTAAAGTAAGGGCCTGAAAAGTGGACTTTTGTGCAGAGAATTCCAGGAGGACCCCACTGATCTGCAGAAGGATTCCCTAACGATATTTGTCTAGAAGTAAGGGACAGTAAAACAGTTGGTTCCAAAGAGTGGGAGAAAACTTGAGCTTTCCTCTCTTGAATTGATGGATGACTATTTTGTCCAGCCTCAAAAGGAGGTGGACAAGGATGGCAAAAGACTCCAGGGCTTTGGACATTTGATATAGATGTGGTTGAAGACACATTCAATACCTCTAGCAAGAGATACTAGGAAAGAGAGGAAGAGATATTGTGAACTGGATTATGCACACCTGCGTCTCACACACAGCAGGAGGGTTTTAGGTATGGACTTTATCAGTGATATGCCTGTCAGTCTGGCTCCTCTGATGGGTTGAAGAGCCAGGCAGGAGTAAGAGATTGACCGAGCATGTGGAGCTGATGTGAAGTCGTCTCTTCTGCTGTATGTTGCCAATGAAGCCCTTAGTCAGCCCAGCTCCCTCTTCCCTAGCATAGCATCCCTGTTCAGGAAACACTAATCTGTGAGGTCACTCCATGGGCTACATTGTGCTATGCCACTGCAATGAGGTAGGAATGTGGCTTCGTCCTGGATCAAACCAGGACAGAGAACAAACAAAATATTTGTTAGTGTGCAGCACTAGTGTGCAGTGATGTAAACCAAATGAGAACTCCAGAGACTTTGGTAAGCACAGTGTTACTGTTTTCTGCAGGTGACCTGTCAAGATGGACCAGAAAACTTAGTGAGACTGAGAAATCCATGGGGAAAATTTGAATAGAAAGGAGACTGGAGTGATAGCTGACTTTAGAAAAGGGAAGGCTGATGCTGAGTGGGAAGGAAGGTTTTTTGGAGGAAAGCTGCTGCCATCTTCAGGCAGGAATTAGTGCTAAGCAGCGTCAAGATAAGTAACAGTTGTTTGCACACTCTGGTGTCAAAGCAATGGCTCAATAGGTTTGTATTTCTCCAGCAGACAGTGCTTACGTAGTTGGGCGCACTTCAGACATGAAGCTTCAACAAGCTCAGTTCTGCTTTTCCATTCACTGAATGCCACAGGAAAAATAGTATGAGCATCGGATGCTGACCACATTGCTGTGGTCTGGATGGCATGCAAGGTGACAGGTAACTGTGCAGGAGCTCTAAACAAACAGTATGTTTCAGGGCACATAGGATCCTTTAGCACAGGAGGGACCGTGAAAAGTCATCCATAGGCTGCAAAGTGTTGGAATTAGGTGGCTGCAAAGGAATCCTAGCTGTTTGAGGAAATAATACAATCATAGAATGGTTTGAGTTGGAAGAGACCTTAAAGATCATCTAGATCCAAACCCCTCCATAGGCAGGGACACCTCCACTAGACCAGGTTGCTCAAAGCCATTACCCCTGCTCATATAAAAAGTCCCTCTCCAGCTTTCTTGTCAGCCACCTTCAGGTCCTGGGAGTACAAATACAATTGTGTGAGATTGGAGGAATAAACTAGTGAGGCAAATGGGCTCTATGTTTGCTTCTGCTTTAATTTTTTATTTGGATCCATGAAAGACTGTGGCTTGCATTCTAGACTATAGGCACCTGTAGACTTGTGTCCTATTCCTCTTCAAAGCAGAGCATGTTCCTTCCTTGGAAGCTTCACTTTGTTTTTCTTCACAGAACCTATTTGCTGAGGCTCAGGGGTAAGGAGGAGGGAAGAGCAAAGGGAGATATTGGGAATGTAAGTGACTTTCATCTTGTCTGTAGGGCAGTAACTTCTCTGATGCATGTCTGTTACATAATGACCAGCTGTTCCAGTGGAAGGAAGAGACCTTAAAGATCATCTAGATCCAAACCCCTCCATAGGCAGGGACACCTCCACTAGACCAGGTTGCTCAAAGCCATTACCCCTGCTCATATAAAAAGTCCCTCTCCAGCTTTCTTGTCAGCCACCTTCAGGTCCTGGGAGTACAAATACAATTGTGTGAGATTGGAGGAATAAACTAGTGAGGCAAATGGGCTCTATGTTTGCTTCTGCTTTAATTTTTTATTTGGATCCATGAAAGACTGTGGCTTGCATTCTAGACTATAGGCACCTGTAGACTTGTGTCCTATTCCTCTTCAAAGCAGAGCATGTTCCTTCCTTGGAAGCTTCACTTTGTTTTTCTTCACAGAACCTATTTGCTGAGGCTCAGGGGTAAGGAGGAGGGAAGAGCAAAGGGAGATATTGGGAATGTAAGTGACTTTCATCTTGTCTGTAGGGCAGTAACTTCTCTGATGCATGTCTGTTACATAATGACCAGCTGTTCCAGTGGAAGGGCATAATGAGCAACATACTGTAGGCCTGCCTTTTAAACAGCTCCCAGCTGCCTCTTGGCTGTCCATGTAATTATTATGCCAAATACTCTTTCTATTATGTCTCCTTTGACAGAAAGTAAACTAACAAAACAGATTTAGATTTTTATATTTTAAATATTTGCAAACTGCATGCGCAACTGAATGGGCTGTCTAATGGAAAGGGGCATTTCTGGCTTCTGCTGGAGAGAACTGGAGGCATTAAACTACATCTCATGGGACCTAGAGTCCTTGTGGAGTCTCCTGTAGCTTGAAGGCATGAGGGACCTGTGTTTAGTGGGGGATGAACATGGGAGATGTCAGGACAGGGATTTGGCCTCTTTTTATAAAGGAAGGCTGTGTCCTCTGCCTTGAATTTGAGGCCATGTTTCGTTATTCACCTCATGCTTTTGCCCTTAGCTCTTACAAGTGGGAGCTGTTGAGCCCGAAGGAGATTTTGCCGAGGAAAAAGAAGGAGGATGGAGAATTCTTAGTAATGGCACAAGTCTTGACTCTCCTCTCTCTGCCAGTAGCTCTGAGGCTATGCCTGGAGATCAAGCAGCACATTGTCATTTAGGTCAAGGCATAGGTGATGTGCTTTGTAACAGCCCATGCTTGCTTTCTTGCTCTACTTTTCTGCTTGACAATGTAAGAAGCAGTAGTCATGCTGTCACGGAAGAGACGCACTGTTCTTCAGTGGCAAGAGTGAGGGAGAAGCAGGACACTACCAGGTTGCCAGCGCCACTGGAGGCTTGGGCAGCTTTCAGGAGCTTTTGTCCTGCCTTTTTTTAAGATAGCTTTGGGAATGTCTCGCTTTCCTTGTTTGTTTGTGGTTTCTTCACAGCTTCTGCCACGAGGTGGCAATGTTGTCGCCCTCGTAATTTCACTGCTGTCTTTTTGGTGACACTTTAATCTCTGCTGCTTTCCTTTGCTGAAACTTCAGTCATACATTTGCTACTGCTAGATTTTTATGTTAGAGCAGACGCTTTCTTCTTTATTGCCCAATAAAATATGAGCATTACCATATGTAACACAGAGTGGTGCAGCTTCGAAGTTCCCTGCTCCCTTTTCTTTTTATAAGCCATATGGACTAAACTAAACTGCTGACAAGATGTTTCTTGATAGTTTTTTCCCACTATGTCTCTGCGAGATTTCAAGATTCATTTTGTAGATCTGATGATCTGTGAATTAACTCCAGATCTGATGAGCCAGGAACATGGAAAGATGTGGATGTACTCCCTTGAAGAGGGGGAGATGGGTTAAAGGAAGCACAGCAGGAGGAAGTCTGCTCTTTTGGATTACCCTGGGATAACCTTGCTCTGCTGACTCAGTTACCAGCACCTTATAGCTATAAACACAACCTTGAGAACAGAAACCTTCACTTCCTTCTAAACCCTCCACACAAACATCAGAAATAAGCCACTGAAGGACTTTGACTATCTTCTGCTATCAAAGTTGATGCATTACTGGCAAATATAGGGCAGTGGGCTGGTTATGGCATGAAATGAGCTGCAGGAACCTAGAATCAATTGCCAGCACTGAGCTTCTTTGGGACTTTAAGCTTGTCTATTAAAATTTGCATCCTCAGCACCTCCAGGGAGTATTTTAGGTCAAGTGAATGGGAAATGCAGAGGCTCAGCCCTTCTGGAAGTAGAGCAAGTGGGGTCTGAAGTCAGCTAGCCCATACACCAGAGATGACAGAAAAAAATGAGCTCTTAATTGCAGATGAGTGGAAATGTAGTTCCTTATTCCTGGGCCTTTTGCACCCTAAGATCAAATCCCTGTGGGGTCTCGAGGTCCAGATAACCTGTGATGTATTCAGTACAATGCCAGGCATAATGTGTGAAGCTGGCAACCAATTCTGTGATGGAAAATGACATAAAAATGTTTTTCTTGTTTGGCTTAGGGGCGTTTTGGATGAACCCGCAATATTGGGTCCTACTTTAGAGGGTGATGTAAAACAGGAAAAGTACTCCTTTTATCATGAAAGGGCATATCTTCCAGTCTGTTATTATGCAGAACACCTCTTAAATGAGAAGCCTTTGAGTTTGGGGTGGAAAAGAACTAGTTTGAATGTATGGTCAGGGCAGCACATTTGTGTTTCCAGTTGCTGCATTTCTAGCATGGTAACCATGAATTAAGATGCCTCTCCTTCCTGATTGTAGAATCCTGAAAACAGCTGCTGTGAGAAACAGGACAGAATGCATTTGTGTGGGTGGGGTCCTCATTCTGTAGCCATCTGGACACTGTTCTCTGTAGCTGCAACCCTCATTCAGCAGTCACCTTAACAAACAGGACACTGTCCTCACCAGATAAGGCAGTCAGTTGGAATCCTGTGGAGGTAGAGTGTGAAAGACCCGCTTTTTTGTTTGAGGCAATTGAACAAAAAGAATGCATGAAAATAAAGCTCACTGTTTGGCCAACCCTGTTGAGGGGGATCAAGTGACCACATGGACCACCATTCTCTACCGACTCATTTCCAGAACATTCTAAAACCCGACACCAAGCCTGCACAAAGTGGGCCAAGCCTCACCTAGGAGAGGCAGGGTTAGGTGTCATAACAGGCAGACTTGGAACGCTTGGTGCGCACCTGCCATCCAGGAATCACAGCTTCACACTAAGATTGTCACTGGATCCAAGGGTGGTGCTTATCTTTTTTTCATCTCTGTCTCTGTCTCTAACCTTATTATGGGCACATAAGGGTTAGATTGTTTCTAATGTAGCAGTTGTAACCGCTTGCTTCGAGAGTACAATCTTACCAAGTTTTGCTGGTTGTAAACTCTTGCTTTGAGAATATTATTGCCGTGTGGTTTTTGGACAAGCTTTTAACCTTACCTGATTTTAAGTAAAACTATTCATGTTTGAACCTCCTGGGTAATATTCCTTACCCCTGTGTGCTGTACAGAGAATTATAGAAGTTAATCTTGCCTACTGGGTTGTTAAAAGCTTTGCCCCTGTGGCTGTTGAAAGATGTTGACTTTCCCTGTACCCACCATGTGGGATGGGCCTGAACCTTACCATAACCCACCTGAGTGGGACAGGATGCTGACTTAAATATTTTGGGCACTATCAGGGTTACAAGTGAGTTAAACTTGTGGCAGGGGGAATCTGAGTGTGGCCCCAGCACGCTGCTGTGCTGCATTCAAGGGGGAATAGTGGCAGCTGGGACTTCAGTTTGAGGTTTGTAGCAGTTGCCACAATCAATACAGAGAGATGGCAAGACAAGAATATCTAAGGTATTGGAACTAAAGTCAATGAAGTATTGAGTGGAATATAAAAACTTTAAATTTATCATGAAGGGCATGAGGAGGAGTAACTCTGAACCCTTCAGGAGAAAGTTTGCTCTATTATCAAGTAAAATACTGATAAAGAAATATATGAATTCATGGAGTAAAGTGGCTAAATATTTTGAGGAACTGCCAGAATCAGAAGGTGACAGTGGTCTTAGGTAGCAGAATTAATTATTTGGCTTGTTTACTGGGCACTCAGTGGCATTAAAATTAGTTCAGTGTTGCCTGGATCAACACTTTATCCATTCTCCTATTGCAGAAAAGTGCCTACAGAGCAAAACATCTGTAAGAGCCTAGAGTGGCAGGCAGATCAAGGACACGTGCATGGAGTCAGGGTTAGGGATTAGGTTGCTTCTGCAGTACACTCAGATCACAGATGCTCTGAAAAATCTGCTGCCAGATCCCTAGTGCAAAGGACAAGCTGGTAACAAAGTGCATGGTACCTATGGGTTAGAAGGGGTGTGCAATTCTGGAGCAGTTCCTATCTGCAGTTGTTTCTGCCGGTATAGAAATCACTTTTGCAGTGGCTTAAATTGACAGGAGCTTTCCAGTCCTTGCTACTGTTCCTTGCAAGTATTGTTACATTGTTGATAATGTTGCAGAAAGCCCTGTTCTTCGTTAATTTAGTCTTGGGCAGGTGTGGTACACGCTGAGAACCGCTATGTCCTGCAAAGAGAAAGGGTGTTAGGCCCTGTTACCTGTTGGCGCTGTAAAAAAAAATCTGAGGTGTGAGTAAAGCTTCTTAATGCCATACCTGTGAATTTTCCATGTGCCTTTTGTCTGTTCAGAATTGGTGCAGATCACATTACTCTTCTGTTTCTTCCCTCAACAGTACCAGGAAAGCAACAGAAAGCTGCCTCCAGTTTTCTTCACCTGGGATCAGCCTGGGAACAAGCACCAGGTTTTTCTTGATGAGCGGGAAGTGACTCTTTACTTTCACCTGGAGCTTCAGCAGG
>NW_009952796.1:6661421-6677776 GCF_000747805.2 Chaetura pelagica
CAGGACTCTGAATTCATCCTGAGGATCTTATCCAGGAAGCATGTTCTTCAGTGATATGCTGCTGCCCCTCTGCCAGTATTTAACTCTCTGGAATCATCTGGTCTTTCTAGTCTAATGGGGGCTTCACAAATACTTCACTGTGCAAAAGACAGCAGAGTCCCTTTTGGAGAGGCTGGCTATGGGTCTCTTGCAGCATAGAATGCCCAGTGGATGAAGCACTGCTTTTGGTCTTATCCTTTCTAGAAATGTTGACCTGGGCCCACAGAAGGGATTTTTGAAGCAAGTTTGTGTTTGAGGCTGGAGAAAGACAGCAGTTTTTAGTGCCAGTAGACCCTTCTGGTAATGCCAGCATGGTTGTTTGTGCAGAAATGGTGTTTTGGGGATTTCAAATGCTAGCAGCCCTTGAGGAGCTGTATGGGCATGAGAGCTTCCTTACTACAGCTGTAACACTGGGGAAAAAAAAACAAGCTGCAACAGCGGATTGGGGTCCCTTCTGGGGATGGGGGATCCTACCCAAGATAAGACAAACACACTCTGGGATACCTCTTTAACTTGTCTGCTTTTTTGCATTTCCAGATAAATGGGTGGGAACACTTCTCACCCTCTCTAAGGTGAGTATGAGAAGAGTTGGAGATTTATAGTTTGGTCTTCATCTCTGGGTGCTGGGTTTTTCCTGTTGCTCTGCCCTGTGGAGAGGCTGAGTGAGAATGTGGGTTCTTGTATTTCAGCACTTTTGACAGGGCAGCTTCTGTTTACGGGCAGATTCCCTTGGGCCATATGGATAGCTGCACTCAAGTATGGGGGATGAGAAAATTTTTAGATGCTTCTGTTAGCTGCCTTTTTGCAAACTTCTTTTAGTGACATTGTCTTATGTGCTCTGCAGTCTTTCCTATTCATGCCTTTTTGGAGATTCCTGGTCCATTCTTGCACTTCCCACTCCCTTCATGCCTTCAAAGTTTTGAAGACATCATGGGACCTGAGTACTGTTCCCATGCAATGGTCTACAGAATCTTTTCAAAGTAACTGAACTCAGTGGCAATGCATGCCTATGTGCAATTTGTGCAAGCGAGTTTATAGCAGAGTCTATTCCCTGGGCCATTCCTTTTTTTTTTTTTTTTCCATAATCTCCTCTGTACTCCTGTATAAAGGAAGACAGAGACCCTTCTCTCTTTTCTTGGGATGGAGTGAGCCCTATCCTTTGTTGTTGCACAGCATGGTGGGAGGGAAATATTCCTCACCACTGAGTATTATCTGAGTATTTCTTTCAAAGAAATAGCATTTCCATGAGGTGAGGAGCTACGTAAACAGTGGGCTGCTTTAGAAATGTAGCACTGGGGGAGAAGGTGAAAGGGCAGGGGATGAGAGTGTAGTTCTGGGATACCATCTTTTAGTAATCTGACTTGGAGAGTGGTATTTTTTTTTCTTGAATTAATTATTTGATTTTATTATTTAATTTTTAATATCTTAAATGAAATTGTGGATAGGTATGAAGGTGAGTTTTGGGAGGATGAACAGATAAGTGTGTGCATGAGCTGCCAGGGTAAACTCCTCCAGAGCTGTTATGTAGTCCTGTGGAAGTATGGGAAGCAGAGAGGGGCCACTGAAGGCTGGGCTCAGTGTACAGTGCTGGTTCCATGCAGCAGATTTAACCACAAAGCTTAGAAATGTGTTAGCATTGGGACAGGCATACTTCTCTACTTGACAGGGTCTGAAAGCCTGCAACTTAATGCCACAGGACATTGTGGATATGGCAGTATCAATAGGCTCAAGAATTATTAGTAAACTAATGGGCAGGCAAGGATGTACCCTCTAAGATCCCTTTTTCAGCACGTGTGGGTGCCAGGGGAACTGGAGAATGGACTGCATAAGCTGCCCAGGCCCATGTGCTCTCCCTAAACATTAATTCCTATTGCCTGTATTGGGGACAAAGTGGTGGATTTTGTGAGTCCAGCCTACCCTTCAGGGTCTTCATAACACTCGTTGGAGAAAGTTGCCTACTACTGAACACCCCCTGAAATATTGACATTTGTTTCATACATCCTTCCATGTTGTTCACAGCTGACTTGTTTTGATAGGTGAAGTAAGTACTAGGTATCCCATCACCTTTTTTCACTAATTTTCCTAGTAACATATGATCCTTGTTGTGAAAGATTCTTCTTAATGATCTCTCTATCTCTCTGGCCTGATTTGGGACAGAGATGACCTTCAGGAATCCCATTTGAGGGATGTAAATATTTCACCTTTCAGAAAAGCTGGCTGTTTTTATTTAGCAGTATACTCTGTGTTCGGCAAACACAATTTCACAAAAACACGTTTGCATTTTGATAGCAATGCTTTGATGGAAGCTGTTACTAAAAACAAGCAGTGCTTTTAATTTATGCAACTTGTATAAGATTTTGATTCTGAGTACGTTGTGGCCTTCAGATGTGCTAGAAATTGCCGCATATTGTGAGGTCCTGGTCCTGTCAAGAGGTTTAAGTACACACAGAGTGAGCAGTACTGCCATTTCTCAATGCATTTACCTGGGATGCCTCAATGATGTGAAAACAGGCTTTTTTTTCTTTTTTTTTCTTTTTTTTTTTTTTTTTTTTTTTTCTTAGGAGGGGCTTTTTTATAATGCGCACAAAATCAGGATGTAAATATTTCACCTTTCAGAAAAGCTGGCTGTTTTTATTTAGCAGTATACTCTGTGTTCGGCAAACACAATTTCACAAAAACACGTTTGCATTTTGATAGCAATGCTTTGATGGAAGCTGTTACTAAAAACAAGCAGTGCTTTTAATTTATGCAACTTGTATAAGATTTTGATTCTGAGTACGTTGTGGCCTTCAGATGTGCTAGAAATTGCCGCATATTGTGAGGTCCTGGTCCTGTCAAGAGGTTTAAGTACACACAGAGTGAGCAGTACTGCCATTTCTCAATGCATTTACCTGGGATGCCTCAATGATGTGAAAACAGGCTTTTTTTTCTTTTTTTTTCTTTTTTTTTTTTTTTTTTTTTTTTTTTTTTTTTTCCTTAGAGTGGCATTTTGAAGAAGTCCTCCAAACAACAAATGTCAGTTTCTAAAAATTCTGTAAGCTTCAGTATAATGAGGAGGTGAAAGCTCTGCTTTGAAAACTTTGGGGAGTGAGTATTCCAAAGTTTCCATTTTATTTCTTATTTTTCTGGTTGATTATAAGAGGGAAATATTTGAAGATGGTCTCTTGACAGTGTACTTGATGGCACAGATGGCACCAGGACTGAAAGGTTAATGCTCTGGATCCTCAGTCAGTGTAAATGTGGAGCCCTGAGAACTCAGCCCAGAGCAGATTGCAGCTCTTGCAGGCTGAGAATCTTGTCATATTCAAAGGGAGTCTTTTCTATTGATTTTAATATTGGCTGTAATAGGGCCAGAAAAGCAGAAAATTAAGATGGAACATGCTGGGAAAACAAGAGGAAGAAAAGTAATTTAAAACTTTTTAAAAAATAATAAAATTTTTGTCTGCCATATCACAGAATCCTGAAATAAATGCTGTTCAGCTCCAGAGGATCCTGAATAATACATCTTGGAAAAGCAAGTGCTGAAAAATAATGTTTCTGTAAAATATACCCCCTTAGAGAAAAACCCCAGTTCCTCAATCTGAATTCTGGGAAGACTCTTCTGATGCCAAGTTAGCTTTCCAGAGAGAAAGGATTTGCTGGGGTATGAATCAACATTTTATAATTTTATAAGTGAAGCTAATCTAGTTTGAAGAAATGAAAGAATGAGGGGGAAGAGCAAACATAGGTATTGTGTATGGATGCAGACTCTGAATTTGACATCCAAACCAGCCTGACCTCAGACTCAACTCTGAAACTGTATCTCATTTCACCCTGTGCCACTGCTACAGTTTTATCAGCACGACCACGAGAAGGTGTGGCGAGTTAGCCTGGTCTGTAGGCAGTTACGTGGTGGAAGGGCATCTTGTCTTTACCTTGATGTGCCCGAATCATGCCAGCTATTCCTATTTACTGTTCTCTGCTATGCATGCATAGGGCTGTTCCATGCTCTGTGTTTGGGAGACAGGATAGACATGCAGGTAGCCTGTATAACTTAAACTTATGAGAACCAGCTGAGCCCTGAGGTTGTCTTTCTCATGAGGCCTGTGACATCTAGTCTGCCAGTGGCAGCCCAAAGCACTCCACAAGCTCATAATTTGGTCCTCCATTATAGATAATGCTACCTGGACAGCAGTGAGGCATTGAAGTGGCTCATTTCTCTGAACAACAGCAGTGAATTTACACATATAATGATGAATCCAGTTTTCTTTCCCAGTTTTTTCACTGGTAATAACCAATGTGCAACACAGAAGAAACACCATCCAGCCATTATAGGCAACAAAAAAGATAACCAAAAGACTGATGTGGTGCCTTTTCCACTTAGGCTGAATTTGACATTGTTCCATTTCCTACAAATGAGTACAAAGATAGCTCTTCTGGCTTTGCAAAGTGACCCACCAGCCACTGTCTTATCTTGTGAGAAGACCATGTTGAACAGAGAATCTTGATTTGTCATAAGTTATCATATGACATTAATCTAAAAACTTTACCATACTTGATTCATATTTACTAAACAGGGCTATTGCAAGATTAAAACATCTTTGCTTTCTGCAGAGAAGGAGTTAGTGAATTATAGTTCTGTCCCTTGCTCAGTGAAAGTAAGTCTACAGACAACCTATAATCATGATTTGCAGTGAGATTAGAGTCTATTTATGCTACTCTTTGTGTGACTTATGTATGAACCAGGAATTCTAAGCTTTGATGTAGCATCATGTTTTCTGTAATGCCTGTACTTTTAATTATATTAACAGAGCTGGCAGTGTGTCTGTGAAAGAGAGCGAGATATGCTTAGTACAAGGGTTTCAATTAATCTGCAGTGCTGCTTCCCAAAGCTCTTCAGGTCAAGTGGCTTAGCTCAAGGTCATGCAGTAAATTCTGTTTTGGATTACAGTTTTGGATATTTTTTTCTTTCCATTTTCTCTAATAGCTGAAGATAGTGCACCATATTTCATTCATATTACATGCCTGCAGGGAGCTCATATTGGATTTTCTGAGACTAGTAGAATCCATCCTGTTGCCTCAGATTTTTATCGTCATAAATGATATGTCTTCTCAAGTGGGTCTGAAGTTTCACAAAGGCTTTGGCCTTGAGCCTTCTCAAGTGAGAGGGAATTTTGTGGGTCCATTTTTCTGAGAGCTGTTCAATGATGCCTTAAAACAATCTTTTCCTTTTCCTTTTCCTTTTCCTTTCCTTTTTCTCTCCGGATTTCCAGAAATTTCACTTAAGTTTCACTCTGGATGCCTGCCAGGGTATCTTAGCACTTCTGGATGTATCCTTGACATGAGTGATACTTCTGATTAATGTAATACTTCACTGGAACATTATTTCCTAGGGCAGACTGAATGTTACTGTGATTTCTTTACCACCAGGACATGGCCCTGCTTATTGAACTTCTCACCCTCCATAATAACAATTCAATTGTGACGGAATGGAATTGGTTTGGGGAAGGGTGGATTCCTGCTGCCTCTGAAATCAGCAGCCAGGTTTCCATTGGCATTAGTAGGAGGATGATCAAGCCTATAGATAGGCTTCTGGGATAAGAAATCATTATCCTCATATTCTAATTGTGTGGATGTTAGAGTGGTGATGAGATTTTGGGTTGTTTGTTTGTTTTTTATTTGAGTACTCTCTGATGTTTAATTGAGATGTTCTGACCTTAATTCTCCCATGAAGCTGAATGCCTCTGGAACACTGAGTATCCAGGAATTCAGAGTCCTGTGGAAAAGGTTGCTTTTCTATTTGGTATAGCAATAATTTCTGTGATGCCTTGCAATATCTCCCTGCTCACAATCCCTTTGGTGTCTGCTGATTTTTGGGGGGGTTTGTTTTGTTTAAAATTTTAGTTGTTTTTTTGCTTGGTTGGTTGGTTTGGTTTTTTTTCCCCTTAAGGAAGTTTTCCAGAAAAAAAGACACTAGCAAATCAGGAAAGCTTGACCTTGTGGAACTGCACGCAGCTAGCTGTGCAGGAGACAGGGGAGCCCACAGCACATCTCAGCAAATTTCATCCTCTTCCTCATAAAGGCTGGAGAAAGCCAAGGGCTGGGAAATATCTTGAGAATTGTAGGTAGAGCCCAGGAGAAACGGAAAACACCACAGGCCATCTTAGCCATCTTGCTTCCTTCTTTAGCTGGGTAAACATATCTGAAAATATTTTGCTGTGGGATGGACTATTTAATTTTTGCCCTGTGTGGTCTCACACTGAGTTCTCTAAAACAGAAGTATCAGTCTATTTTAGACCCAGTTTTAAAATCCTTTCCTGCTAGTTGCTAATTTAATTTTAAAAGACTGTGTGGAATTGTGCGGATACATGTGGGAGGCTGGGTCTAGTGAATTGCTACCCCTGATTAACAGCTCAGGGGCTGAACCTGGAAGTCTGGGAGTTGAACAGAGGCAATACTGGTGCCAGACTTCACCAGTCTAATGCCTGAAGCTTGATCTAGAAATGGAAGACCATACACATGGGACCAAATACTCTCTTGGTGCTACTGATCTTTATGTGGGAGCTTGTGCTCAGTCCTGTAGCTGTGTTTGCAGGTTTACAGTTTAAGTATCTCTCTTTTTGGAGTGTGTTTCACGCAGTTCGTATGAGTCACTGAAAGCACAATGAGAAACCGAGACAGACTTCTGCTAAAGTAAATCCCATGGCAAGAACTGAAAATACTTTTGTTCCTTGCAAATGCTGCTTGACATTGGGATTTATGCTTTCTGTATGAGCTTCCTTTGTGTTTTCTTCTTAATCTCTTTTCCTACCCTCTTGTAGAGTATTCCTCTTAAACACAGCTGCTGTTATTACTTTCATTCACTCATGAGCAAAGGTTGCCCCGTGTATTTTATTCTGGCTCTAGCAGGACTGTGAGTATAGGCAATCAGATCTGAACCCTTTTAAGTTTGTAGGAGATATCTCCAAGTGGTCCTCTGGTTAAGGCTGGCTGATATTTGACAATTTTAGGGGAGATTTGAAAAACTAAGCTGTTGGAGACCAAGCTGACTGAAGACCACTCAGTTGTGCGTGCTCACAGCTGTGCACATTCAGCTGCCTAAAACTGGGAGTTGCATTTGTTTTCCTTTATTTTTTTTTTCTTTTTATGAAGGCATTTCACTCAGCAATGAAGTTTATAATTTGGTGGCAATCAGATATGGTAACCCTGACTTGAAGAGATGCTTTGAGAGCTTTGTGTACTTCATGCTTTGGGTGGAGATCATGGGAGATGAGGCTGGTGCTACATGGCTGGCCAGGTAAACTGGGCTGCCCAGCTAAGGCCTGGTCCTTCTGATGCTTTTCCAGATGAAAATGGCAAGGTCAAAATTAGAAGGATTGGGTTTCTGCTTAAACCAAGAGTAATAAATTTAAAGCAAAGGACTGATATAGAGGAAATCAAGCTTTCCACCAGTCACTTTCTACAGACATGCAGGCTGTATATATTAATGTGATTTAGCTCCCTGCAGGTTTGCACCAGCCTTCTATAGAAGGGGGTAGGTAAATTATAGATGGAGACTGCTTGTTTTCCAGGAAGAGGAATGGCTTGGAATACACCTTGTCCAGGAAGAAGGGAACCTCAGAATATACCTTTGGTGGGTCTGCAGTTGTGATGATGAAACAACTTATGCTCAGTCTGTGAGCTTGTGCTGTAGACACTGCATGTGTCTCTAAACTGTAGTGCATGCAGTTGAGACAGCCTGCATTTTGAGGTTTCCCAGCTGGATGGACAGACAGTAACATGCCTGGCTTTATTGAGCTGCTCCCTATGTCCCAACCCTTGGGGATCTTCCAGCAACAGAACAGAGAATCATAAAATTGCAGAAAAGCTGGGGTTGGAAAGGACGTCTGAAGGGCATCTATTCCAAACCCCCTGCTGAAGCAGGTTCATATAGAGCAGGCTGCACAGGATTGCATCCAGGTGGATTTTGAAAATCTCTGGAGGGAGACTCCACAACCTTTCTGGGCAGCCTGTTCCAGTGCTCTGTCACACTCAAAGTAGAAAGCTTTTCCTCATGTTCAGATGGAACTTCCTATGTCCCAGTTTGTCCCCATTGCCCCTCATGCTGTCGCTGGGCACTGCTGAAAAGAATCTGACCCTATCCTCTTGATATCTGCCCTTTAGGTATTTCTAAGTATTGATAAGATTCCCTTTCAGTCTTCTCTGTGCTAAACACACCCAGGTCTCTCAGCCTTTTCAAATCAGAGAGATGCTCCATTCCCCTCATTGTCCTCCTAAGCTATCTGCTGGACACTTTCCAGTAGTTCCTTGTCTTTCTTGTACTGGGGAGCACAGAACTGGGTGCAGTATTCCAGACGGAGCCTCTAGAGCAGAGCAGAGGAGGAGGATAACCTCCCTTGACCTGCAAGCCACAATTTTCTTAATACACCCCAGGATGCCACTGGCCTTCTTGGCCCCAAGGGCACATTGCTGGCTCATAGTTAAGTTGTTGTCCACCGGGACTCCCAGGTCCTTCTCTGTAGAGCTGCTTTCCAAGCAGGTCAACCCTTAACCTGTACTGGTGCATGGGGTTACTCCTCCCTAGATGCAGGACCCTACACTTGCCTTTGTTGAACTTCACTAGGTTCCTCTCTGCCCAACTCTCCAACCTGTCCAGATCTTGCTTAATAGCTGCACAGCCCTCTGTGTATCAGCCACTCCTCTGAGTTTTAATAATCAGCAAACTTGCTCACATGCACTTGTGAATAGCTTACAAACTCTGTCTTTGAGATTTTTCTTGAGATGAGGTGTCTTGGCTGATGTTGATCTCTTGGCTATCAATTTGATGCTTCTCATTTAATTTTTTCACAGAGGGCTTTCGCAACTTAACGTAAGATGGCAAAGGGATCTATCTCTAGGAATCTGAGGTAAAGCCCTTTCCCTGACTGACAAATGCAGGCTCCTTCATTTCAAGTGCAACTGTGTGTTTTGTGCTGTAGTGTTGAAAAAGGTATCTTTACCTGATCATTCACAGACTACTTTAAAATCAACAAGAGGCTTCAGGCTTCTGTGTCTTGTGCTTTATTATGGCTTCTCCTCCTTTTGGAGACAGAAACTCTCCAATGCCCCATAGTCCAGTACATTTGTGACTATCACAGAATTCTCTCAGGGATGGGTAATTTCAACCTGCTTTCCCATCACTTTACAGTGGATGATGATGACAATGCATTCCTGAAGCAATGCTGTAGAAGAGGGACAACCAGACCTGTACCAGGATGTGAAAGGCTGCCTTGTATCAAATTTTGACTGAGCTCTCTGGGCTCAGCCCTACAAATTGCCTCTTATGTAAAGTCTTCCCTCAGGCAGACTTGCCCTAATGAACACAGACTTGATGAAATGAAGTTTTTTTCTAATGAGTATATTTATTTTGAGTTCTATTCCACATCAGATAACCCTTCTGAGAAGAGACTTCTGGATGTCAACCACTACAAGAACACAATGTGACACCTTAGCGGCTGAGTTGTTGCTGTCACCAACTGCATGCTGATGTCACCCTGTTATTGTTCTAGGACATTGTTGTACTGTCCAGAGCCTGTGCTTCATGATGTGGGCTCTTGAGCCAGGGAGAGAAACTGCCCCTGTCCTGAGCAGCCTGTCACTTAATAGAGGAAAACCCAGTTCTGCAGCTGGTAGGCCCATGGTAGAGGGCAGAACCAACATTGATTGACCAAGTGGTGAGCTGAGCCTCCAGCTCTTTGTTGTGGATGGAGGATGTGATGTTTCCAGCTCTATTTCAGAAAGGCAAGAGGTTTTCTCTCCTTATTGAAAAGTACAGTACAGTGATACGTAAACTGCTGTCATATTGTTTTTAAGTCATTGGAAACTGGCGAGGAATACGTGTTCTCTGTAACATGATATAGGAGTAGTCTGGTAAAACATTTGGATATTTGTCAGTTACTTTTTATAAAGTTGGATAAGAAAAAGAATATGTGTACTTTTAAATCATGCAAGCACATGTAGGTTGTAGCTAATTAAATAGTAGATACGAGGTGTGTAGCTGTCAGCATGATTAGATAACATGTTAGAAGTGGGACTATTCACATCAAACTCCATGCTGGAGTTACTTGATGCATCTATCTGTAGGACTCTTTTTCACTTTCTTACCATTTATTTATTTGGTCTGGAAATTTGCATGCTAAGTGGCTGTTATAGGTTGCTGATTTTATTTTTTTTTTTTTTTCCCAATTCCTGTGGGCAGCACAATTGTGTCACTTTTCCAGTGCACAGCCTAGCTCGAGTGCTGTGAAATAGCTCTGATGGGAATGAACATATAATGAAAGACTGTACTCTAATGCTTTTGTAGGAAGGAGTTATATTAAACTTGCATAGACAGCCTTCCCTCTGGTGGGTTGGGTTTTTTTAAATTTTTAGGTGCTTAATCTCATAAATATATTTTTAGAGTGTACATGAGACTCAAGAATGCGGTGCACCATAGAAAAGAATGTAAACATGAGCAAAAGATGGCTCAGGTATGTGTTTACCACTGTGTTGAAGCTTTTAACAGCATAAGCATATTTAGAGAGAAACCTCATTGTGTAAGTGTTGCCAGTCAGGAGACATTGAACAGTAAAAACAACAGTGGGCTCTTTATTTCCCAGAACAGTTTGTTTCTCAACAGTATCACTTTCATACTGTTTTAATGAGAAAACTGTTAGAACCACACAAGTAGGTATGTTTGTGCTTGTTTATAACAGATGATGTATCTATTATTTATTGTGAGTAGCCTACTGTGGTGTCACTGGAGGCACAAGATTCAGATCTGCAGAGCAGGTTAGCAGGAGCAGGGACATCCAGGGCATCCTTGAGCAGTGCTGTCACAGCGCTGCCATCCTGCCAGGCTCCCAAAGAGGCCCTGTTAGCAGCTCCCATCACAGAGCATGTGCCCTCTCCCAACTGTCATGCTTCTCCTTCTTTTTGTGACTTTGCAGCTGAACATGATGATGCAAACTAAATTAGCCTGATTTAATTTGCACTTGACTCAGTGGGACATGTTATAAACACTGAATTACTGTGTGCAAAAGCAGCACTGGAAGAACCAGAAAGGTTGACTGCAGGAGCTCAGGTCTTGCTCTTTCAGTGTGCTCTGAAAAAGATTATCCCTGGCACCTACAGAGATATGCAAGGGGGAGCCTGTGTGAGTGCAGAGTGTTCACAACAAGACTCTGCTGGACATGAGGGGTGGAAATCTGTCAGTGTCAACTGAGTTTGTTGCACAGTGTGTGTAAATCAGTTAAGCAAGAATCATTTAAGGCTAGGAGCATGCTGGACATAGCTCTGCCACAGGCATAACTGTGCTGTGGGACATCCAGCTTCAAATTCCAGTTGATTTTAATGTTGTACACATTGTTTTTTGTATAGTATTTTGTACTTATTTACTTCACACCTCTTTAATACAGAGCAATGTAATGGCAGGGAGATTATTTTGCTATTGATTACTTGATCCAGGAAAGAAACAGAATTCATCCACGCTATGAATCACTAAACATTTGCAGCAATAAACTTTATTGAGCCATGTGACTTGCTGTTACAAAATTGTTAAGAATGCTTTACTGGAATGATTATACCAAACCATGCACAATTCAGACTGAATTATCTGGCTCCCGGTAAAGTGTTTTTTGGCAAAGATGCTTACTCAGATGCTGTGAGGCTTTTATATTGGTGACAGCATAATGTTTTCTGGGCAATTCTGAAGACCTCATTTACAATGTACGTTGTGGAAAAAATGGTATAAAAGGCTGTCGAAGGATGCATTTGTTTCTAACCACCACATTTATAGAGATGCTGAGATTTACAGTGGGTGCAGAAATGAAAGAAAAGTGGGACTGTGGATTAAGACTAGTATTTCAAATAAGAGTCCTGTTTGGAAAATACAGGTGCAAAGAACAAGAATAGCAATTAATGTCTCATGTGTGAAGAGGTGCTGGATTGTGAGGTATACTGTAATGATAAGACTGAGTGGAACTTGAAAGGAACTAATCAGCTCTTTAAAAAAAAATAATAAATAATTAAAAATTCAGCTAGAGCTTATTACCACAAGACAACTGGAAGTATTTCAGGTTTCCTGGAGATAGTTGGTGCACACATTTAGTGTGCAGTCAGGGTACACCAGGTGCCTGTCAACCTCGCTGCATGCATTCTGCACAGCCATGCCTTTTGTCTACACGGCTACAGGACAGATTCTACTCTCAAGCCTAACAGGAGTCAAAAACGGCCTAAGACTTACAGCAATTACAAGCTTGGCTGGAGCAATGGAGGCCTCAGTGAAGAGCTGTGGCAGAGACCTGACATCTAGCTTCAGGCAGAAGGGAAGAGCCATCCTCTCGGGACAAATCACCCCAAGGCAAATGACCCCAAGATGATGGGGCTCTTGCCCATAGACAGCTGGCACCGACTGCCTTTGGAGAGATACCTGCCTTTGGAGAAGTCGGTCCAGGTTTGAGATGTGAGTATTTCTGCCTGTGTATTTCTTTCTGGGCAATCAATTACAATTTGAAGGTCTACATGCTGTTAAGACACTGCAGCGTAATTCTCTGCCTCAAGTCTCATCTCTCCTTTCCACCAGTTTTACAGTGGGGCCTGCCATAGACTCCTGCATACCTAAAAGTTCTTTGCTGGGAGGTGTTATGTTTATATAAGTGGCTACAGCACAAGTGGCTACTACTGTGGCTGGCCAAGCTGTGCCAGTGGACTTTGACCATACCATGAGATGATCTGTGTAGGGTGAATAATGTAGCTTTGTTTTTAGTTATTAAACAGTACATATAATCCTAACTACATGACCCGCAAAAATGGGAAATCTAAAGGTAAAGGTGTCATAGTACTGGAGCCATAGAAATGAGGACTTTGAAGCTTTTGGAAGGAAAAGCCTGTTTCCTGGGGGAAGGTAGTGCCCAAAGGCTGGCTGCTGAGCAGAGCGGGTACACAGTGGCCCAGCAGCACAGACCTTTGCACAGGGCAGTGATGGGAATGAAGAGACAACATGGGAACATGGAGTCAAACCCCCTGCCAAATTCAAGTGTCCGTGACTCCTTGTTCATCCCCTCTCCTGTCCAGCATCCCCACCAGGAGACTGATTTAAAACAATGGGATTCCAAGATATGTAAACCTTAGGGTTTGTTTTTTTTCAGTTCATCTGTGAGCTTTTCAGATGTTTGTTTCAAGCTTTCCATCTAAATACAGAAGGCTCTGGAAACTTTTCTCCCCTTAGTCTCATTGGACCCTGGCTGAATGCAACCCTATGCTACAATGTGGAAGAGGGGCGAAAACTCCACAGGTATGATGTTTATATCCATAGTCAGAAGAATTAAGGGCAAAAACACCCTTTGCTGTTACTTACAGTGCTAAGGGAAGGAAGAGCAGGTCCTCAAGGTGCTGGCTGCTGTGTGATCCAAAGAGCAGGACTTGCTGTCTACTTAGAAAAAAAAAAAAGCCCCTCTGCAATGCCCAGAGAAGTGATCTGTCTGTGTCCAGCTTGGGGCTATGCAGTCAAGACTTGATCTGAACCTCAGTCTCCTGAAGACTAGTCCACCAGCTCCTCTTCCTTTTCTGTACCAGCAGGTTGCTGGTACAACCCACTGCTGTGAGCTAGGTTTTTCCCCATAAGCAACAGTTCTTTTTCATTTGCCCCAGGAGCTCAAATTATTATTCCATCCCAAGGTTTCCATCTTGACAAGAAGCTAGCGATCGCTGGGCAGTTCTTCTGCACCTCGCTATCTGCACGTATGCCCCTGCATATACCCACACACCCCATGTCACCTTCTTCAGAGATAGCTGCCATACTGTGCTGAAAGAGAAGGGAAAAAATATTATTTTTTTTCTCTCCTGTGCAGGGAGCAGCAGAATTAAATGCTGCTTGCAGAATTAAATGCTAATGATTGCCTTTGCCTTTCCTTGCTGCTGGGTCTTACATTGGATTATACCTGAAAAGCCATATCGCCAAGCCTGAAGTTCAATTTATCAGTGCAGTCAGGATTGATTTCTTACACTAGCTGTTCAGGGGAAATGAATGTCTCTATCACACTCCCTTCCAATGCAGGCAGACTTTTGTTTTGCTCAGATCAGCTATGTAATGTAGGAAGCTGACTTTCCACAGATAAAGAACTTTAAAATCCTGATTTATTCTACCCTACCTGGCAGTGCCAAGACTGATGCCACTTGCAAAACACCCACCTGACTACAGATACCAGGCAGAAGTTCTCGCTGCTTGGGCTTATCTCCTTTTTATTTTTGTTGAAGAAGTGGAGAAAAGTGTCATAGAAAATGGTCCTTGGGTGACTTACATGTTCCCTTTATCACTAATAACATTACAGGATTATGAGATTTGTCCTTGGAGTCCAAATTAATTGTAAGAGTCAGACTGAAAAAAAAGTTGAGTTTTATAGATATTTTCAGCTATTTTGTGAGACAATGGAAATTAACTTTGCTGCTGGTGGTGAGGTGAACAAGTTTTTCTAGGAAAATTTGAACCCGTAATCTAGCTCAAGAGAACTCCATTAAGAAATATGCTAATAAAATTCCAGTTTTCTCTCAAAGCCCATTTTGATGGATTATTTAGTGAACCATGTACAAATCTAGAAATTACATTTTCAGATAAAGAAGACCAAGGATATGGATTGCTATGAAGAGTCTTATTTTTGAAAGATCCATTTTTTTAATGAGAAGTCATGCATATATCTCATGTGGATGGAAGGATTAAGAGTCAATTACTCTGTGGAAACATATAGAGATCCTCATGTTTCTGGAAACATGGCTGCAAGAAGGATGTCTATAGCTGGTGCTCATTAAGTGAGATGAAATGAAAGAGGTAGTTGGTCTAATGTAGCTTTTTCTTTTCAGGTAAAAGCAGAATTTCTTTATCATAAATATGCTGCAGCTAAACATAAACCACTTACTGCTTGAAAGCAGCTCTGCACTGCTAAAGAGCTGAAGGTCATGAGGGTAAAATTCAGTGTTAAGCAACCCTGACCTGGGTGCTTTCAGCCTGGCTGCTGATAGTGGCAACACTTTTTGCTTGGGTTGAGGCTGCAGAAGATTCCTGCCTCTGCAGCTAAATGCCAAGTTTCCGGAGAATGTGAGGAGCAGGGTTATGTCTAAGATAGTCTTGTTACCATTGTCTCTCTCTTCCTCTTGCTCTCTTCAAAACCAGGGTGTTAGCTAGGAATACTGCTCCAGAAATTGTGCCCATGCCTGCTCTGACCTTTCCCCTAAAACCTGGGAAGGCACTGCAGAGCTTTGGAGCCCACAATGAGCATGTTCCTTTCAGGGTCATGGAAATGGCCACAGGCCAATTGGGGTGTAGTGAATATCTTAAAGGGCTGCACATTTTTTCGTATGAGATTCATGTTGACTTTTCTTTATAACTTGGCTTTTTACTGTCATTTATTGTGTTTCCTTTTAAAAGGAAAATAGAAAACAAACTTAACATCACACCCTCATCCTAACAGCTCAGAAAACCCTGGTCTTAGAAACTGACTCTTATTTTTAGGGCATGAGCATGCATGTGTCAAGAGATTAAAAACTAAAAGGCTGAGAGAGAAACACCTGAACTGTTGTTCATCTCTCTGAGCTGATGTCTAAAGTCATACAGGAACTGGCCCATGTCAGACCATGCATCTCAGTACTGGGGTCTAATCACATCCATGAAAGTGATGGGACAGATCATTCTAAGTCTTATTTTAGCTTGGAACCTTACTTGTCAGAACCCTTTTTTGAAACCCAGGTGATGCCTGTGTGGTTCACATCCATGATGGCCAACTTCTACTGTTGTACTACCTACCTTTCAGTGATGCTGCAGAAATGTTAGCCTGACACCAAGATGCTTATTCTTGGGGACTGTGGAAGACTGTGATTCCTGGCTTCCCCAATGCTCATTGCGCAAATATGGACCAAAAAAACAAACCCTAAGCATCTCCAAAGTACTTTGACCTGAAGGGCTTGTGATTTTTGAACAGCTGAAATCAGCATTACTGAGAACTCACTTTCCACTTTAGCCTGCTCTTCTACTTGCACAGGGCAGAGCATGGAAGTAAGGCTTGGACACTTCACAGTCATCGTCTGGATCAGTATTTTCTAATGTACATAAGTTTCTGAGAGTTTAAAACACTGAGGTTTGCAGATATTTAATGGTACAAAACCAAACAAAAAGGGGTACTCTATCAAACTAACACATTGCTAAGCACAGAAAGAATTTAGGGGATTAATTAAGAGAAAATACTCCATATGCTGTAAATATAAATTGCTGAGTCCAGTAGAAGGAACCCCTGTTTCTTGTCCATCTTTTTTTTTTTTTTTTTTTTTCA
>NW_009952796.1:6677999-6689197 GCF_000747805.2 Chaetura pelagica
TCTTTTTTTTTTTTTTTTTTTTTTCAATATAACTTGTAAATGTACTTGGAAATACAGAATCTCAGGAGAAATGTGGTGGCAAGGCCATGGGGGTGTACCATTCCTCAACACTACTCTTTAAATTACTTAAAATGTTGGTGATAAATTTGAAGAACATCAAAGGACTACTGTTAACTCCAACCACCTGAAACAGCTGAAAAGTCCCCATTGCTGTGCTGAATTAAGGTGCCACACAGCAAACACAGCTGCCTCTGGAGGGCTTACTTTGATGATATTTCAAGCCCTTCCTGCTCTGAGGCAATTGATCCTTTCTCAAGTTATTTAAAGCAACCAGAAACATCAGCTCCTCAGCTGGCCCACACTGTTGCATACACCAGAAAGTTAGGAGCAGCTGAGAGTATTTCTCTGTAATGACTTAGCCTGTAAGAACAGATGCCTCTAGCAACAAATCCTAGTGAGGTATTCTGATGCTGGTAGAACTGCTTTTCTAAGAGGCTGTGCTGGGTGCTTTTTGCCCTTCCCAGCATGGTACTGGGAGCTAAGCTTGCCACCAGGATGGGCGGCAGGATGAAGATCCTGGAGCATCAGCTGTAGAGTCAATGTTTCTCTCTTGCTGAATAACCCTGGACTTAGGATTGCTGTGGTGACGGATGAGGCTGTCCTTGTGTTAATAGGAGGTGGCTATGATGGGATCAACCTCTTTTGCATTGTTCAGGTAGCCGGGTGAAGGTACCCTAGCGGTGAGCATGCTTGGGAAGTGGCACACAGTACCTCTATCAGTAGCTGAGTTCATGGGGGACTGCAAGGCTAGTTTAGACTGCTACCATTGCCCCCCCAAATTGAGGATACTTGTGGCTGCTTTTGGGCTGTGCTGGGTAGAGCCAGGCTGGGGCCTGAGCCTCTTCTTGCATCCAGAACCTGGAGGAAGAAAATGAAAGGATTCAGCCTCCCAAGCTAGATTTTTTGCTCAGCTCTTTAAACCTGCAAAAATTAATTTAATAACGGTGAGCAGAGCACAGCAAAGTCTTGAGACACAGGTTAGGTGTTAGCTTTTTTGTATAGCTGGGTTCTAGGTCTTTAGACAAGACTTAATCTTGTCTATAAACAAACAACACATTTGTTTACATGAATAACCCACATTTATTATGCAAATAATTTCCCTGATGCTGTTTCTACTGAGAATAATATTCAGTATAATTACCACATTTATTTTGTGAATCTGTTTACATAGGCTAACTCTCTATATAACAGGAGCACCCAAGCTGCCAGTTGTGTGTGTCCTCCACTTTCTAGTTTTCTTCTGGTAGAGCATTCTGGGACTGTTTGAGATGCCTCAGCAAGAGCAGAAGGATGTCAGCATCCTGCCTCTGTTCTGGGCAGACCACCTGCTGCTAATGGGAAGGCAGCTCTACCCTGTTAGCTCATTTGCTGTTTGATCTCCAGATCACTGTAATGAGGCAAGGAGCTTTAATTAATAATTTCCCTTTGGGTATAAGGCTATTTTAATTTTCTGTCTATTTAAGTTGGTAATTGCCACAGAGTTTGAAAATCTTCTAGGTTTTAAAACTCTTAATTATGTTCTCATGCATATGCATCATCTGCTTGTGTGCTCATTACTGCAGGTCAGAACCTGAAATGTTGGAGCAGCTTCCTCCAGCTATCTCACATACACAGAATTTCCTGCTAAATACCACTCTTTGCATGAGATAGCCCAAGCTGCCACCCAGAGCACATTCTGCTCTGTGTTGTTAAATCAAGCTGCTTTTCTTCCTTCATGTGTCTCTTCTGGGTTCCTCCTACTTGAGATGCCCCCTTGCTTGTTGTACCAGCAGTTGAAATGCTTGCTCAGGGAAAGTTATTACCACGTCTTAGTGGAAAATATTTCAACTTTCTAGGATCCTGATTGCCACTTTACCTGCTCTGTTTGCACCTATTGATCATTCTGGTTCAACAAGAGTCTTTGGGACCAACAAATTCTAATAGGTTTGACTGCATTAATGAGGTGGTATGTGGGGAAGGAAAAAGAATGCTATTAGTCTTCTAACTTGTTCTTGCTCAATAACAGCAAAACAAATGTGTGCAATTAAACATTACTTCATTTTCTAAACAATAGCCTTGAAATTTTATCCTGCTAGTGGGAAAATCAAGCTGCTGCTTTGCTTTCTAACTAACTGCAATGATTTGGTGATGGGAAATGAGATGTTAATCCACCCATGCACACTCAGGGTTGAATATTGGTCCCTTGTAGGCAGATAGGATTTGTTGCAGCATGTGTGTTTTCCTGTCGGAGGTCACAGTGGATCTCATGGAAAGATCGACATAGAGCAATAATCTTGGCTCTGTGCTTTTTTTGCACAGGGTAACTGCTTTACACTGTTTTTCAAGGAGATGCAGGGTTACTTGCCCCTTGGAGCTTTTGCTTTGAGAGCAGGAGATTGGCTGATCAAATGTGAACCAGTCTGTCTTTATACTTAAAGTATTTGTATGTGGAAGAAATGTCTGTTCCTAGACACTTGACCTAAATAATGGGATTGAAATCTTCATAAATTAGGTAGTGTGGCTCAGTGTCTTCAGGTTTTGGATCCCTCAGGAGAGGAATTAAGATTTTTCATAGAAAAAATTTATAGGAGGAAGACAAGGGTAAAATTTTTCATCCAGCTGTGAAAATGGCCCTTTCCACAACTGTGTGGTACAAAATTACAGCTGTGTTAATAGATGCCTAAATCCCAGTTGGCATTGGGCCACACTTACATAGCCCAGAAATTGAGATTTTTGCTCCAAAGTCTGCTTAACACCTACACACAAAAGGACAGGGGCATGAAAGGTGCTTTAAGGACAAAACTTTATTTTGGTTAATGTGTTCTCTGACCCATCACCCAACTTATTCTTTATTCTGTTGACTGTCACCTGTCCAAACTGCACTTGTGGGCTTGACTGTGTCTACATGTAGTCCTGCAGCTGGTTAAAAGGACTAATTTGGCATATTAAAAGTAACTAGGGTTTGTCCTGAATTCCTGCAGTGTCCTCAACTTTCTTAGAGATGGATGGGGGTGTGTGCACGTGTGCCTGCGCACGGTAGCACATCTCCTTGGGAGGCAGCTGAGCAGCTCTGTTTCCCCTGTAGTATTACAGCAGCACTTGAGTCTTCTCGGACCATGGGTGCTGCCAAAGCTGTGTGGAGGACTGCAGAATGTCCAATGCCTTACCAGCTTCTGCTGCTAAAGATTCATCTGCCCTGTGCTATTTTGCTTATTGATCATCTGCTGTAACTTGACCCATAAAGCCATCTGCCTTTTTATTCTCCAATGCTCTTTTTTGGCCATTTGCAGTGGTTGCTACAGGTTGCTGCTGCAGAGACCTGAAGCCACACAGCTTCACCCTAGCCAAAGCACTGAAAACCAGGCTGGGGGATCAGCAGCCATAACTTATTTTCTGGGGAAGGCCTGTGGATACCTGTGTTGAGAAGGATGAGAAGCACTATCAACCACAGTCAGAGAGAGACAGGACCTGGAAGATTTAGATCTGTGGCAATAAGCTACACAAAAGCAGAACTGGTCAAAAGCAACCAGTGAACAGTACTGAAGTAGGTCACAGCAGAAGAGTACTGCCCAAGGGACCTGTTCTTGTGCTCCCTAATATGTGCCCCAGCTTCATGCTGAAGTCAATATGTCTGCCTTAAATCTTGCGTTACTCTGGCCCTTGTTCCCACATCTGCTTTTACTTGCATCATCAGGCACCTGGAAATGCTGGGAGATAGCAGAAAGGCTGCATCTGCTCCAGAAAACAGCGATGGGGGAGAATGTGAATTAATCACAAGTGCAGGTGGGTGGCTGTTCAATTGCAGTTGCTAAAGATGCAAGTTTTAACACCTTGTGCTATGCAGGAATTCTCCTCACTTTCTCTAGTCCTGCTATGGAGAAGACTTTGCTTTTGTCCCAGTGGAGATGGAGCTCAGTACTGCCTCATCCTTGGGTGCCACACAAGCTAGGTGGGAGCCTACCATTTTGGAGCTGCAGGTGAATGGATGTGTGTTGGGCCCCTGTACTCAGGGAACAACCTGTGTTCCTGCAGCTGATTTGAAGAGAACTTCAATTGGCAAATGGTACTAAAGTAGCTCTTCTTTTTATTTCTTTTATGTATAGCATTTTCTGACAATGTAAATTAAGTAGAGATACCATCATGGAAAGTTTGCTAGAGAAGTACACTTGTGGTTTAATTAAAAAGAATGAAAAATCCTTTACAGTTATTGAAAAAGATACGCATGCAGCTCCAAGTGCCAAGAAGCCCACAGCAATTCCTCAATTTCCCTTGCAGCAGTAGGTGAGGAGGTGCAGAGCAATATCTTCAACCAAATGGAGAAAATGAAGGCTTCACAGGTTCATGTTTGATGGTCCAGTTTCTGCTGCAGGTGTAGGACAAGCTGTTATCTCAGTGAGAGAAAGGAGACAGACTTTTTAAAAAAAAGCTTCAACTTATTATCGTGACACGACAACAACGAACTAGCCCTACGTCCACTCACTCAGCTCCCCCATCAACCCCACCTTGTGGAATGGGGAGGACAAACGCCAAATAGAAGCTCATTAATCTAGACAAAGGGCAAGGAGGGTTTTTCACTGATTAAGGTCATGGGCAAAACAGAGTATAATTTCACACTAATCAAATACAGGACACCAACAACACAAAGAGCAGTGCTTACAAACGTTACCTCACCCTTCCCTTCTTCCTGGGCCCAAATTACTTTGCTCCTGATTACTCTTCTCTCCTTCCCATCAGCAGCACAGGGGGACAGGGGATGGAGAGATAGAGTAGTTCATAGGCTGGTGGTTCCTGCTGTTCCTTCCTCCTCAGGAAGAAGGATTCCTTACACTTCTCCCCTGCTTCGTCATAGGGTTCCTCTCGTGGGAGAGAGTCCTCCACAAACCTTTCCTTCATGAGTCCATCCTACAAGGTCTGGAGCAAGCTGCTCCAGCACGGACTTCCTACAGTCATGGTGATTAAGGGTTAAACTTTACTACCGTGGGTAAACCAGGAACTAAGTAGTTAATGTTGATAGGGGCCCTTTTTGTAGAGACAGGAGGCCACTAGGGTGTCTTACATGTCTTACTGATAAGCGCATACCTTATATAAGGGAAGTAATGAAAAAGGGTCTTCTCCAAAACTCCAGCTACAATCAGTTTTGCTGCTGCTACCTAAGCTAAATTGCCTTAGGTCAAAAGTACACTGTGAGGAAGACCTCGAGCCTTCATCAGAAGACCTCTGTCCAAAACCACCAGGAGACAGTGTACATGTGGAAAGGGGAGGAACAGTATTATAACGAGTTCTGAAATGTTTAGCATAATCCTGCCCCATTCTCAAACATAAATGAACACGTATGTCTTTCTTGTAGGAATACAGAAAGTCTTTTGTCCGTGACATGCATGTTAGGAAGAGCTATCCCTCACAAACCAAGTGCTGCAATAAAGAATACCTGCCTTATAGCTACTTCAGGCTATAGAGTTTCTTTACTGGCATTTTCCGCAAATCAACGAGCTGCTTTGGGAACAGTCATCTCCCCTGGTGCCGGGGTCCTCCAAAGCTGCATAATCTAAGTCCACTGGCCAGGTTTACCCCTCCTGGTGCTTTCAGGGAATGTTCCACCACATTCCTCCATGAGTGCAGGAGGACAGCTGCCATCTCGCCATGGATTGCAGGGAAACTTTTGCTTGGGCACCTTCTTCCCCTTCTTCCTCACCAACCACAAGGGATCTTCACCCCAGCACTGCCTTTCACCTCTCCAGCTCAGCTCTTCTTCCTTTAACTGCTCAATCCACTCAGTTATTTTTGTATGTTAATCACAGAGATGCATCTATTCTCCCTCTAATGGCTCCTTGGCTGGTTTTGGAGCAGGGGGAGCTTCTCAGCTTCTTACAGGAGCCAGCCCTGGGGCCCTTGCCCCACTATCAAAAATTCCCACCAAACCAACACTTACAACTCTCCTGGTGTTAGGCCAGACCTGTCTATAGCATATGCGGTATTCTCTAAGGGCATGCAAGAACACTGGTCATCATAAACACTGGCCTTTTTTTTTTTTTCTTCCCTCTCTTTTGTTACAAGAGAAAAGCAAAGGCAGAGCTTACCTGCCACAAGAAATGTAGGATAATCTTCAGAGAATCTACAACAGCTTTCATGCTTTCATGGAAGCTGCCTTTTGAGCTGGTATGGTACTGCCCGAGGTGGCAGAGAGCTCTTGCTGCCATTCACAACCCTGACAGCTGTGTGTGACAGTAGCTGTGGCTAGGAACCACCAACTTAGGCCACCTATCCTTGCAGCAACATTCTACAGGACCAAGGCATGGTGGTGATCAGTGCTGGAGACCTGGTGGACCCACGTGGCAAAGCAACCATCCCCCCTTGCTCCTATGCAAAGGACTTGCTGGCTTCTCCCCTAAGGTTCAACAAGAATAAGTGTAAAGTCCTGCACCTGGACAGATGTCCAGTTTGTCTAAGTGGCCTCTAACCTGGTCCTCCTCTACAGAGGGAAAGTCTTACTTTATCCAGACCTTATCTCTTACCTCTGGGGTCTGGGATTTAAGAGGGCTGGCTTTTGCAGTGAAGATTGAAGCAAAGAAGGCATTAAGTAACTTCACCTTCCTTGTGTCATCAGTCACAAGGCCCCCCGCCTCATTTGTCAGTGGGCCTACATTTCCCCTATTCTTCCTTTTTCTTATTGATGTACTGGAAGAAACTTTTCTTGTTGGCCTTGATGCTCCTCACAAGCTTTAGCTCCAGGTGGGCCTTAGCTTTCCTCATTGCATCCCTGCATTCTCTTACAACATTCCTGTATTCCTTCCAAGTGGCCAAATCTGTTGTCCACATTCTATAAATTTTCTTCTTCTATTTTTTTTTTCAGAAGACCCCTACTCATCCATGCAGGTCTCCCATCTCCTCTGCTTGATTTCTTCCTCATAGGGATGCACCAGTTTTGAGCTTGGGGCAAGTGGTGTTTGAAAGTTGCCCAGCTTTCATGGACATCCATACCTTCCAGAGCCTTGACCCATGGTATTCCAGTGAGTAGATCTTTGAAGAGGTTAAATGTTGGATTCCTGAAATCCAGGGTTGTAGTCGTGCTCACTTCTCTCCTACTTCCACCCAAAATAGTAAATTCCACCATTTTGTGGTCACTACAGCCAAGCCCCCAGCCTTCACATCCCTAACAAGACCCTCTTTGTTTGTTAGTACCAGGTCTAGCAGCGCACTGCCCCTCAGAGGTTCCTCAATCACCTGCATCAGAAAGTTGTCATCAACTCTTTGCAGGAGCCTTCTGAACTGTTTTGCCTTTCCAGCAGATATTTGGGTGATTGAAATCCCCCAGGAGAACCAAGGCCTGTGATTGTGAAGCTAATTTCTGCTGTCTGCAAAAGGCCTCATCAACTTCCCCATCCTGATTGGGTGGCCTATAGTAGACACCCACAACAGTGTCATTCACGTTGGCCTGCCCCTTAATGCTCACACATAAACTATCAACATGTTCTTCCTTCTCCCCTGGCGAGAGTTCAGTACACTTCAGGTGCTCCTTCACATTAAGAGCCACTCCGCTACCTCACTTTGATGACTGATCTTTCCTGAACAGTAGCCGCTGTAGAAGGGGTCCACTGGCATGATCCTTCACTCTGGTGTGCCTCACCATTTCACCAAAATGGCATAAAGCACAATGGTACAATTCAAAGCACAGCTCCACCCCTAGATAAGGAGCAAATGGTTTCTGAGTCATCCCCCTGGGAGTAAGTTGGGTCTGTTGGGGTTGTGTCTGGGCTAGGGGCACGTGCTGGCTTGCTCTCCTTCAGGCCCTGCACCTAGGGGGCACCTTAGCTGTTTGGTGATGAGGGACAGCTGGGCTTCTTTTGAAACATTCTGATGCTCAGCATGTACTAAACCAGATATTTGAGAGCAGCTTGATGTGCTTTCCCTCCTCTCCTGGCCCTGTTCTCAGTGTGGTTAAATTCAGTGAAAGTAGCACATGCTTTTTCAGGGGTAGGAGAGAAACTTCTCTATTAGCTTCTTTCACCATGTCTGGAGCAGGGACTGAAAGGGTGCTGTTGACCACAGAATGAAATCCATCTCCCGGTTTAACCACTGTTACCATCTTGACGCCTTAAAATGCTGATCTCTTATTTTTGCAAACATATTCTTTCTGGTGTACCTGCTGCTGCTAACAGCACCTCTTGGTGGAGAAGCTGCACTGCCATCAGCAGCAGTCAGACCTGGCCTGCCCCAAACCACTGACCACTGCACCAGGTCCCCTGGTAGTGGGGTTTTGTGTCCCAGAAGCCCTTTTTCAGCCAGAGCTTGGTGGGTTTGCTCCACCTTAGAAGTTGTGGTTGTCTGCTGGGACTTCCCAGCATCCTGGGTCAGGGGTAGTTTTTGATCCTTTCCTCTGATAGCTTCTCAAGCGAACCTGTTAACCCCTCTCCAGCTTTCCCGGAACAAACTGCAAACTGTTTGTGATCCTTTTGGAAAGAAGATGTTGAGGTCATTTCTTGTGGGTTTGTTTGTTTTTGTTTTGCTTTTCTGTGGATGAGATACAAGATGTGAACTGAATTCAAGCCCAGGAGTATTCCTAGTAAAAAGTGCACTGAAGCAGCACCAGATGGTTCGTAGACCTGGTGAGATGAGATTCCTTTGGAAATACTCTTGCTGAGCTTTATGGATGCTCTTCAAGTAGCAAGGAATGCTACATCTCTCTACTGCCCTTTCCTTGAAAGCAGGACCCTAAAGTGCCATTGCCTGAGGCCGCAGTTGTGAGAAGCTCCGCTTCCACTCAGAAATTATGGTCTGGTTTTGCCCTCAGGAATCAACTACTTTTAATAAACTTTGCGATGCTGATACCAGCAAATACGAAATATCAATTTCCTAGACTGTTTTTCTGTCTCTGGATGTACTACTTGCCTTAAATTTTGCTCTCTTGGAAGCAGGTGGTATGTTACGGACCTCACTTGCAAAGCATATGAGATTGGCAGATGAAAAATTATAAGAATGGGGAAGATACGGATATCAATAATACAACAGAAGATTTTTTTTTATTGCCGTGGTTTCAATAGAATTCCAGGAGGATTTTTATACAAGTCTCCCAAAGTCTGTGACTTTAAAAAACTCTTAACCTACAGATTGGTATTCTTGCCTCATTCTTATTTAAATAGCTGTGACTATCATCTGCTTGGTATCATCTGTTCCAGCACATACCTTGGGAGGAATACACTTTTTTTGGAGATTGTATGCATTGCCAGAACTCCTGCCTCATCTCAGGATACCTGCAGGGGGAAACTGTGGGGTTGCATCACGGGATTTATATGGTATCACCGGTGTTGCTACCCTCCTCACTCGAATATCAGCGGTGCTGGCAGGGAAGAGCCAGTCCTTTGCCTGTGGTCTCTGCCAGACACAGCTGGGTTGTTGGTCACTGCGCAGAGCCCTGCCAGTAAAGCTTTCCCTCAGCAGAGAGAGTTCTCTCTCAGTATAGTAAGACAGTATTATTATCTGATTGCCTTTTTGTCAGGTCTGTCCTATTTACTACCTTACCTGTAATTTAATTTGTAATGTATTTCCCTGATATTTCCTATATTCCCCCCCCCCACCGTTTTGTAGTAACTTCCACTGAAATTCTGACCTACAAAAATTACAAGGTTTTTAAATCCAGCTTTGAATGCTGGATGGTGTCTTTGAGGTGTCTTTATTTGGAAAAGCTTTCCCAGCATGGAGAGAGGTGTGGTAGGAAAAGCTCACCACCCTCTGCAAACCTGTCAGGAGAATGCTGTGTTACAGCAGTTGAGGTAACTTTGTTCCAGCCAGGAAAACACCAGTAGCTGCTTTCTACTCATGGCAAGGCAAATCTTTTGGTCAGAAAGCCATTCCTGTTCCAAAGGGGCTGGAGGGAATGTGACAGGGAGCAACCAGTAAGTACCAGTACCCCAGAGTGGACACAACATGGCAAGAAAACTATTAGCAATATGAAAAGCCATAATTAATGTACCTCAGCTGCTGAAAGTTGTTTAGGTGCTTCACCTTAGCTTTCCAGAGAAATCATAAAGCAACAGTTTGGGGAGAGAGTAAAACCTCCTGTGTCCACTTACAGGTCCTCTGCCCAACTTGGGCAGGGAAAGTTGTGTGTAAGGGCAGTTAGAGAGCACCTATGAAAATTAATTAGAGGATGAAGATCACAAATTATAAACTAGCAAGTGACAGAAAACAGCTGAAGGAAATAATAAAGGAGGATTATGTGGGAAATGCAAAGGAGACATTGTTTACAACATGTGCATCAGATTTTCCAGCATTTCACGTCTTCTCTCCAATTTGTTCCATGTTACTTATGCATGAATTCCCATTTTTATGGGGTATGTGCTATAGTTTTTGTACTAACATGAATAACTCACATCTGTTCCAGTACACCATTTATTCTCTAATGTCTTCTGCAAGGATTGCTCAGCTTGTACGATGCTTGTCCATGGCAGAATCAGATGAGCAGTGAATCAGGCCGGTGAGCAGGGACAGCTGGGTGAGGCAGCTCTTTTTTGGAGTCCTATTCTGCTGCTTTGTTCTTGTGTTGTTTTTTTGTTTGTTTTGGTGGTTGTTTTTTTCCTCAGAAATACTCTGTGATTTCCACTTTGGCTGCCCTGCTGGACAGGCTCGCTGTGCAAGGAGCCAGGAGTGAAGACCCTGCAGGACAGAGATGCTGGCCGAGGGCCGGCCACCCACCCCCACAAGACCACGGCCCAGTGTCGGGCTGCTGCTGGCAGGCATACCATCACCATATGCCTCTGCATTGACGATTATGATTTTAATTTTTTAAGTGTTCTTGACAGCTCTGGAGACTTACATCTTCTCTTCCAAATCCAGTAATTAAATTCCACCTACCTGCATTCCCCCTGCTATTTCAATTGGATGAATTAATCTTCCCGTCGTGACTTCCTCTGTGTGTTGTTGAACGCCAGTCTCCCCTCGCTCCGGGAGCGCGATGGGGACCGTGATGGACCAGCTCGGCAGTCGCGCTGCCCGGCCACCCGCACGGAGCATGGGAGGGAGGAGAGATGGGCGACCCCGGTTACACTTCCGCTACCCCTCTCCCCTGCCTCGAAAACAAACCAAAACATAACCCAGTGTGCCCGCTGCCGCCATCCCCAGGTGGCCGTATCTCCGGCGCAGCGAGTCCCGAGCCAGCTGCTCCC
>NW_009952796.1:6689479-6697189 GCF_000747805.2 Chaetura pelagica
CGCCGCCGCCTAGGAAGAAGCTCCCGGTGGCTTTCGGGACCCCCGCCCCCATAGCGCTTTCCTTAAAGTTTTGCACCGGGTAGGGGGAGGTCAGCGACAGTCCCAGCCGCTACCCCCCTTCCGCGCCCCTCCCCCTTCACCCGCCAAGGTTCACCGGGAGCTGCACCCGTTGGGGCTCCCCAAGCCGTGGGTACTGCCAGGGAGGCGAGGGACGCCGGCGGTGCCAGCTCCCTTCCCCACCACCAACTTCGACAATCCCTTGCTTGGGGCCTTGGATCCCTGTGGGGCGAGGAGATCAGCACATCCCAGGAAACTGAAGCGCTTGTTTTGTGTCAGTCATGGGGGACGGGTGACTCCTTTCCCCATGGGTCACGCAGCGTTTCCATTCCCTCTCCTGAACACAAAGGGCTCGTCTGTCCCCTGGTCGAAACGAGAGGGGAGCAGGCGGGGAAAGTTTTGGTGGCCCGTGGTCGGGGCTCAAGGGCTGGCAGATCTGCATGTTCATCAGCTGGGTTAAACCTCCGGGGCTGTTCAGTATTGGTTTTGTTTTACGCCAGAGCACGGATAGGATTTTTGCCCTGTAACTCTCAGCCTGGGTGCAAGAAGGTTGTGTTTGCATTCGTGTGTTTTTGTGCCATGTTTTAATCGCTGAAGTGCGCCAGAGTGAGAGCATGGAGATCTGGGAAGAGCATCCCACTCAGACCCAGAGGGTGAAGCAGAGGACTTTCACTGCCCAAACACTGTGAAAACCAGAGGAACTGCAAGTAGCTTGGTTTGAAAAAGGTCCCGTATCCTCTCCCTCAAACAGCCAAGAGTAGTCTGAGTTCAGCCAAGGGTTAACTGTCCAAAGGACATGGATTATATGCTGCTCTTAGTTATACTGCTGTAAATCTGGAATAAATTAATCGTGGTTAGAGCCCAGGTCCTGAAAGTCTGCTGAGGTTAAAGGTTATCATGGCAGAGAAAGGGTATGAGCCCTCAGCCTCATTTTTGTAAGTGACATGCAGCTGAGCATTTGGCCAGTGACTAACAGCAACTATACATGTTGGCTGGGTCTTCACAAAGTCTCATATATGTGTCACCTCTGAAACTGAATTAATGACCTGATTGGGGAAAAAAAAAAAAAAAAAAGAAAATTAGAACTCATATAGCATAATTTGTTTTTTTGCACCTGGAGGAATTACTGGTTTTCAGTGCTTTTTAAATAAAAATTATTTAGCACGTTTATTCAGGCTCTCAGAAATCTTTGAATCCTAGTAGAGGGGAATGAATTATGCAATTTCAGGCCCTGAAATATCTATCTATCTATCTATCTATCTATCTATCCATCTATCTATCTATCTATCTATCTATTTTACCAGGGGAAGGCAATAAGTCACTGAAAACAGAGTTAGAAGACAAGTGCTTTCTTAAACCATAGCTGTGCTTTGGTGTCAGTAGTTTTCTGTCAGAACTTCCTTAAAAATTGCAAAATGAGACCTCACCTATTTGACATGAGTGTTCCCCTTGAAATGAATCTTGCTTCTCTCTTAGCACCAGCTGCAGCTGAATAGCAGGTCTGGGCTCTTTGATCCTTTTTGGTTCTCCCCCCACCCTAAGGTGTGCATTGCTGATGCTGTTAGGGGCTGGGCTGGGCTCCCACAGCTGGCAAAGTGAATTACTTCCATCATAGAGGATCAAGCCCTGAGTTTTGAAGTTGCAGACAGTGAGTTGCCATAACTCCATCAATTTGACTGCTAAAATTGTCTTTCCTTAATTTCCTATGAATTTTCCATCAAAACTGTTGCATCCCCTTGAGATCCATAGAATGCAGATTCTTTTTTTTCTTTTCTTTTTTTTTTTCCTTTAATATGTTACATTTTTAGTCTTTGGAAACCATTTTTGAGCAGTATAAATTATAAGCTAGTTTTGAGAAAGAAGATGGAGTGTCACTTCAGTTAAACCCTCTGAGCAGCTGCAGGGCTGACTTGTGTACCACAGATAGGGGTGCTACTGTCTAGAGAGGAGCCTGGCAGCATGTACCGTCCCTCTGGCTGGTGGGACCAGCTGCCAACAATGGAAACTTGAGGAGTTACAGTTGTCCTCCCAAATTCCTTCAGAAATAAGTGCAGGTAGGTTGCTAACAGCAGTGCAAACTTTGTAGCACAGCTTTGGTGGAGAAATGGAGCAAATCCACATCAACTTCCTTGGCAGTGTTTTTCAATGTAGGTTTGTTTTTTTTTAATCCCCCTCCCTCCTCCCTTCTGCCTTCTTTCTCAGTTGAGCTTTATTTCTGTAGCCATGTGTGCACTGTATATCATGCCTTATGTCGATTTAACCTTTGGACCCTTCTAGTTAGGCTCCAGCTGGTGTTACCTCCCCTTGCCCTTCCTGCAGGGCTCACGGCTCGTGCACGATGCCGGAAGGTGGTGGTACCTGAGCTTGCCAGCTGGCTGTGGTGTGTTGGTGGCTTGCCAAGATCCAGTGGCAGAGCTACTCGTCATGGAGCTGCTGCCCTCAGCTGTGTGAAGGGCTTGTCTCCACTGCTGTTACTTCAATCTGTGAGTCCCCTGGCCCTCTACCCCAAATCCTGTGCTAGATCCAGCACTTGGCTTCCTAAAGGAAGGCTTGTGATGTGTTTTCTATAGACAAAGAACCTTATGTTGGGGTTGGCAAGGTCTCTGAGGAGCATGAGGGTTCTGCTATGGTCTTTGAGTCCTGTCTGCTCCCAAAACATGCTGTGGGCCTGGCCTCCTATGTTTGGGGCGTGTCTGATAGCAGTAGCTGAGCTTTCCCAAGCTGCCTGTGCCCAAAGAGGTAGGCACACCCGCCTGTTGTCATTAACTTGGCTTTACCTCCTATATGTTTTTACTCTCTGTTTTCCCCTCTGTCTCTCACCACTGCCTGGTGGCAGGTACACTCAGAGGGCTCCTCTCCTGCCAGTCCTTACTCCCCTCAATCCCTGTCACTGTCTTTCCCTCCTCCTCATCCTGTATGAAGGTGTAAGGACACTGGGCTGGTTGGGGTTATAGATCTGCTGGGATTTGTTGAGGCCCCCTGCCCTCTTGTGCCTTTTGCTGGAGGGTTTAAAAAAATACTTTGCAAGCATTAATTAGTTCCAGCCTGTCTCCCTGCCCTGACACTTTTCTGGCTGGATAAACTTGGACCTGGAGAGGTTAACTGAACTTTGTATCCTTCTGGCTCTCATTGACACTGGAGGAATTGAAGTCACTCAACCTTTTTGGGAAATTAGGCTTGTGAGTGACCCACCCGAAGTTGCAGAGAGAGGTTGTGGAGGAGCTTGGCACCTGCTCCAGTCATCTGGGCTAATGGCTACAGCATCTCACCTACCTCCCCCTGCTCTGGCCCTTCGGTTTGCTTTGGAGAGGGGACACACATATAAATTAGTAATGTAATTACATTAAGAAATAATGAGAGGAACTGTTAAGCAGGATTAATTACAAGCAAATTCCCAAATTGATTTGTGAGGAGTACATGTAGCTGTGGTTCTGTAGGGATGTTTCTTGAGCGTGCTGGCTGTCTCTGTGGTGCCTGTGCCCTCTGCCAGGCTGCAGCCACCCCTGGGGGGTGCTGAGGAAGGAGCAGGAGAGGGGTAGGTAATAAACCAACTCCTTGGTCATCTCATCCCTTTGCTGAGTGAATCCACAGAAGACCAAACGGGAGCTGGCTGGACAGCAGAGCCCAGTCAGGAGCTCACGGCAGGGTCTGGGATTGTGCAGCCTGGTCTGGCGTGAGGTGTCTCTGCTCATACCAGCTAGGTTGGAACTAGATGATCTTTAAGGTCCCTTCCAACCTTAACCATTTTGTGATTCTGTGATACTATTCTATGATAGCCACATCCATTGTTAAATAAAGTGGCAGCAGACAGCAACTGGATTACACCCCATCTCTGCCACCACTGAAGCTTTGGACATCCTAGAAAACCTGGGTTTGCTCCTAGAGATTTCAGGGTGGGATTTCACATGACAGAAGTTTCCTCTTCTCTCCCATCCTGGACTTAACCATACTTCCAGTCAAGCCCCTAGCTACCCAGAGCATTCCTGACATTTTGTTCTTGACAACTTTGGCACTTCAAGCCCTTAATTGTTAAGATCTGAATTTTTGCAGCATACACAATTATTTTAATCTGTTAAGCGGCTCTGCTGCAATAAAACTGACAGGAATTTAATATCTGGAAGCTGTCAGCTGAGCTACAGGTGCTGAGGGTTTCTAGCTGGTGAAAATGCAGAAGGAAGTGCAGGCTGGTGCAAGGCACGCAGGCACAAAGCTGGCAAATGTCCCTTCACATCAAGGTCTGATCCTGCAGGGTGTTGAACACCCTGGAGTGCTTTCAGCAGACAGCAAGGGTGCTGAGCCTCTCATCACCTCCCAGAAGTCATCCACCAGCTGTATCATATGTAACATATTCAGCAAGGAGCTGTTGCACTGCTAACACTAGTACAAGCCAAGTGTATCAGATCCCCTTTTTATCAAAAGGAATTTTTCCTCCCTGGCTTTTCTTCTGCAATCCAGCCCACAACAGACCTGCTTTCTCTCCAGAGGCAGTGTCAGCTGCACTTCAGCCCCCTTCGTCAGAGGGAGCAAGCCAGCACACAGGAGGGAATGAAGAGAAATAGAAACCCCAAACTCAACAACAAAGTCTTCCTACTCCTCCTGCATGCACCACTGGCTCCGAGCACAGAGCAGAAAACTGCGCCCAAGCTGTCCTCATCTGTGGGACCAAACTGGGCAAGTCTGGTGCATCAATGGCTGCTGTTCCTCGGGCCTTCCTTCTGGTGGGCTTGGGCAAGTTGTTTTCTCAGCACAGCTGCCTCTCTGTACAAATGCCTGCATCCTCACAGAGCAGGAATAGTCCTACTACAGTCAGCACCCAGGCCTCTGCCTTGTATGTCACATTTCATTAATATACTGACTACATATCAACATGCTTTCTGAGATACCTGTGAAATAATAAGCAGTCAATGAAAACCCTGTTAATTTTTCACTGGTAATTCCAATGAATTAATTTTATCCCTATCACATTCTGGTAGAGATACATGTTGCAGCCATTGCCGATAGGAACATAGGGAAGACCAGAGGAAACGTGGACCCACTGCTGTATAAAGTGGGTGCCCTGGTAACGGAGGACATGGAGAAGGTGAAGTTACTTAATGTTTACTTTGCCTCAGTCTTTACCACTAAGGCTGACCCTCAGGATTCCCAAATCTTCCAGACCATAGAAGAAGTCAGGAGTGAGGAAGACTTCACCTTGATTGAGGAAGATTACGTCAACTAAGAAAACTGGACATCTTCAAATCCATGGGCCCTGATGGGATGCACCCATGTGTGCTGAGGGAGCTGGCAGAAGTCATCGCTAGACAGCTTTCCATCTTCTTTGAAAAGTCCTGGAAAATGGGAGAGTTGCCTGAGGACTGGAGGATAGCTAATGTCACTCCAGTGTTCAAGAAGGGCAAGAAACAGGACCTGGGTAACTACAGACTGGTCAGCCTCACCTCCATCCATGGAAAGCATGGAGCAGCTCATTCTGGGGGTCATCTCTAAGCATGTGGAAGAAAAGAAGGTTATCAGAAGTAGCCAGCATGGATTCACCAAGGGGAAATAATGTCTGACTAATCTGATAGACAAGGCACTATATAGACAGATTAAGAGCAGCTTCACATTCACAAGCCATGGTGCTCATGGGAGACTTCAACCACCCTGACATCTTTTGGAAGAGCAACTCTGCTAAATGCAAACCATCTGGGAGGTTCCTAAAGTGCAAGGATGATAACTTCCTTTTCCAAGTAATCGAGGAACCAACAAGGAGCATTGTGATGCTGAATCTTGTCCTCACCAACGAGGAAGGGCTGGTGAGGGATGTTAAGCTCAAGAGCAGCTTAGTTTGTAGTGACCATGAAATGGTGGAGTTCAAGATCCTTAGGGCAGCAAGGAGGGCTCACAGCAAGCTTACTATCCTTGACTTCAGGAGGGCAGACTTCAGCCTCTTCAGGGATCTGCGCAAGAGAGTGTTTTGGGATAACATCCTGGAGGGAAGAGGGGCCCAGGAAAGCTGGCTGATATTTAAGGATCACCTTCTCTAGGCCCAAGAGCGATGCATCCCAACTAAGAGAAAGTCAAGTAGAAATTCCAGGAGTCCAGAGTGGATGAGTAAGCAGCTCCTAGAAAAGCTCAAACAGAAGAGGGAAGAAGACAGAGGGTGGAAGCTAGGGCAGGTATCCTGGGAGGTATCCAAGGATATCCAAGCAGCAGAGGATGAGGTTACTAGAGCCAAATACCTGCTAGAATTAAATCTTGGCAGGGGTGTTAAGAACAATAAGAAAATCTTCTTTAGGTATGCTGGGGAGAAAGGACAACCAAGGAGAGTGCAGGCCCTCTCCTGAAAGGAACGGTTGAGGTAGCAACACAGGATACTGAGAAGGCTGAGGTCCTCAATGACTTCTTTGCTTCAGTTTTCTCTGGCAAGTGCTTCAGCCTCAACACAATGGCCATGACAGGTGAAAGCAGAGACTGGGAGAGTGAATTACCCCACTGTAGGAGCAGAGCAAGTTCGTGACCATCTAAAGAACTTGAAGGTGCATAAATCTATTGAACCTGATGGGATTCACCCACATGTCCTGAGGGAGCTGGTGGATGCAATTGCTAAGACTCTGTCCATCATATTTGAGAGGTCATGGCAGTCTGATGAGGTTCCTGCTGATTGGAAAAAAGGGAACGTAGGCACTGTTTTTAAAAAGGGGAAAAAGGAAGACCCAGGAAACCACAGGCCGGTCATTTTCACCTCTGTGCCTGGCAAGGCAGCAGATCCTTCTGGAAGGTCTCCTATGGCACATAGAAAATAAAGAGGTGATTGGTGACAGCCAACACAGCTTCACTAAGGGCAAGTCATGCCTGACCAATTTGGTGACCTTCGACAACAAGGCTACAGAGATGGTGGATGGTGACAGAGCAACTGATGTCATCTACCTGGGTTTGTGCAAGGCGTTTGACACTGTTGTAGGTGACATCCTGGTCTCCAAACTGACAAGACAGGGATTTGACAGATGGACCACTCAGTGGCTAAGAAATTGACTGGATGGCTGCACCCAGAGAGTTGTGGTCAATGGCTCAATGTCCAAATGGAAGCAGGTGATGAGTGGTGTCTCTCAGGGGTCAGTATTTGGACCAGTGCTGTTCAACATCTTTGCTGGAGACATGGACAGTGGGATTGAGTGTTTGCTGATGATACCAAGCTGTGTGGTGTGGTTGACACTTTAGAGGGAAGGGACACCATCCAGAGGGACCACCTGGAGAGGTGGGCCAGTGCCAACCTCATGAAGTTCAACAAGGCCAAGTGCAAGGTCCTGTGCCTGGGTCAGGGCAAGCCCCAGTATTTGCACAAACTGGGGGGCACAGGGATGGAGAACAGCCCTATGGAGAAGGACATGGGGGTACTGGTGGGTGACAAATTGGACATGAGCTGGCAATGTGTGCTGGCAGACCAGAAACCAACTGTGTCCTGGGCAGCAACAAAAGCAGCAGGGCCAGTGGGGATTCAGCCCCTCTGGTGAGACCCCCTGCAGGGCTGGGTCCAGTTCTGGGGTCCCCAACACAAGAAGGACATGGAGCTGTTGGAGAAGAAGCCACAGAGATGGTTGGACAGTGGAACAGGCTGCCCAGGGAGGTTGGGGAGTCACCATCCCTGGAAGTGTTTAAAAGAAATACAGATGTGGT
>NW_009952796.1:6697784-6712969 GCF_000747805.2 Chaetura pelagica
GGACGCCGGCCATGGACCGAAGAGAAGGGGAGAAGAAGAAGGAAGGAAGTTGTCTTCTGTGATCTCTGACCTTCCTCTGAGCTTACGTAGATATATGGAATGGAATATCTTTGGCCAATTTTGCTGTCCGTCTAACTCAGCCTCCTACGGGGGGGTCACAGATCTCCCCATAGTGTCTGAGCCGGCAGAGTGCAGGTGCAGCCTTGAAGCCTCAGTAGTTAGAAAAACATTCCACTGTCTTATCAGCCTAGCAGAGCACACTGTTGCTAGCTACAAGAAAGCTTACTGAAGGAAAAAAAAAAAATAGTAAAAAGAAAAATTGGCTTCATCCTGGCTCAAACCAGGACAAGGTGACAGAATGGATAGATGCAGGGCAAACAGTGGATGTTGTCTTCCTTGACTTCAGTAAGGTTTTTGACACTGCCTCCCATAACATCCTTGTGGATGAGCTCAAAAAATTTGAATTGGAAGAGCAGACAGTGAGACAGATAAAGAACTGGCTAAACAATAGAGCTCAGAGGGTTGTGATCAACAGTGTAGAGTTCAGTTGGAGACCTGTGACTAGTGGTGATCCCCAGGGGTCAATATTGGGCCCAGTCTTATTCAACATCTTCATCAATGACCTGGATGAGGGGATGGAGTGTATCCTCAGCACGTTTGCTGATGATATGAATCTGGGAGGATTGGATGATACACCTGAAGGATGTGCAGCCATTCAGTGAGACCTAGACAGACTGGAGAGTTGGGGAAAGATGAGGCTAATGAGGTTCACCAAGAATAAGTGTAGAGTCCTGCACCTGAGGAGAAAAAAAACAATCCATGTACCAATATAGATTAGGGGTTGACCTTCTAGAAAGCAGCCCCATGGAGAAGGACCTTGCGGTCCTGTTGGACAGCAAGTTATCCATGGGACAGCAACGTGCCCTTGTGGCCAAGAGAGCAAATAGTATTGTGGAATGCATTAAGAACAGCATGGCCAGCAGGTTAAGGGAGGTTCTTCTCCCCCTCTTCTCTGCCCTAGTAAGACCACATCTGGAGTATTATGTCCAGATCTGGGCTCCCCAGTTCAAGAGGGACAGGGAAAAAGAGCTGGAAAGAGTCCAACAGAGGGCTACAAGGATGATTAAGGGACTGGAACATCTGTCATATAAGGAAAAGCTGGAGCTGTTTAGTCTTGAGAAAAGATAAATGAGAGGGAACTTTATTAATGTCTACAAATATCTGAAGGGTGGATTTCAAGGGCCAATCTCTTTTCAGCGGTGCCCTGTGATAGGACGAGGAGAAACAGTACCAAGTTGCAACACAGGAAGTTCCACCTCAACATGAAGAAAAACTTTACTGTGAGGGTGATGGAGCACTGGAACAGGCTGCCCAGGGCAGTTGTGGAGTCTCCTCTGGAGACTTTCAGTTCCCATCTGGACTCGTTCCTGTGTGATCTTCCCTAGATGTTCCTGCTGCAGCAGGTGGGTTGGACTTGTTGATCTTCAGAGGTCCCTTCAAATTCCCATGATTCTGTGATTGTGTGATAAATATTAATTGAACAAGATCTGTTGGCTTTGCAAACAAGTGAGCGACTGAATGTCCAGGCACCTTTCTTATCTCAGTGCTTTTAAAAAAGCATCAAGGAAGGATCGAAAAGATGCAAGGATTACGCTTCTTTGCAGCTAAGTTGCTAAATAACTATGCAGCTGGCATGTATCTTGTTGACAAGAGGTGTTGAGCATCAGAAGAGGAAAAATGCTTTTTATTCTGCTTTGGAATCACAGAATCCCAGAATCCTAAGGGTTGGAAGGGACCTTGAAAGATCACCTAGTCCAATCCCCGTGCCAGAGCAGGGTCACCCAGAGCACATCACACAGGAACATGTCCAGGTGGGTTTTGAATGTCTCCAGACAAGGAGACTCCACTCTTTGGGCAGCCTGTTCCAGTGCTCTGTCACTTTCACAGGAAAGAAGTTCTTCCTGATATTCACATGGAACCTCTTATGCTCCAGTTTGCATCCATTGCCCCTTGTCATATCACTGCTCATGACTGAAAAAAGCCTGGCTCCATCATCCTGACACTCACCCTTTACATATTTGTAAACATGGATGAGGTCACCCCTCAGTCTTCTTTTCTCCAAGCTAAAGAAACACAGCTCGCTCAGCCTTTCCCCATAAGGGAGATGTTCCACTCCCTTAATCATCTTCATGGATCTGTGCTGGACTCTTTCAAGCAGTTCCCTGTCCTTCCTGAACTGAGGGGCCCAGAACTGGACACAATACTCCAGATGTGGCCTCAACAATGCAGAATAGAGGAGGAGGAGAATCTCTCTTGACCCACCCCCTTTCTAATACACCCCAGGATGCCATTGGCCTTCTTGGCCACAAGGGCACATTGCTGGCTCATGGTCATCCTCCTGTCCACCAGGACCCCCAGGTCCCTTTCTCCTACCCTGCTCTCCAGCAGGGCAGACCCTAGCCTGTACTGGTACATGGGGTTATGCTTCCCCAGATGCAAAACTCTACACTTCCCCTTGTTGAATTTCATTAAGTTTCTCCCCGCCCAACTCTCCAACCTATCTAAGTCTCTCTGAATGGCAGCACAGCCTTCTGGTGTGTCAGCCACTCCTCCCAGCTTAGTGTCATCAGCAAACTTGCTGAGGGTACATTCTATACCCTCATCCAGGTCGTTCATGAAGATATTGAACAACACCAGTCCCAGTACAAGGAACGATAGAAGGAGCTGGGAAGTTCCCTCTTCTGTGCTCCAAAGGAATGTTGGAGGTGGATGCTCTTGAGGTGAGCTGGGCTCAGGAGTGTCATGGCCTGTCTTGTGACCTGTGTCTCCTGGCAAAATCCCTGTGGAGCATGTTGCCATCAGGATCACTCTGGGCTGCAGCATCCCTCATGAGCTGATGTGCCATGATCTGTCATTGTCCTCCTGGTTGGTGACAGGGAAGGGCCCTTGCCTCTGCAGCTGGTTTTGTAGTAAGGCTCAGCTCTGGCTTGTGACCCTGAGCGATTGGTAACCTTTAGGGGTGCACTTAACAACAGAAAGTTCTGCTTTTGAGCAAGAAGGTCTCTGAAGTCAGCTCTGTGCCTGGATGCTGAGGCATGGTAGACACTGGATGTGTGTTGTGAGGTGTCTTCAGGCTTAAGAAAGATGTCAGCTCTCAGGGGAGGCTTTTTTTCCTATTTATCCATTTGCCACCTCAGATACATACTGAGATGGATTATTTACTCAAAAAAACCCAGGCTGTTTTCTGCCCCTTGCTCTTCCTTTCCATGCTAAGAGAACATGATCCTGTGCATTTTCATGATCCTGTGCACGGTCCTGGCATTTTCATGTGCTCACAGCCCAGGGCCTGTCTTGGCTGGGTTTGCATCCTCCTCCTCTGCCAAGGTGCCTCTTGACCCTGGCTCTGCATCCTGATCCATACCTCCCTGTGGGCAGGGGACTTGCCAGATGTGATGGATGCAGGATAAGGGCTATGAACAGCTGTGACAAGGAAGAGCAGGTCTGTGCAGCATTTTATGGTACCAGGATTAGAGTTTCTCTTACCCTCCCAAAGCCAAGAGGCTGGTTGCAGGTGTACAGATCAGGGCTGAGCACACAGGGCACAATCTGCTGAACGACTGTGGTGTAGCATAAAATCACAGAATGGTTTGGCTTGGAAGAGACCTTAAATATAATCTAGTTCTAACCCGCCTCATGCACAGGGAAACCTCCCACTTGACCAGGTTGCTCAGAGGTCCATCCAGCCTTGCCTTGAACACTTCCAGGGAGGGGGCATGCACAGCTTCCCTGGGCAATCTGTTCTAATGTCTCCTCACCACCCTCACAGTGAAGAATTTCTTCCTAATATCTAACCTAAATCTCCCCTCTTCCTGTTTTAATCCATTTCCTCTTGTCCTATCTCTCCATACTCTTGTAAAAAGTCCCTCCCCAGCTTTCCTGTAGCCCCTTCAGGTACTGGAAGGCCACTTTAAGGTCTCCCTAGGGCCTTCTCTTCACCAGGCTGAACAACCTCAGCTCTCAGCCTGTCTTCATAGGAGAGATGCTCCAGCCCTCTGATCATCTTCATGGCCCTCCTCTGGGCTCAGTCCAAGAGCAGGCACAAGCTGGGAATGCACAGACTCTGGAATGGCAGCACTGGGAGAAGCAGCCTGGCAAATAGCACCAGCTTATAAGCCCATACAAATGCAGTTGCAGCGTTACTGTCCCAGGCTGGTAAATCCATGGGTAGCTGAACGTGGAGCTTGAGCAGAGGTGTTGAGAGCCAAGTATTTTCTTGCATCTGTGGATGTGTGCATCTGGGTGCTCTGGTCTTTTGGCTGGTGGAAAAAAGCAAGCTTGGAAGAGGTCATGGAAATGCAAAAGCAACATACTGCAGCTAGGAGAGAGAAACACAGTTATAACCATTTCCCTTATACGATTGCAGCCCAGCATTTGGTGCAATAAAAGCAGTTATAGGGAATATATCTGCAGTGAAAGCAAAAGCAGTGTCTTTTTAAGAAAGATGTTTGCATGAAGTGATAAATATGTGTAGCCTAATGAGAAAGGGTGCGGCGGATTGACTATTAATTGGAGTAGTGTGAACAGGGGATTGCTGGCATTAGCTGTGTGATTCTTGCTGGCTTTCTCTCCTTTAAAGAAGGAAGGGGTGAGGTTGCTGGTTTGGTTTGGCAGGATTTTTGGTAGTCGGGGAAAGGCTCCAGGGGTGGCTTCTGTAAGAAGCTGAGAAGCTCCCCCTGCTCCAAAATGGTGAAGGAGCCATTAGAGAAACAATAGATGCACCTCTGCGATTAACATACAAAAGAACTGAGGTAAGACCTGAGCAGAGAGAGTACTTAGTAGAAAAAGAAGAGCTAAGCTGGAGAGGTGAAAGGCAGTGCTGGGGTGAAGATGCTTTGTGATTGGTGAGGAAGAAGGGGAAGAAGGTGCCCAAGCAAAAGTTTCCCTGCAACATATGGCAAGATGGCATCTGTCCCCCTGCATTCATGGAGGAACATGATGGTACATTTCTTGAAGATGCCAGGAGAGGTGAACTTGGCCACTGAACTTGGATTTTGTGGTTAGTGGACTCTGATTATGCAATTTTGGAGGACTCCAGCACCAGGGGAGCTGTTCCTGAAGCAGCCTGTGACTCCGTGGGAAGCCCACGATGGAGCAGCTCCTGACCTTATGGGAAGGACTCATGAAGGAGAGGTTAGTGGAGGACTCTCTCCTGTGGAAGGGATTCCATGAGAAAGCAGAGGAACCACCAGCCTGTGAACTGACTCTAAACCCCATCCCTTGTCCCCCTGTGCCGCTGCGGGGAAGGAGGGAGAGAAACTGGGAACAAAGTGATTTGGGCCTGGGAAGAAGGGAAAGGTGGAGGTAACAAATGCAAGCCCTGCTCTTTGTGTTGTCTGTGTCCTGTGTGTTTGAGTAGTGTGAAATTAAATTATTATTTTTCCCCAACTTGAGTCTGTTTTGCCAGTGACCTTAAATGGTGAAGAACCCTCCTTGTTCTTTTGTTCTGCTCGTGAGCTTCTAGTTGGCCTTTGTCCTCCCCATTCCACAGTGTGTGTGTGGACGCTGACTTGGGTGAGTGGCCATATGGCTGTTTCTTTGTTGTCATGCTAGGCCAAAATACAACACGAGGAAGAACAGGTGACTGGGTTTTTTTTGTTCTCAATCCACTTTCCCATGCAATGAAAAAGCCATTTCCCTCCTCCTTCCTCTCCCAATGTGATGTTTAGATTTTGCCAGCAACATTTAGTACAATTGCTTACTAAGCTGCAATTAAATTGATTTCCCACCCACTTTCCCCATTTTGGTTCCAGTATCTCAGCAGGAGTCAGAGTTGTGGGAAAAGCAAGTTAAGGAAGAGATCTTGGGGCCCCATCTTCTGCTCAGCTATATCAGTATCCCTCCATTCTTCCTATGTATTTCCATAGGAGCTGAAGAAGCTGGGCTGCCAGATACAGCTGCTGTTCAGATGGGGAGGGCAGCCCTAGATCAGGCTGGATCAGCCTGTGGGGTGCCTGGGGAGCTGCCTGCTGTGGGTTGCATGTTGGATATCCTAGGGGCCTGGAGCTCTGGGTGCCTGTGGCACAGGGATGCGGGGGGCATAAGGATGATTTCTTATCCTGAACTAGTGCCTTCAGAAAATGATCAGTGGTGTCAGGGTCAGCAGTTCACTGCTTTGTTTATGGAGGTGGGGTTAGTAGTACTAATAGTTTACCTTCAACACTGCTTGGAAGCTCTTAATGAGCCTTAGTTAACGCTTACAGCTTTACAAAGAAGTGTTTTTGGACGGGACAATGTGCCAGTTTCACTTCTCCATGGGTGTCTCATGCTGGGTTGGGGACTGTCCCTGGCCAGATGGGACACAGAGACATTGGTGGCACGCAGAGGTCTGCTGGGGGAGGGTTTGTGCCCCCCACCGAACTCTGCCTTGCCATAGGTAGGTGGAGATTAGTGGTGATGTACTGCAAAGCTGTTTGAGCTCTGGCTTTGTGATAATATCTGAGGGGAGCAAGTGAGCTCATGATTACATTTCATCTTGGAAAGAACTGCAGGAAGTGCAGTGCCAGAAGGGAATTGATTCTGCAACCAAACAGGTTCATTTTCAGATCAGGCTAAAAGTTAAGGGACAGATAGCTTTCCCCCCCCCCACCTCTGTCTCAAGTGTGATGGAGGTTTTTAGCCTTTCCTCCTGCTTATTTTTCTAGTAGAAATGCGAACAATAATCCCCATTGGAAAGTGATACTAGGAGAATAGGGTTTGTGTGGTGCAAAAACAAATGATCTCTGAAATCTCCTTCTACTCCCTAGAAACTGTTCACAGAGCCAAGGAAATTAAGACAGACCATTCTTTCTTTTGTTCCCTCCCTCGCTCTCCCTCTCTCACTCTTGTTCTCCCTCCCTCGCTCTCCTTCTCTCTTTCTCATTCTCTCTCCCCCCTTCTCCTGCTCCCCTTCCCTTTCCCTTTCCCTTTCTTTTCTTTAATTATAATTTCCCCCCCCCCCCTTTTTTTTTTTTTTAACAAGGCACTGAAGGAATAAGGCCAAATGATGCAATTTGGCCAAAAAAAGGAGAGCAAGGCTGCTATCCTGGCTTTCTAAACAGCTTTGCCTGCATTTAGACACACACCATTGCCTCCTCAAGGACCACTGTTGGCATTTACCAATTACAAACACACCTCATCACACATTATGGAGACACGTGGCTTGCAAATATGAGGCGACTCTGTTCAATGGTGCGGGCCACAGTTGCAGCCCCCTTGGACCAGGGAGAGTTGGTGCACATCTTTTCTTTCTTGTGCATTGAATATTTAGTTGCTTGTTCTTAGGTGAGATGGGGAAGAAATGGGAGGGAAGACTTACAGTTAACAGCAGGCTCATTTTCAGTGGTTTGAGTTGGTTATTTTTTATTAAAAATTGATTTTTTTAGTATTTTTAAAGAGTTTTAGAGTTTTTTTCTTCTGAATTAGAGTAATCTGCTCTACCTGATGAGTTGATTTAGGGTCCTTCTGGATTGAATAATGTCCTTTAGGATCTGCCTCCAGGGGTGTTTGAGATGCAGCCCCTTTGTGCTTTGACCTTATCCAGCTGAAATTTGATATGGGTCAGGTTAAAGAAAGTGGGTGATTTTTCCAGTGGGATGGAGTGTGGGAAGACACAGGGAAGTCACTGGAGCTGGTGTCTGGGAGCTGAGCTGGAAGATAAGCTGTCACGTTGTATGGTCCTGCCTTTTGGCAAGAGCAGGGCTGGATGCAGACAGAGCAGGCAAGAGCTGTGACATTTATTATGCCTATCACATTTTCCCTGCTTGATAATACAGTGTAACTTAGAAAGCAAGAGACTCAAACGTGCATTAAGCAGCCATCTGCTTCTGTGACTGGGATCAGAATGGCTGAATATCCAGTGATAGGACAAGGGGCAGTGGGTGCAAACTGGAACGTAGGAGGTTCCACGTAAACATCAGAAAAAACTTCTTTACTGTGAGAGTGACAGAGCACAGGAACAGGCTGCCCAGAGAGGTTGTGGAGTCTCCTTCACTGGAGACATTGAAAAACCACCTGGATGCCTTTCTGTGTGATGTGTACTCTAGGTGATCCCACTCTGGCAGGGGGGTTGGACTAGATGATCTTTCAAGGTCCCTTCCAGCTCATAAGATTCTGTGATTCTGTAATATCCATGTAGAACTTGATGCTAAACTGTGTATGGTGTGTAGGCTGCATAGGACATACCCCTTGTGGTATTGTGAAGCAATTGTGCTTTGTGAAGCACCTTCCCAGCTCACAGAAAGGCCTCTGGCTTAGGTCTCTTAAAAAAGACGAAAACCAAACACCCTGCAGCCATTGGGGATGGTTGTTCAGCACCCTTGGTCCTGTCTGCTGGCCATGGTGCCTGAAGGAGCTGGTTTTAGGCTGGAGGAGATGACAAGGGTGGCCTGGGGCTGGCCAGCACCAGTTCTTCCTGCCTGGCTGGCATGGCATGGATTAAGGGAGGGATGGACAGACTTTGTAGTGGCAGAGGTTTCGCACATCTCTTGGGAAGCTGTTAGCAATGATTCTGCTGTGGCATTGAAATCCCTGGGAAAGGGAGAAGGAAAAAATAAATTTCATTTTTTTTTCTTCTTCTTGTTAAGTTTTGGCATTTTTCCCATATAACTAAGTACCCACAAAGAAACTGTGCTGTAAGTTTGAAGAGTGAGATGGAGGTTTTCAAGTGGATCATGCTGCTGTATCCATCACCTCTTAAATTTATCTCCATGAAGTGGGTGTAGTTGGAGTCCTCCCTAATGTGATGATGCAGAGAGTAAACACAGCATTCAAGGTGGCCTTGGCTTCCTTTTCAAGCAACCATTCTGTTTAATTCTCTGCTGCTCCCTGCTGAGTCCATAGATGCCCATAGGTAGAGGAAAACCTTGTTCACTTCAACACAGACTTCTCTCTCATGTTGGATGCTCCTGAAGCTCTTGGTAATAATTGGGTTTGCACAGCTTCTGGATCAGTAAGTACATGTGTCCCCCTTGCAGAGGTGATTATGTGAAGAATTTGGCCATCGCTAGAAATGGTGAGAAGGTCAAGCCTACAAACGGCCTGAAGTCTGCTGACACTTCAGCTGCTCTGGTCTTAGGGATTTGTGCAAAATTAGGCTTTGCAAAGGCTGCTCATTTTGCCTGGTTTGGGGGCATTCTCAGGGGAAAAAGTGAAATATCTGAGCCCATCAGAGAGGCTGTCACCTGCCTGAGTTGAAGTCCCAGCCCCAGAGGTTGGAGAAGGAAGGACATGTCAACACAGAAGTAACCAGGACTTTGTAAGAAAACAAAAAAACTATCTTCTTCCCTGGTTTTGGTATTTGAAAGACCCTAGTTCTCTCTGCCTGACCCTCAGTTCTCTGCAGTAAAAAACCAGCCAGGGCATTTTAGAGTGAAATAGCTGAAATTGGAAATCAGACTTATCAGTGGCATTAAAAGAGAATTGGATTATGAGAGCGGAATGTTGTTGGTGCCCACTGCTGCTGGTGATGTGCCTTGCATTACTGTGTGCAGATTTGGATGTATCTTCTCAACAGGCATCTCCTGGATACACTTGTGCACTCAAGAAATACAACATTTCTAAAACCGAATGTAAAACACAGACTCTACCTTGCAACATGAGAGTGAGCTCTGGCAGTCATCTGAATGCTGGGGAAAGTTGTTCAGGTGTTGTTCTTCACCTGAGGCACCACAGAGCTTGGGGAGATGTGTAAACCTTCCCTTCTGGAGTCAATGTCAGTAAAGGAAAGTCAGCTCCAATTTGGCCTTTTCAAGCAAAAGCTTCACTGGCACATGGAGCAGGAGTCAGCGTGTCAGCACTTGAAGGCACTGGCTGCTGGGAGGTGGAGCGTGGTCAACCTGCCCCAACAGACACAAGTAGTGTTCTCCAAAACAGGATTTCATTGTTCTTAGTGCTTTAGTGCATCCTTTGGAGATCAGAACTCCCTGCTGGCATCATGGCCAAATCCTGACAGTGGATGCATCCCAGAAATTAAGAACGTCTCTGCTATTTAACCAGAACCTTGTACATCTGCTGGTTAACCAGTGCATTGCTCTTAGACCACAGTAATTAATTGGGGTAGAAGCTTGGATAAAAACACTTGCCCTAGGTGGACCAGCACACACAGGTCCAGCACAGGGCTCTTCCCATGTGATACCCAGAAATGAGCTCATTAAATAAAGTGTAATTTGCATCTTTTAATCTCTGTGATGCCTGCATGTAGGCACCTGTATTTGGGATAAGAGCTTTTTCTGCTTCAATTAATTTTGTATCAATATGAGCTGAATAATTAAAGGTGTGAATGAGAGGTCAGGTAGTTATTTCCCTTCCCGCAGTGCACAGCCTGTGCTGATATAACTGTGGAGCTGGGAGTGCCTGGCAATGCAGATGTTAGGCTAGTCAAAATGTGCCTGCACCAACACACAGCTGAACAGTTCTGAGTTTCTATAGGTAAATAGCAACTGGGATCAAGTAATTTTTGATGCAGATCTGGTAATAATACCAGTTTGGACATTAGCGCTGAATGTCCTTTAGAAAGCCAGCATTTCTCTTTCTGAATGCAAACTTGAGCCCCAAGATGTTACCTCTATCTTCAGGCAGAACTAGCAGCCTTTATCTGCAGGTGTAAAGCAGATGAATTTCCACTTTTTACCCCTTATTTCCAGAAACTGTGTTTTAAGTCTGTAGGTCAGGAGTGGCTGTACTTCACAGGCATTTCCTTACAGTAGGCTGTAATAGATAACTGGCCATTTCTGTATAATTTTTTTCTTCTGAATTGTATTAATCCAAGAAAAAAGTAGAAGTTTTAAAAGTGCAAAAGCCAGGGATCTTTTTCCTTTGAGTGCGGCGGAGCCAGGGGCTGGGACACCATGATGGTCACAAGTATCAGCCTTTATTAATAGGTTACATCACATTTTTAAACCTTTTTCTCCTGTCCACGCACCTTACGCTTCCTTCCCCTTGGTTAACAGCTTCTGTTCATGTGTTCTATCTTACTTCGTGATAGGTTACAAGTTTCTCACATTTTCTTACAAGAATGTCAACACACATCCATATCTCTCTCATACCTTCTTTTTCCACAAACGTTTTTCTCCAACTGTCAAGGGCACAGCTGTAGTTTGTTAAAATCAAGGCTGCTTGGGGCCCGTAGCTGATGCCCACATTTGAGAATGGACTAATTCTTGACCTGGAAAGTGTGATATATCTCTATTTCCAAGACACAGCTAAACTCATGCCTTGCTCAGAATTTCTTTTCTTCACCCAGTAATCTTTTCCCAGTGCATCAAACACAGATATGGGAGATTAATTTGGTGAAAGTCTTAGTGTTTGCTCCATGTTACAGGGACTCAAGTTCCACATGGGGCCAGCTTGGATTGAAGAAGGTTTTAAAGCCACTCAGTTCATCCGAACACATGCTTAAGGGCTTTTGCCACATGGGAGTAGGTTTTGAAAAGAAGCACTGAGGGCAAATGTTTGTTCTTCTCTAACTGGAGTTGATTTTGGATGCTTTAAGGAGCCATGGTGAAGTCTGATAATCTAGCAGCATGGTTTAGTGCCTTCCCTTGTGCTGCCTGGCTGTGCTCTTGAAAGGAACCACAGCGTGATTACAAGCGCTGTTAAATGCCTGTGATGTGCATGCTATTAGAGTGTTTGCTCCTGCAGGCTCAACTGTCTGCTGCTGTTTGCAACAGCATCGTGCCAATGATTAAACCTCCAAAGCTGCATTGAGTAGTGTGTGTGAAGCCCCTCCAACTAGGACACTCAAAGGCAGAGTTAAATCTTTGCCCTCTTCCCTTTTTTTTTTTTTCTCCATTTCTTAAGTGGTGGCATTTTTTAAGCAAACAAAATGCAGAAGGAAGGGTTCAGAGCCATGAAATGAGGTTGGAAACCAGCCCTTCATGAAGAGGTTAAGAGAATGGGGTATAGGCAAGGAAAAGGATCTGGGGAGGTCAGGGGACATGTGTGATGCAGCTGTATGCATGCAGCTGTATGCATGCACTGCTGTACATGCTGCTGCTCCTTGTGCCCTTTTCAGGCATGGATGGAAAAAGCAGCAAACTAAGTAATATATACAGAGAGAGAGAGATACTTGGGAATATATAACGGAATAAGATAGATAGATAGATAGATAGATAGATAGATAGATAGATAGATACTTCGTAGTGCAGCAAAAGAAGGATTGACAGAGGTGCTATGGCAGTGGTGTGCAGAGGCTTTTGGAGCTGAAGCCAGCAGCTGCTTATAATGGAAGAGCCTCATTCCTTCTTAATCTCTTCCGGGTGCTGGGGAGAAGCTAATCCCTGTTTTTGTTTTTTTTTTCTCTGTGGATTGGTCAGTGTTGGGTTTGGGGAGTGTCTGTTTCCTGCTATGCCATCGTCCCAGCTCTCAGGTGTCATTTGCTGGCACTGGGATGCAGCAGTTTCTCTTCAAAGCCTCTTCTCTCATACATAGCTTCAGCTGCCACAGAAGGGGCTTCAGCCTGCCAGGTGTTTTAGGGGAGAGTCAACAGCAGTTTCTTGGTACCTTTCTTTGTTTGTGGGCTGTTCTCCATGCCTCTTAGTCCCCTGAGGCCATGTTCCCTCTCTTCTGCCTGTTTCCCTGATCAAACACAGATATTGCAAGCATGTGGCGTGTCTCCAGGGTGTCCCAGTGCTTCCTGTTGTGAGCCAAAATGTGCAACTTCCATCTAGATTTGTAGGCTCATAGAACCATTTTGTTTGGAAAAGACCTTTAAGATAATCTAGTTCAACCATAATCTAATTTTACCAACCATTAACCTAATTCTACTGAGTCTGGTGCTAAACCAGATCCCTAAGCACCACATCTACACATCTTTTAAGCACCTGCAGGGATGATGATTCAACCACCTCCCTGAGCAGCCTGTTCCAGTGTTTGACAACCCATTCAGTGAAGACGTTTTTTCTAATATCTAACCTAAACCTCCCCTGGCACAACTTGAGGCCACTTCCTCTCTTCCTATCACTTGTTGCTAGGGTATCTGACTCTAAAGACTCAGATTTAACTTGTGGGGCTGGGGACTTTGAAAGACCCATGGGTGCCTGGAAGAGGGATGCTGAGCCTAACATCCTTGTTTGTGGAGAAATGCTAAAGGCTTTCCAAAGCAGGTTTCTGGAGGCAGCCACAGTGGCCTCAATGTCCCATCTTTTCTGCGCTGATATTGCTAGGGAGAAGGCTTATACCTCCATCAATAACTTGCTTGAGTGGCTTGCTTTCCACAGAGTTTCAGCAAAAAGAGTCCTGATGAGGTGGCTGTTAACAAACCTGTCAATTAATCACTTCCCTCGTCGGTTTTGGTTAGAGGGAGCAGCATGGCAGGGATGCATGGCTGGGTGTTAGCTTGGAGGCTTTGCTCAAGGTTCGCTGAGCCACCATCGATTTTTGGGCTTGTCACACTGTTCATTAGGAGAGGGAAAGCAAATTAGGTGCTTAGCAGACATGCTCCGAGTCTATCCTGGTGGAGCGTGTTTCTCCACTTGCCTGGTTATGGGGGGAAGAAAAAAAAATATTCTTGCCCAAATCTCCTCCACTCTTAGAGCACTCAACCTCAAACTTCCTGTCTTCCAGGGGTACCTGGCAAGATGTCCGTCTATCTGTCCCAGCATTGCTGCATCCTCCCAGATTCACCATAATAAGAATGGAGAACATTGCATTGTTGGTGCTCTTGGTTCCTTGGGATGGTGGTGGGATGATTTTCTACCCTGTCCCTCCTCCTCATCCTGCCAAGCTCCCACTGCCAGGCTCACCATTGCTCATTGCCTGTTGGGCTCAACATGTCCCTTCTTCAGGCAGCTTGTGCCAGAGCTGCACTGATTAAGGCAGTAAATCAGTTTGCCAATGCTGTGGAGATAAATTATGGCTGTAATGTGAACCGAGGGAGAGAAGATTAAAAAGAAAAGAAAAGAAAAGAAATAATTGGGGAAAAAATAGCGTACGCAACAATGCATGGGCTTTGAAATGAAATATTGACCTCTACCAGAGCCCCTCAGCACAGTGGCGGGATCCTAGTGATACCTTGAGACTCTGTGGTGGTACCTGTTGAGGAAGGAAAATGGGGTTCCTGTGTGTGCACACATGGGTACCCCAATGGGACAGCAGAGCCACCCTGTCACCCTGCTATCCTCCCTCACTTGCCGACAGCAGCTAATGGATGGTGGAGATAAGGATGGAAGCCAGCATCTGCAGCATGCTCCAAGGTGTGGGGCTAGATGGAGGGCACCAAATAGAGCTAAATCACAGGCAAATTTATAATCTTGCTGTCTACAGCTGCAGGGAGGATTTGAGCTGAGATACTATTGTTTATATGTCTCCGCAGCTCTTAAGGTTGCAACCTCTCCATTTGTTGCTTGACTTAGCTAAGTTTCCTTTTTTTTTTTTTTTTTAAATTTTAAAATGCTTTCCTGCTGGTGAAAAGCTGACAGCTCCTAAGGCTTAGGTCTTCTACAGATTTCTGCAGGCAGTGATGGTTTCCAGGTCGCTGGGCTGCCCAAACCATGTCCCTCAGCCCTGGCCCATGCTTTGGGGATTGTTCTGAGTTGGTGGCATCCCCATGGGGTGGGTAATTATCCACTTGGAACTGAGCAGAACCTGGCAGGTCCCCGTGGGCCACAAACCAGATGTCAGGTAGCAATGATTTAAAGCCTATGTCATCCAGAGACGAACTGTTGATAATGATTCTCTTTTTATAGATAAGGACTTCAAGGCACAACTAGTTTTAATAGGAGGATGCTTTGTAGCTGCTGAGCTAAGTTTAGCAAGATCTTAGCCAATTTAACTAAAAATGAGCTAAATTCAGCTAAAATCTTCAGAGAACTGTCATTCTTAATGAGGAAAAAGCAAAATCAGAGAGGAAAGAGAAGTGTTACTAACGGTGATGAAGTTGTAATGCTGGCTGGTGCACACAGGAGTGTGTCCTCACCTTGAGGACAAGGTGATGCTGCTGTGTTTTGGGCATCTCAGCAGGATGAGCCCTGGATCGGAATCCTGGATCGGAAGAAATTAACATGGTCATGGGAAGTTATTTGTAGGGATAGAGAGGGATTTCACCAGTGGACCTCACTGCCGCTGGGAATTTGCAGGGTCAAGCCCTTGATGGCTTACAGGAGGAGGATTTGACACCTGGGTGGCCACCCTCAGCTAACAGCTTTTATATG
>NW_009952796.1:6713000-6722773 GCF_000747805.2 Chaetura pelagica
TCTCGTGGCTTGGCACAGTCTCTCACTGGCAAAAAAGTGGGGAGAAGCATCACTCATAAATGAGCTGTGTGTAGCTGGCTAGCACAGGAGTTTTCATCTTCCTGGCCAGTGTCAGAAGTGAAGTGCCTGGCTGGATGGTTTGGGAATTCTTTTCTGAGGTAGGGTATGGAGAGAAACCAATGCTGTTGTAGTCCTGTGCTCTTGGAAGTGAAATGTGAGGAGTGAGAGATAAAGAAAAGCCTCTGTGGCTGAAGGAGGAGGTGAAAAAGAACAAGATAAAATTCAATTCTGCCAGCCTGGCCATCAGCCAGGAGGCTGTGGTTAACTTCTGCCATGTGCCTCGGGATCTGTCACATCCAGGAGCACTTAGGAGCTATTTTTCCAACACCAGAGCCTAACATCTTTCTGGAGATGTTAAGCTGCCAGAGAAAAGACAAATTGCTGTGGATGTACAAAAGGTTTGGTTGTAAATTTTTAGCAAACTCAAACATAAACTGAGGTAAACCGTGAGCCCCCCAGAAAATTATTCCTGGTAGAGGATCTGGCAGTATTAGTGGCTTTCTGCCTTTTGGCTTTTCCCAGAGGACTAACCAAGGGGTGTCAGTGTTACTGGCCGGCAGTGGCAAAGCTGGTCTGTGGGGTTACTGTCTCCTCCTCCTCTGCTGAGGAAAGGTGTGGAACTGATGTCACCTGTAGATCAAGAGGGACTGGATTTGTGGACTATGAGTGCCTGACCTGGCTCTTATCCACCCAGCTGTTTCAGCCCTTGGAGCTGGCAGAGTCATTGCATCTGAGCAGTTCTTATGAAATTGGAATCAGGTGGGCTTATGCCAGGGGAAGGTGTGTGGCAGCATCCCTGCTGACACAAGGGGACCCAAAGCCTGCTCTGCTGCAGGAGAGAAGGGGAGCAGAGCTGGTTTGGTGAGCTATAGATGGGTTTGCCCAACATCTTCACCTCACTTCTGGGGCAGGAATTACTGCAGTGCTTTCAGGAGAAGTGGTATTGGAAGAAATATCTGGAGGCAGAAATCTGAATAATCTCTCAGTTTTTCAGGCTGGTCTGCTGAACTTCTGCTTTCAGAAGGGAAAAACATGTCTTGCAGTCTTTTTTCTTCCTCCAAAAAAACCCAACCCCAAAGACATCCTCTGTCATTAATACAGTGGGTAGTACAAGGAAGAAATATTTATTTTTAGTTCATTACCTTTCATTGAATATTTTATCTATAAACATTCACCTTGACCTGCCCAAAAGCACTCTTTCAGCTAATTAATTTATTCTGTCTGGAAACCATTCACAGACAGCAGTTCCTCACCAGCAGGGCAGACCCCAGCACTGCCACTTGCTTGGGGTCCCTGGGGATGAGAGAGTTGGCAGTTTCTTTTAAAGGTGTCTTCTCTCCAAAAATCCCCTTGAATTAAATGAAGACTTAGAAAAGTTGTTCCTGAAATTTTTATGCCAGCATATAGATATCAATAGAGCCCTTTTGTAAAACAGAACAGAAAGGAAAGCATTCATTTCAACATCTCTGCATTTATGGATTTATTTTTACAGAACGCTATTAGTTTCACTGCCACAAGGGCTATTTCAAACCAGAGTTTCAAGGTATCGAGGCAGGCATTAAGTATCATCTTACTTGTGGCTGTTCAGCTGTAGTTCCTGCTTGTGTCTGATCAGAAGATAACTGCAGAGACCAGGAATGCAAAGTCAATGTACTTCCAGCATTTTGGTTAATAAAATAATTACGAGCCAGAGTACCATAAGAGGCTGGCATTACAGTGTTTCAACAGCCCATTGAATAGATCTGATCATTTTTGTGCAATGCTTTCTTAAATGTAAGGAAATACGTGGTGTAGCTATTACTCGGTGCCTGCTTTTGGGAAAGTAATTATTTATAACCCCCTTGCTAAATAAAGAAATTACATGTAATGAAAAAACCCAAAGGTCTATGAACTGCAGACTGCTACTTGTCCCCATAATGCAGATGATTTCTGGATTTTTTCACTTTCCCCCTGCCAGATGGAGGTCGGAGCATCCTCCCCTGCCCAGAGGGCAGCTGCCAGCCTGGCTGTACCTGACCACAGCGAGCAGGGCGTTGTAGTGCAGTGGCCTTCTACACTTCACATTCAAAGATCTGGTGGATGGTTTCATAAACAGCCAAGTATCCTTGGGCCAAGGGTAACTCACCTTCCAGTGTCATTACCAGTCTCTCTCACATTATTATGGATTAAATTCTGCTACTAATGTGATTTCCCTTTCCCCACCCCTGACTATTTAAATGCCTTGTTTCGTGGCAGTTTTTGGAAGTGCAGTGCTTTGAATTTCCTTGATAGGTGGTTTTGCTTTTCAATTTCAATTTCAGCTACTTTGGGCTTGGGAGAGCAGAGGAGGCACCAGGGGTGGGGATGGAGAGGAGTGTGGCACAGTGGGTGGGAGACACTACTTATCCATGGGCATGTCTGTCTCCTCTTGGGAAAAGTGAAACCATGATGCTTTAGCATACTATTTAGAACAGCCAAAATAATATGAAACCCATATATGTATGTATGTATGTCTGTTTTCCTATGTATAGGTTTTCTCTAGCTGGAAGGGGGGAGGAGGCTGTTGCTGAGATGAGTGGTGTAGCCTCAGATGCTGCATGTTCCTTATGAAGCTGATGCTGCTGGTTTTCAACATCCTGATCAAAGACACAGAACTGTGTCTTGAAGTTGTTTCTCCTCTTTCACCTCACTGGACTGCCCAGGTTGCCCTGCATCAAAGCAGTGGAGACTCCAAGGATGTCACTCTAGAAAGAGGAAAGGACCTTTTTTTGAGGAGTGGTGTTGGTGAAAGAAAGGGGATGGATGTTAGCAGAAAAAACTGGCTCTGAGCTTATCCTCTCCCTAGCTCTTAGTCTGCTGCTCTCATCCTTCACCCACTGCATCTTGCAGGTTCATAGGCTCACTGAATGTGAAGGGACCTTAAAGATCACCTCATCCCAAACCCCCAGTCATGGTGAGGGACACCTCCCACTAGACCAGGTTACTCCAAACCCCATCTAACCTGGTTTGAACACTTAAAGGAGAGAACATCCACAACTTCCTTGGGCAACCTGTTGCAGTGTCTCACCACCCTCACAGTAAAGACTTTCTTCCTAATATCCAATCTAAATCTGCCCTCTTTCAGCTTGAAACTTCCCCCCCCATCCTGTTATTACATGCCGTTGTAAAAAGTCCCTCCCCAGCTTTCCTGTAGGTCTCCTGTAGGATGTGGAAGGAGAGAGCTGTTGGGGTGGATGGCAATGTGTGACCAATGGCCCTGCTGTTCCTGCAGCCACAGCAGGCACCTGCCAGCACAGCCTTGCCATGAAGTTTTTCCTGCTTTAATATTTGAGAATAGTTTCTGGGAGCAGAAGAGCATGTGGCTCTTTGATTTCTTTGCAGCATTGGGCTTCCCTGCTGGGCTGAGCGAGGAGCTAGCTGCTCTGCCTGAGCATTAGGATAAGCCTGGGTAAGCCAGATCAGGTCTGGGGTCTCAAAAGCGATGCAGGTGCTTTGAGCTTGCCCTTTATGCCTTGTGTAATCTATGAGTGCAACAGAGGCCGGTAGCTGTGTTTGGGGTGTGCTAGTGTCAGGGCACTTTTAAGTTGCAGTGCTTGACTCCTGGAAATGACAGAATCTGGCTGTAACATTTGTGGCCTAAATTTCAGTTGGTCCCATGGTCTTTGAGTCTATTTGGAGCTGGGATATTTTTATTTTTAATTTTTTTTTAAGGTTGGGTTGAACTGTATCCAAAGAGCTGCCACATACACCCGCAACTCTGGGAGAGTACAGCAGTCGTGTTAACAGCTTATAGTACATTCACCATGGGTTTACATCCTACAGAGAGTTTCTGGGGTACTGCAGGCATAGCAATTACTGTCTCTGCACTATAGCTGCCCCATCAGGACATAGAGAAAGGATGGGGAGCCCTAGGTGAGGCTGTGCTGCACCCTGGGGATACAGGGCAGCATTGAAGGGATTCCCCTGCACCAGCTCTATTGCTCTATACTTCCTTGTGGGGGGAAATTAGGCTGGGAGCATGGCAAAAGCTAGGTTTGCCACCTGCTTCACCCACGTCAAGGGCTAAAAGCAGCTTGCTAATTTCCTGTGTAAGGCTGTAATGAAAATTATGCTCAAAGCAGAGCAAACATCCCATTTCTTTTGGCCTTTAATTATATAATTAATTTTCTTTATTTAACACGCTTGCTTTTCATGAGTCAACTGAATTCTTCTGTAATATTTTTTGCTCAAATGTGTATCTGTGTTGGTGGAGAGAGCATTTTAAAATAAGCCTTGCAAAGCTTGTCTGAGATGCCCTAGTGTTTCTTCTGACTTCTCCCAGTATTGAGCTATCGTGTCACATTTCCGATGTGTTTTCCCTTTTCAATGCAGATAAAATTGAAACACAAAGAAGAATTTTAATTTTATTCCTGGTCTTCACTTTTGTTTCAGAAAGTAAGGGGTCATTTGGATTAGCCTCATACTGGTGGTAGAGCCCTGCTCCAGGCCATCTGCCCATTTCTGTTCAGCATCACCCTTGAAGGCAAAGAGGTAAGGGAAAGGCCAAAGTGAACCTACTGGGGCTTTGCTGTGGTGCCAGAAATATTAGAGACCCCACCATATGCCTGGTGGTTTTGTTTTCCATCTTGATGGGGAAGAACATCTTGTCCTGATGTACCTTGCTCCCACTACCCATTTTCCTACTGTGCCTTTTAGCATCCTGGACTCATATTTTAGAACAATGAGGCTTTTGCAGCTTGTCTTTTTGTAGATTTTAAAGTAGCGAAGCACAGGACAGGACTTTTGCACAGCCTCTCCTGGGTGATTTGTGCTTGGGTTTTACCTTACTGCTGGCAGAAGGTAAAAGTGATGCTTGAGGAGTGCAGTTTGCCCCAGAGCAAGCACTGAGGACTGGAGCATGTTCGGCAGGTTGGCTGCATTGCTGGTGAACCATGGGTGGTCAAGGGGTGAGGGCAAGCAAGGTGCTGCTGTGTGGATCTCCCGTGAATCCTGCTGTTTTCTCCCTGCTGACTCAGAGAGAGGGCTGCACAACTGGAAATGGTGCAGAAAAGGGGGGACAGGAGGGGACTGAGGCTTTGGGATGGCTTGTTTTTGAGAAGTAGGCTTGAGTTGCGTAACCTGGGGTGGAAGAACAGGATTGTGTTGGAGATCTGGAAGATCATTAACAGCAGAGAGAGGGCAGATAGGAAATCCCTCCTGTCTTTCCTGGACAAAAACTGGGGTCATCACAGGAAGCTGTCAGGGGCCAAGTTCAATTTGGGTGGAGGCAAGGTTGTGACAGCATCTTCTAGGTGCTGTGGGAGAAAGGTCCATGCAGACACAAAGATGGGAACGTGCTGCCAGCAGCAGGGAGCTCAGAGAGGTGTCTGTGCTCACTTGCCTGTAGTTTTTCCCTTTCTTTGCTGTCAAGAGTCCCATCAGAGATGGAGTATTTAGGCAAGTGTCACCGCTGCCTTTCTGAGCAGCTTTCTGTACATGGCTGTCATGCTGCTCCCCAGGGGCCAGATTTCCCACTCCATGCCCCCAGCACATACTCGTGGCAGCTCTAGCAGTTCAGCTTGGAAGCTCTTTGAAGGGAAGGGTGTGTAAATGAGCAGGAAAAACATGGTGTGCATGCATAATATATGTATATACACTGATATATTAAAGCTGGGGCTGGGTGTGGGAATGAGCAGCTTGGCAAGGAAGGAGCAGAGGGCACACTGGTCCTTTCCACCTGGGGGAGTGGAGTGAAGTCTGTGGTGGGGCCAGACAGGGACCAAACTCCTCATCCTTCCCCTGCCACTCTGTGCCCTGACTGTGTTACACCACACTGGCCTTTATCTGGGAAATATGAACCCCTAGATAGGCCCAGCCTGTACCTCACCTTGTCTGCACCTCCCCCTGCCTCATGCTGCTTGCTGGGCAAAGAGCCCAGGAGAAGGTCAGAAGCTGACAGAGAGGAGAAAATCTGTAAAAGTATCTTGTTTCCTATAGCATAATTAGAATATTATTTTTTTTCCCCACTCCTCTGAACAACATATTTCCCAACTCGATGCTGTCAGAGCTCTGGGGTTCAAGTGGGTACAACTGCAGCAGCTGTACCTGACTTGGAGGATTCTGCCAGTGCTCACCTGGGGCAATGAGGAAGGTGCACGCCCGCTGCTGAGGCTGCTATGCACCTTCCTCTGAAGCATTAAGCAGTTTTAGAGACACCTTACCAGGGACTACAGCACAGCACAGACCATTAGTCTTGCTGGGTATGGCTATGACTGTACTTAGTGCTGCTGTCCTACCTCTCATTCCTGAGATCTAGAGCACTTTGCAGCGATTTATTAGGTTGCACAAAACATCGTCCAACCTGGCCTTAAAAACCTCCAGGGATGGGGCATCAGCAACCTCCCTCGGCAACCCATTCCCGTTGCTCACCACCCTTATAGTGAAGATTTTCATCCTAATATCTAACCTAAATCTCCCCTCTCCCAGTTTAAAACCATTACCCCTTGTCCTATAACTGCCTTCTCAGATGAAAAGCCCCTCCCCAGCTTTCCTGTAGGCCTCCTTTAAGTACTGGAAGGCTGCTATAAGGTCTCCCCAGAGACTCTCTTCCCTAGGCTGAACAGCCCCAATTCTTTTAGCCTGTCTTCACAGCAGAGGTGCTCCAGGCCTTTGATCATCTTGGTGACCTTTCTCTGGACCCTTTCCATCTTTCTTATGCTGAGGGCACCAGAACTGTACACAGTACTCCAGGTGGGGTCTGAGCACAGCAGAGTAGAGGGGCAGAATGACCTCCCTGGCCCTGCTGGCCACACTTCTTTTGATGCAGCCCAGGATGCAGTTGCTCTCTGGGCTGTGAGCACACACTAGCAGCTCATGTCAAGCTTCTCATCAACTATCACCCCCAAGTCCTTCTCCTCAGGAATGCTCACAATCCATTCTCCCCACAGCCTGTATTTGTGTCTGGGGTTGTGCCAACCCAGGCACAGGACCTTGCACTTGGCCTTGTTGAACTTCATGAGGTTGGCATTGGCCCACCTCTCCAGCCTGTCAAGGTCCCTCTGCATAGGAGAAAAAGTCTTGGCTTGTGTAGCCAATTCTTTCCAGTGCATCTCTCTGGGTGCCTTTGTTGGCATGGGTAGCAGCATGTGCTGCTGCTGCAGAATAACCAGTCTGCTTTCAGGCTTGCTGGGGCTGCAGTGGGCATTGAAGGTGGGGCACTGCATCCGTGCCTGTCCTTGTCCTTTGTCTTGACCCATGGAGCTTTGACCTCCTCATCCCAGAGTGTACATGAGGGGAGGAGTGGAGTGAGCAACCATGTTGCTGTTTTCTTTGTTGTCATGTTAGGCCTAAACCATGACATTATTGGCAAACCAGGCAGGAGTGAGACAAGGAACCACGACAGTCCCCTTCTCTTTTTGGGAAGGATAGTGCTGCCTAAGCCGGTCCCTCAAGAGACAGGTGGCTTTTGCAGTGGCAGAAGGAATCTTTTCCCAGAAGATAGTTTTGTTTTTTCTTCCCCAGCACCATCTCTTCTCTCCCTGTGGGAATGATTTTTAGGGGGCATATATACCCTAAAATACTGTTTACATCTCTATATAAGCTTTGGCCCCTGCTGCCAACTCTGTGTTGTCCTTGGGCTGTCCCTGCACCATGGACCTGCTGTGTCCCATGCACCTGCTGCCATACCAAGCCACAGCTCTGCTCAGTGTTTGCTTGTGCAAGCAGCAGCGCTGTGCCACTGGAAGGTGGACAGACCCTGGATATCTGACTGTGACCTGCCCAGCCAGGTCACTCCAGCTGTACCCTGCCTCTGGTCTCCCCATCCCAAGCTAAGATGGCATAATTCCACAGTGCAGCACCTTTCTTGAGATTTCCGCAGTGCCTGTGTTTTCAGCTGGCAGAGATCCATAGTCCTTCCTCAACAGGCATATTTATTTCCTAACTCATCATATCTTGCTACAGTGCATTTCTCACTGGCCAGGGTTGGGATTTTTGTATACCTATTACTGACCTAAGATAGGAGAAGGTTGGGTTGACTCATACACTCTAAATTTTACTGCTTTATCTCTGGAGGTATCAGTCATGTTGCTCTCAGGCCTGGGATTTTGTAGACACTTCAGCAGAAGGTAGATAAGGATCAGAGGTTTTGATCAGTTCTTGCTGTCACAGATGTTTTATATCTAATTTCTCCTTGAGGAGAGCTGGGGATTAAGATGGGCTGGCAGCTGGGTAGTACATGCACCCTGGAGCATTGTTACCATCACCTGAGCTTCATTTTCCTCCACCTGTGTGTTGAGGACCAGCTCTGTGTTAGAGAAACTCCTGCCTCTGCAAAATGTATATGTATCAGATATGGTGGTCACCAGAGCTTTTCGATACTGGGAGGGTGTCTGACAGGTGGGCACCAGCAGGTCCTGTGGACTGGCTGTGCACTGAGGGTTTGCAGGATGCCCCATGGGTCAGTAACCCACAGCCCATGCTGCACCTGACAGCTGCCGAAAAATCACCCCTGGCTCCTCCATCCCCTTGATGTGGGGTAGGGCAGCCTGTATGTTTTCTGGTAGTGCTTTTAGATATGTTGGAGAAGCTGTGAAGCCTGAGATTTTCTCTGCCAGTACCAAGGTAGCTGCTTGGTATGCCTTGGGCTGGGCTGACCTGCAACACATTGCTGCACAGCGTGTCCACCAGGAAAGCTCTTTGAGAGGGTCTGGGGCATTTTGGTTGGTTACCAGCAAGAGTTTTCCTCCACTCTTCCCACTCTGCAAAGAGGAAAGAGAAAAAAAGCCCTTATGCTGGAGCTTCTCAGTACAAGTGTTGCTCCCTGGGAAGCCTCCTACCAAGTGGAAGCCTTGTGAGTTAATTGTAGAAGCAGGGAAACTGAGGCACGGCTGGGGGCTTTTCCAGAGCTGGAAATCGTTTGCAAGAGATGGGAGTTTTGACTGACCACATTTCTTGTTCTTGCTGAGCTCCTTCCTTGGAGCAGGCTTTGCCTTGGTGCCCCCTTGGTAAAGCTCTAAAGCAGTTAGTTGACAGAGGGAGGCAGAAGGGCAAGCTGGTGGCTTCCTGAAGACAATTAAAGCCATGCATAGAATTGCCTCATATATTTGCAATTATTGTATTTTGCTTGAATACGGGGTTTTTAATATCTGGGTTTTTTCTCCCCTGGGTTAGAATAAACCAAGGTAAAACAATGGCTGAGCTTTCCCTCTCTTGAAGGCACTTTTCCCTTCACATTAATAGGCTGCTGTGATCCATCACCCCTCATTGTTGCATGGTTTTGAAGGGCACTGCTTAGGGAGGGAAAGTAGCATTGGTTTCTAAAGCTATGTAAAGATCCCCGTGGAAGCAGTTACCCTGGCTTTGCTGCTGTGAAAAGGCCATGTCAGGTCAAGGATGGCTGGTGTATTAACAGTGCAATCCCTTCCTTGCTTGGGAGGTATGATTCAGATTAGCCACCTGCTTTTTAAAAGGCTGGGTTCAGAGCAGGACTCTGGCTGCCAACTCATTTCCCCTTCCCCCCCTGGTCCCCTTTCCCCTTCCCATCCCTCCTGATGCATGCCATCCTGGGCTGTCCTTCAGCATGTGGGACCTTTGTCTTGGTGGAGAAGTGGGAGCCTTTCTCTCATCTCTGAGATTCTCAAACTCTGTAGTTTGGTAAAGCTTTGGCTTTTATGTAGAAGGATGAGTAAAGCTCAGCTGGAGACCAAGTACAGTTATGGCCTCCTAAGTACGAAATCATCTGCTGCTCCTGCTGA
>NW_009952796.1:6723683-6726086 GCF_000747805.2 Chaetura pelagica
ATGGCCGGGAAGCAGCTCATATCCATCCTGTTAAAAAGGCACAGAAGGAAAACAAAACACTGTCTGTTCATGCAGGAGCTCCCTTCACCACTCCATTTACTCACCATGAGTCTGGACTCTTCCCAAATGTGTTTGACCTCCAATGAGAGTGAGTCCAGAGGAGGGCCATGAAGACTGTCAGAAGACTGGAACACCTCTCCTGTGAAACTAGGGTGAGAGAATTGGGGTTGCTCAGCCTAGAGAAGAGAAGTCCCTGGGGAGACATTACAGCAGCCTTCCAGTACCTGAAGGGGCTACAGGAAAGCTGGGGAGCGACATTTTACAAGGGGATGTAGCCATAGGACAAGGGGAAAGAGATTAAAGCTGAAAGAGGGTAGATTAAGATTGATGCTCTTCTGTACGGCTGCATGCAAGCATCTGATTTTGGGGGTCCAAGAATGAAGAACATCTGTCCAAGTGGGAGCACAGGGAATTTCATAGCTGGATGTTGTTTCTACACTTCAGTGGCCTGGATCTTGCACTCCTCTCCATCATCACAGGGTGGCAGGAATTTCCGCATGTTAGATGGAGGTCACCAAGGGGATTCCTTGGGATCTAGCAGGGGTGTGCAGTGCTGGCCAGCATCCCCTGTGCAGCCTCTTCTCCCGTGGAGGCATGATGCTACAGCCAGCAGAGGAGAGTATCATCCATGCATGGTGCTTAGGCCCTGGCTGCCTGTTGGAGACGAGGGTATGTTTTACCCTGGCACCGCTGCTGGCATGGCGAGTGCTTGCTGGTAAGCAGTGTGAACTCCGATCTGACTTGCTTTCTTGTAAAGGAAGTTCTGGAAACAAAATTTGGCCTTTCATCAAAGCAATCAATCTGTCATCTTTCCTTCCTTGCAACTCAAGAGTCTCTGGCTCCTCATTTGCAAATAAATTCCCCATTCTTGTGGCTGCTATGGCCATCCATTTTAAAATGAAGGCTTTGTGATGCCCTTACTGGAAAAAGCATCAATAATTCTCTCGTGACTTCATGCCATTGTGTTTGGCTGGAGACTATAGAGGATTTAAACCTCTGGAGCATATTTTGAACCTTGTATATTGTTTACCACAGATACAGAGAAGAAGGTACACAAAGAGCTTGTTCTAGCTGTGATTGACTTAATGGTGTCCCAGCTGCCCTAGCCCTGGGATGGCTCCTTGCACTGAATCAGAGGCCAATGGTCTGTGCTGATGCTAGCTGAGTGTGGAGATGATCGGAGGAAGACACTGGAGTGCCTAAGTGGAGATGTTTCCATCCAGGTAGTGGTTGCAGCCATAGTTCTTCATGGTCAAGTCTTCTTCCAGTTCTTCAAGGTCAAGTAATTTTCCATGACCGCTTTCCAAACTTTTTCAGTCTTGTTGCCCAGTGTGGTAGTTGTCAAATTCCTAAATGTGTGTGTGCAACACAGGAGTGATCCAGACAGTGCCCACACTGGAGTGGGCATTAGAGGGTGCATGGTGGTTGGGAGAGAGGTAGGTAAAAAAAAAGGGCAGTGGGCATGGTGAGCAGCAAAGGTGGTGATAGCATGGCCTTGGCTTTAGGGCCAAGTGAGAAAGTGGGACACTTGGTAGAAGATCCTCAGGGACTGGTGTTGCCTGCTGAGCTAGCAAAGAAGGCAATACTCTGGCCTTTGAAGACAGAGCAGCATGCCTGTGGATCTGTGTGGGTAGGTAAAGGTGACTGGCAGCAAGAAGCTTAATGGTGAATAAGCTCTGAGCTTCTCCAGGGACCCCAGCTGCAGCACAGACTTTGCTGTAGAAATGCTTTTGCTTTAATTTGGTATCCATATTATTTTATTTTTTTTTAATTATTTTTTGTTCTTTCTTCCTCCTGCAAGTGGGGTCAGAGCAGACTCACATCTGCAAGTCTCCCTTTAGAGGCAGTAAGTCACCTCCAAGCAGTGGGAGATGCTAGTCCTGGGGTAGGATGGGATCCTGGCAGACACGGGTCTGCTGTCCATCCCCCAAGATGTACCTGTGGGTTGTGCCCACATACTGGTGTAAGAGGAAGAGGAGCTTCACCACCCTCAGATAAAGGAACTGGAGCTAAAATCTCCATGGGACAGAAGACTAATTAAGGATAGATGATAGCCAGGGCTCAGAACTTCCTCCATTTCCAATGCGTGGTTGGTGTCAGCACAGAGTTGGAGAAGGCAGTGCTGAACCAATGAAGCACTTAAGCAAGTACTTAACTTCAGGCATTTAAAGAGGGATTTCCGTGGGCTCTGCCAAATGCCTGGAGTCACTTAAGCTTGTATTTAAGTACTTGATTGGCTTGGGGGCTGTGCAGTTTGTGGGAGGGAGTAAGGGGAAGGAACCTCTTATTTGCAGGGGCCCCACGCTTCAGCTTCATTTGTATAATGCCTGGTTGCAATTCCTG
>NW_009952796.1:6726906-6732481 GCF_000747805.2 Chaetura pelagica
ATTTCCTGCTGCAAGATTGCCCTTTGCCTCCAGTGCCTCCGAGCTGTGCTGAACATGCACACGTGATCTGACCATCCTGGAGGCAGAGAAGCAGCCAAGTGTGGCAGTCAACATCCCATAGGGTATCAGAGTTTCTGGAGTTTTCACTTGATATTGGAGCTTTTCCTAGGCTGACGTTTTTTTTTTTTATTTTACCCTACCCTCCTTTTTTAATGCCTGAGTCCTAAGGAAGGCAGGATGGAAACTTAGCAGAAGTGCTTGATTAAGGATTATGTACTGATGACATTTTCCAGGGAAAGCAGGGTGTGAGTGGGGCTAAGGTAGAGGCATGTTTGGCTGCCAAAGACTGGGGTTCCCTGCCTGCCTGGTGGGCTTCTTTAGGTTTGCTGCCTCCTTAAAGGATGCGCAGGGTACCCATCCCATTCACCTTGGTCTATTGGCAATGCTTGGCAACTCCAAAAGTGAAACAACTTTTATTTTAGCAAAAGCTGAAGTTCTTTAATTTAAAACAGTGCCACAAAAGAAGAAACTGAATGAGAATCTGCTTTTGAATCATGCCACCCACTTTTTTTCTTCTTGGCCAGCTGGAGGCTATCCCTGGGGACCAGTGTGACATTCCTGTCCCTGGTCATGACCAGCTCTTCCCAGACCAGGATTTTCACCTGAAATGCCCTTTCCCCACTGGGCCATCTCAATGTGGCCAAGGTGCTTCTGCCAGGTGCATGCTCCCTGCCTGGCATCCAGTCTCCTCTGGCCTCCTGTACCAGCAAGGGGTGCTGGGGGCTGCCTGTGGGTGCAGGCAGGCTGGAGTAGAGCATCCCGTGGGAATGCTGTGGGCCTGCAGCAGCAACCAGCTGAGTCGATCATTCCTTCTTCCTGCTCCAGTGATCCCAGCTGTACTGTAATTAGACAATTATTGTACCATTAAAATGTCATATTCGCAGAAATCTACATAAACAAGGCACTAGCAATTGCCAGAAATATGTTGTTTTGCTGCTAATGACCTGCTCTCCCCCACAGCAACACTTTAATTTTTTTTTTCCCTTTTTTTGTTTGTTTCTGAGTCGTGATTTAAGAGACAGATGAGGAATTCCATCTTTGCACTGAGAGGCTTTAGATCTTTAATGTATAGTTGCAGTGAAAAGCCGTCTCTGTCCTTGCTGGGTGAGTTTGCTGTTTGCCCTTCACTAGTGAAGCAGTGGGAGGTTTTGGAGGGTTACCTTCAGCAGGTAATTTTGGGAGTGTGGTGCCTTTAGTGGGTGATTTTGGGGGTGCTTTAATGAGCTGGCAAAGGGGAAGGCTATCTGTGAGCCCTGCTTTAGGCTGGGTGCTGGTGTGAGATGGCAGCTCCTCTCCTCAAGAAGTTTTGTGCAGGTCTCTTTGCATGGGGGCGTCCCTCTCATTGACCCTTCTGGGGACTCCTCTAATGTGGTGTTGGAAGGGTCAGCATGTGTTTGGTGAAAGCAGCTGGCTACCCCTTGGATACTTTTTTCCATTCCGCACATTCGTTGAGTCTCTCTTCTCAGCATTGACTGTTTCCTATAATTAATATCAGCTATTAAACTGCAATGTTGAAAGAGAAATTACGTAATTCCAAGAAACAAAACAAAACAAAAATAAAATAAGAAAATTTATTACTAGTAGATGAGAGAAAGAGAATCTGATACTTGGAGAGGGAAGCCCTCTAGAAGATAAATAGAAAGGCAAGTAGAGTATTGACTTGATCCTTTTCTAGTGAAGGGTAATTTGGCTTCTAAAGTGAGTTAGATCATAATAAATTAAATCTAGATTTCTGCACATCAGTTAAATAACTCCCAAGACAGAATTCTAGTGTGAGGAAGATGTGATAATACATGACGGAAATATTATAATGAAGACCTTATCCAGTAACCTGTAACTGATTTACTGTCCCTGGATGAGCAAAGGGGATTTCTCCTTACCCTTTAACTTGCTTTTCCTGTTCCTGCTCAGGTGCTGAGAAACTGGCAAGTTCCCACATGCATGTGTTCCACACTTGTGTAGCTGGGAGATTTTCATCCAAGGCCTTGTGTTCCCTTGCCATTTTGAACAGGTATTTTTTTGCAGAGGTCAGTGCACATGTGTGTCCAAGCATCCTGCTCCAATTTCAGTTACCCTTGCTGGAAGGTGGGATCTCAGGATGGAAAGTTGAAGAACACCTAGAAATTTTGGACAAGAGATGTGGATTGAAAGTAAATGACCAGACATGGATACCTATTTCTGGCTGAGAAAATTAACTCAATGTCTGGGCTTGTTTTGTGGCCAGAGAGTGATAAATATAACTTTTAAATCTCTATTTGGCATATTTTGGTCTTGATCTCAGAATATTTAAGAACCATCCTATTGATAGTGTTCCTTGACCCAAAAATGAGAGTTTTGGTGGAATCCAAGAGGGCTGATGTCTTTCAGGTAGAGATTTCACAGGACTATTACTTATTCACTGTGGTGGGAAGAAGAATGCAGTCCTTGGATGCAAGGTATATCCAGGGTAGGATGAGAAGCAAGTGCTATGGCATAAGCCACTGCATGTCTGTTTACCACTGAGATCCCACAGTAGCAGGTAGGTAGTGCGGAGTAGGTGTATGCTGGGGAAATGCCATCCTAGACCTCAAAGCACATGCCAGGACCCTCCTGCTTCTGCTGGCCTGGTCAGAGCCTCACTGCCCTTGCAGCTTGCCCCCTTCCAGCTGGTCTAAGGCTATTTGTTTTAATTGACATAAAAAATGTATATACACACATCCAACAGCCCTAAGTGCTATGTCGCTGCTTTTAAAAGCCATTTCTCTTCTTATTAAGTTTGATAAAACTAATTTTCACCTTTCTTCACAATGTTAAAATTTAGGGGCTGCAACTCTGCAGCAGTTGTTTTAATGGCCTCAGGCCTCCCAGGGTCATAATGAAGTCTTATAAACATCAGGCTGTCAGTGGCTCTCCTATGCAGTCAGCTCGCTTATTGCTGATCGTTTACTGCAGCAGTAAATAATGTTTTGCAAGATGCCTTAGAAACCATAAATAATATTTATTCCCTCTGTACGTTGGCCCTCCCAAAAGCCCGCAGGTGGGTTACATACATTCTCCTTGTAAACCACCTGCTGTGACCTTGGTGCTTTCATAACTTTCTCACAGCCATCCAATAACTTCCTCCTGTTCCTGAGTAACGTTCTCCCAGTCTGGGTGATTTCTTCTCAGAGGTTTCTTCTGAGCTTCCTTACACTGGGCTGAGTGCTGGAGGAGCTCCTGTGAACGCTGTGGGATCACACCTGGAGAGGATAAATACAACTCTGTCTCTGGAGCCCTTGCCTCCCTGAGCTCTGTTGGCTTTTTGAGGTTGCTCATGTTGCTGACCCAGAGTGGTGTGCAGCATCATGTTGCTGGAAGCGCCTGCCTTGGCCCTGCTGCCATTCACTATCAGGAACTAGTGCTCCCTCCTGTGCTTCCTATGACTAAAGAAAATGCACTGCCAGATGCAAGTAAAATAGATTATGAGATAAAAATTGCCCATTTAAAAAGCTTAATTTTGTGATAATTGCAGGCAAAATCGGTGTTGTTATAGTGTGAGCTGGGGAGGGGGAAAAAAAAAGAAATGAAGGACAAAAGACCGATTATTGGATAAAATTACAATTTTCTTTAGGACTGAAGTATCTGTAAGTGTTTGCATCTCTCAGTTACACGCGCAGCTGGAATCAAAGAGTTTGTGCTGCTGTAACAAGAGATCTCTGTAACAATGAGATCTTATTTGTGCTGCATTGTGCTCACTCATCATCTGAACCATGCTGAACTGCTCCCCAATCCTGACAGCACCAAGCCACCAAGGGATGCTTAAACCTGGCTGTCAGAGCTGTTGGGTATCCCCAAAATGCAGCTCCTCCATCATTTTGAAGGAGAGGGACCTCATGGGCACATTCTTGCTTGTTCTCCCTGCTGTAGGCTGAAGTCCTTGGTGGGAGACTTATTGTGGCAAAGGTGGACTGAAATCAGGCTGTCCCCTTCTTCCAGGTCCTGTTGCTGAAGCTGGTCCTGGGGACAGGATGCAACTGTAGAAATGTGGGATTGTGCTTGATGGAACTGCTTCTCTCTGATGACTCTTTCCTGCCTGAAGAATTACAGTGGAGAAGGAGCATGTGGTGTAAAATATCTTTGGCTTTTAGCTGAACAGAAATTGAAACCCTAACAAGACCTTTGCTCTTTTGTATTGCTCAAGATGGTGCTGTTTGAGAGGGGAACCCACCAGAGAACTGAATTTGGCTTCAGATTAGTAATTTTAATTTCAAATTGGCAGACTGTCTTCAGGTTTGGGGTTTTTTTCCTAGGTCTTGAATCAGCACACCAAAGACAGCCTGCTGCTCCTTGTTAGCCTGCTCTTGCAATGTTTGGTTGTGCCGTGGGGCTGACCAACCTCCAGCGGGGCTCAGGAGGACATGCAAAATGGGGTCAGATGTCCTCCAGTCTCTCCTCTCTCTAATGGGGCTGACTTTGTGCGCACAGGGCTCGGACACAGATTGGGACGACCTTTGGGATCAGTTTGAAGAGCGGAGGTACCTGAGTGTCCGGAGGTGGAAGGGAGGAGAGGACCCATACCGGCTCCATGCCTTTAACCAGCGGGAGAGCGAGAGGATCCCCAGTGACCGTGCCGTCCGTGACACACGCCATCACAGGTTCTACCTCCCCCCTGGTTTCTCCTGATTCTTCCTCACAAAACTTCATTTTAGGGGTGGATAGTCCCAGTCCTCTTCAGGACGATGTTTTTGGGATGCTAGATGGGTCTGGGCCCTGCACCCATGCCCAGAGGGGTTGGTTCTGCCTGGGTTATATTTTTAGGATTTATTCTTTCACCTTACTTGATTTCTTGCTATGTCTGGTAGTCCTAAGCCTGTTAATTAAAACTTGTATAAGTTATTCCTGGACCATAGGGAAATAAAAGCCTTTTTTTTTTAATTCTTTTTTTATTCAGAAGACTATGCGAGAGCACATATCCATGATGAGCAAAGTCTTCACTGATGCTGGAAGCTCTTGCTCTGCAGAGAATGCAGAGACAGTACAAGGAAGATAAAATAACTGCTGAGCACTTACTTTGTGCTGCAGAGAGAGGAGTTAATGTGGCGAGTAAGGGACTACTGGTGAGGGAGAGGAAGGTAGGAACTTACAGGGTTACTGGGTGCTCCCGCACTGTCAGGTTCAACAGTATCCTTCGGCACCCAAAGAAACTCTTAGAAGATGCAAGGACAATTGCAGTGAGGGTTGCCTTGCAGGACTCGCAATCTCTTGCTACTGTCAGGGTAAGAAGAGCAGGGTGGGAGTTTTGGTTCTCTCTGTGAGTGCAGCTGTAGCCTCCTTCTGGTTGCCACTCCAGACTCATCAAGGAAGAGCTGCCCCTTGTGGCTGCAGGTTGTCGATGTAGAATTGTTAGTCTGCTGGATGGAGTGATGCCAGAGTGTCCCACTGGTATAGGAAATATTCCAGGGTTCCCTAGATGCAGTTTTCTTCCTTCTTCTTTGAAGTCACAGCCTATGCTTGGGCCCCACCAGCAGCCCTGAGCCCACAGCCAGTGCAACTCTTT
>NW_009952796.1:6732854-6740802 GCF_000747805.2 Chaetura pelagica
TCTTTCCCGAGGAGCTGTGCTTGGCATTACATCCCAGCCGGCTGGCAGCAGCCATCCTCTACTGCCTTCTCCTGGGAGTCATTTTGGGGGAAATCTTGCTCCAGTAGGATCTCTGTGCTGGACCCAGCTGTGGCACCTTGCTGCCCAGGTCAGAGCTACTCAGTTCCCAGCATCGGACCAGTCTCTGATTTTCCCCTATTCCAGTCCAAATACAGCACTTAGGCTGTAGTTCTCTAGCCCTGTAGCAAGCAAAGTTCTTATTTATTTATTTATTTATTATTTTAGCTCCTTTTCATAGTAAGGACCAGATGTTCCTTTCTCCAGAGAGGAGCTGTCAGGCCTGACAGATGCCTGGTACAGCTGAGCGGAGAGCAAGTGCACTATTCCTGTGAGAATTAATGTCAGAGATATTAACCACCTGCCCAACTTAAAGCGAAGATTGACTTGGCTGACCCCGTCACCATGTCTCTGCTGTGCACTGGCAACCACCTTGTTCTTGGGTGGACAGATGCTGCGCTGAGTGCTTCTGCAAAGGAGAAGTTGTCATTAAGGAGGAAGTGAGGGCATAACATGTGGGAGGGGCTGGGCCTAATTGCATTTGCTTCCAATTATCTTAACTTGGTAATTGGATTCTAATTTATTGAATATGTATGAACAACGCTGCAGATGATGCACCATTAGGTGAGCATTAGAGTGGTCAGGGAGGAAATGGGACTTCCGGGAGACCTGAGGGAGGCAGGTGCTGATGGGTCGGATGGAGGAGAGAGAAAGGTCCCAGCATGGTGGCTGAGGGGGAGATGAAGGTGCAAAGTTTACAGGGCCCTCTCTGGAATGAAATCCTTGCTCATGGTGCAGGTGTCTGGGGAGCTGCTGCAGGCTATGCTCTGGCACTGCTATGTCACCTGGGAGCTGGTCCTGAATTGTCCAGCAGAGCTGGGTAGAAAAGCATGGATGAGAACAGCCTGCTCTAGCAACAGGGAAAAATGGCTGGTGGCTGCACAAGAACATGTAAAGGGAGTCCAGTATAGGGTGACCAAAAGAGATGCCTCCTGCAAAGGGATGAGCGGAGTACTGGTAGCAGAGACATGGGGAAGTCCCTGGGGCTCACACTGTGACTGACTGAAGGCTGTGCTTATCAACAACAAACCTGTCCTGGGCTGCTTTGAGTGAGTGAGACTGGAAGTGCTCAGGCTTTCTTGGGTGACAGTGAAGCCAATGAGTTGGACCTTGATTCCGGTTTGACCTTGGGGGAAGGCGTGTTCCAGCACAGGCCCCACACCAAGGAGCACCACTGTGTGTGTAGTCATGCCAAGGTGCTCCTTCCCAGCTGCTATTCCAAAAGAAAGTTCACATGAGGGACAGGAGACTTTGGAGAGTGTCTTACCCACGTCTTGAGCATGTCACCATGGGCAAGCAGGCTATTCTTCAGCCAGATGCTCTTGCCCAAAGCAGCTTGTTCTGCTCTCTGAGCAGGTTCAGGGTGTTTGCTCTCCATGTCTTACATCCTCTGTACAGAGTGTGGCAGCACAAGAACTCACAGACCTGCAGACCATGGTAATGGCCAGAGACCAGCACCTCTCAGCCCTTGATCAAAGTGCCTGAGATGGGGGAGAGCTGCTCTTGACAGTATCTCTGTGTGGAGTTTATCACCAGGATGGTTGCAGAAGTTTTCTTGGAGTTTTATTTGCTAATCCAGCCAAGCCTCTGGACTTGCCAACAGTAGCTGAATAACAAAACCTGGCAAGCAGTAAGCTCCTTGACAGAGGGCCATGGAGAGGGCAAATACTTTTGGCAGGGTGGGATACGGCACTGACAGCAAGTTGCTTAGCGTTGTTTTCTGGATTGATTTTGTTATTAAGTTGCAGCTGGTTTCAGATGGAGAGGAATCACAGTACTCTATGGAACTGGAGCTGGAGAAACTATGGTTGCTTTCCTTGCCTGCCTTTGGCCAGCATAGGGCTGCACCCTCATGCTCCATTTATGGGTGATTTCAGCTAGGGAAAAGCCTTGGCTTCTATGGACCACGTCATGTGTTTCAGCCTGGAAGTTCTCACAGCTGCTGCATTGCTCCTGGTGACCTGTCTACATTTCTCTGCTGTTGATTGCAGAGAGGAGAAATCAGGCATGAGGAGAGTATATTAGGTAGGAGGACAAGTAAGAGCCATCAGCAGGCTTCTCTAGCTATTGCACATCATCTCAGCCAGCCTCAGGCATCCGCTGCTGTCTCTTTTCATGCTTTTTCCCCCTGCAGCAGTTCAATAGTGCTGTCTCAAGAGCTGGTGGACTAAGGAGGCCAGGGATGGAGCCTTCTCAAATCCTGTCATAAGGCAATTCCTCCAAATTTTTGAAGCTACTTCTCTCCCTGAATCTCAAGTGCTTTACAAGAGGCCCTACCTACCCGGCTAAGCTTGAATTTTGCAGCTACTTGAGGAGCTGCATTTGTGTTCTTGTGTGCATGTCTGAGAGAGACAGCAGCTGCTAAAATTGTGGTTATGAGGCTGGCAGGGAAGCTGACAGATCTGAAGATCAGGTGTTGTATTGTTTGCTGGAGAGGAGAACACCCTGGCAGCTCGGTGGCCTGGTCACGCCAGCCTGTGCCCCCTTTGTAGTCTGTCCTGTTCCCTTTGCAGGGAGCACTACATGCAGTAAGACATCCTCCAGGTTTCTTCACTCTGAACACTGAGCCTCAGCAGCTAGAAATGTATTTTGTACCCCACATAGAGATTTAGGCATCCTATCTTTTGCACTTGATTTCTTGACAGTCCTTGGAGGAGAAACTTACTGTCTGGACAACATCACATGTGGAAAAGCCCATCTTATTCCACAGGCAGAACAGAGGTGGGGTTCTGCTCTGCTGTCATCAGTGGTACCTGAACGTTAGACCTGCAGAAGCAGGTAGGTACCAAGAAGGCAGCCAAACCCCCTTTGAATTGAAGGAAGATTTGCCTGGACATTACACAGGTAGTCCTCGAACAGTTGAGAGTGGCCACTGGATTGTATCTGAGCTAATCCCATTGCCTGTGTAATGCAGACTAAGTCCTAAGGGTCTCTGTTATTTTTTAAAATTGCTTATTCAGGCAGTGTCTTGCAATTTGTGACTCTGGATACACCGGGTTGTAGAACAGGAAAAGAAGTGGTGCAGATACCTCTCTTTGTGTGTGCATGTAGTCTCCCTGTGCGTGATGCTGCTGGTGTGTCTGCCCGGTGCAGAGGGCTGGTGGAACAACAGAGAGTGGAGCATACCTGAGCAGAGATGCCTTGAGTGTAGGGGGACCTCTGTCCGTGAGGACGAATAAAATTGTACTGTCTAAGAGGTGGAGGAGGGACCCGAGTGAGGAGAATTTGGGAGAGGGAGTACTCAAATGTTGCCCTATCTCTGGACTTGGCATTAGTGAAGGCTGGAGGAGGTGTCCTCTTGTGACCATGTGTGCATGCTGCTGGCTTTGCTCTCTCCTGCACTTTCCTGGGTGAGCTGGGGGTCCCCGTGTGGTTGCTCCCCTGTAAGAAGTGTGAGGCTGGCAGCACCTATGTGGGCTGGGAGTGGTTTGGTGAAGGAGGCTACCTGTCTCTTCTTGCTTTTGGGCCTTGCTATTAGCTGCTGTATGGCTGCCAGCAAAATCCCAAAGAGTTTTTCTGTTCCTTGGCCTGTTTCAGCTGTTACAATGGGCAGAGCCTGGTCATTTGTGATTAAATTACAAAATAAGGCTTATCACATTTGGGCAAAACCCTGTATTCTTGAAGACTGTCCCTGGGTCTCTTGTCTGCAGAGTATACTCTGAGGCTGAATTAGCTGGGTAAGAGAAGATCTAGGATCCATCTGCCTTTAGTCTTGTTCCCCTCTGTCCTGGTTTGAGCCCGGATGAAGCCAATTTTTCTTTTACTGATTTTTTTTTCTTTCAGTAAGCTTTCTTTTACATAGCACCAGTGTGTTCCAACTAAGGCTGGTAAGAGTGGAATATTTTTCTAACTGCTGGGTCTTCAAGGTCACACCTTCACTCTGTCAGCTCAGACACTACGGGGAGATCTATGAGCCTCCCCCGTAGGAGGCTGAATTAGACAGACAGCAAAATTGGCCAGAGATATTCCATTCTATATCTCTACGTAAGCTCAGAGGAAGGTCAGAGATCACAGAAGACAACTTCCTTACTGCTGCTTCTTCCCTTCTCTTCCATCCATGGCCAGTGTCAGGGGATGACTTTGTCCATCCATCACCATTGACCCCTAGGCTTGAGCTCTCCTGACCCTCATAACTCTACGCTTTCTCCAGCAGCTCCAGGATTTTTCAGGACTGTTGGCAGCTCAGGAGATGCTGTGGGATTTGCTGGGAGTGGAGGGAGGCAAGACACTTTTGCAGATATCTGAACATATTTGTATATAATTGTATATATTTTCTTATATCATTAGTGTTCAATTAAAGCTGTGTAGTTTAGTTTTCAATCCAGCCAAGTCTAGGGCATTGTTATCAGACCTGGGTCAAACAGTGACAACAATTAATTAGCGCCCAACGTGGGGCACCATTTTAAGCCTAGATTATACATTTTCATCAATTGGGAGTGTTCAAAATTCCATCCCTGATGGGAGGAATCCCTCAGATAGCAATGGGCAACAGCTCTGCTGAATTTCCTGATGGATTGAAAACTGAACAGACACTTTCTGTAATGACTCTACTGGGTCTTTTTCCAAACATGCAACTGTACATGTGGTATGCAGCCAAGGGCATGCTGCTCTGTGTAGCTGCTCTTCTGATTGCTTCATGTTTTATTGACAGAACTGTAGCCATAATCAACCGTATAATTACCAACCTAGTGATTCTACAGATTATGATACTGTTCTTTATGGGAACACTGTATGTGTACAGTTAAAGTACAACTCCTAAAATGAATGGAACAGTTCATGTTAGTAATGCCAGTAGAAGGTTCAATTTTGCCTCTCCGTTTTCTTTCAAGCTGAATCTTCCAGCTCTTGTTCTGAATAGCATTGTTGTAGGGATTCTTCTGGTCAATGTTTATAATGTATTGTGGATATGTAGGGTGAGGTGTTGCTCAACTCACTGCCACTCCCCCACAGGCAATGCTGCTGCCACTGCTGCTGTCATCTGTGATGCTGCCACCACCACTGCTGCTGATACCACCACTCATACTGCTACAAAAACAGCTGTTTCTACAAGTGCTGCTGCAAAAACAACTGCTTCTACAAAGATAAAGTCCACTCCCTTTCGAATCAAACCAGTTCATCCTGTGGCCAGGAGCAAGGCTAACGCAAAATGCTCCCCCCTTTTTACCCACTCCTGTCTGAGACATCCAGAGTTCCTTAAGGCAAAAAAAGAGGATGTTTTGCAGTTTTTCTCCCTCAGCTGCCTGTGTTTGAGTAACAAGCTTTGAAGTTCCTTCACTAGCTGTCTTTGAAGCCCTTGTGTTACCTATATCTTCCCTATCTTGCAGACACTATGGGTCTATTTCTGTGGTTACTCATGGAGAGTGCATTTAAATGAGCAGAGGGTTAGGTGCACATTGAAGCACGCTTTCTGAAGCCTCCTGTCCTTGCTGCCTGCCATATTTCCAGGATTGATTCACTATGTCTGTAGCAGATCTGTGTACTGCTGTGTGGTTTCCTGATGAAAAACTGCTGAGGTCGTTGGAGACCTTTGTCCATTTGATTAGCAAGCAAGAGCCTGTGCTGCAGCTTGTGTGATGTCAATATATTTGATGGGACAGTAGTGAGGGGAGCTCTCTTGTCTCCTTTTCTCGGGTCCATCACCTAGGAGCAATGCACTTTGCTACTGCACTGATGTAGCTCTTCTGGCTTCACATTGCAAGGCTTTGCTGGTGGTGAGGTTGCTTAGAATCCAATGCAATCCCTTCAGCATTTTAGTATCAGCTTTTTATGCTGCTTGGGATCTGCAGCTGTTTTCATATTCTGCTTCCCACTGCACATGCTTTGCAGTGCATCCAGTGTGAGATGTGGTGGCCTTAGCCCCACATCAATTAAACACTGCCATGAAGATGTGGTCTTCCTGTGCCAGCTGGCCAAAGCTATCTTAAAAGTCCTTAATCCGTCAGCAAAGGAGAGAGCCTTAATAAAGGTGGGGCTGTAGACAGCACCCTGTGTTTTCCCGGTGTAGCCATGTGCTTCTTTGCTCCCCGGTGTTTCAGAATATGCTGTGCACACAGAACTTCTATTTTTTTTTCCTTCAGATTTGTGTGAATCCAAACCCACTTCACTTCCTCTATTAGAGGTTTTTGGTCTATGTGCATTTCTCTGAGAGGACAGGACACATAATTGGAAGCATTTCCTGCTAGGAATGTCTGAACTTGCTATAAGATTGTTGGTGACCATCTGCTTTGCCTTTCCTTGTGGAAGAGAGGAAGGTCCTGGTGAAATACTGCCTAGACTGCTGGGCTGTGATCTGTCCAAACATCTGCTCAGAGAACATTGGGGAAAAAGCTGAGGAAAAATGGTACCCTGCTCCTCATTTCAAGCTGGAACTGAAATCTTAAGCTTTTTTCTTTCCTCAGGCACCTACTACTTCTGGAGAGCTTACACAAGAAGTGGGACGGGTCTTTGGGGACTCACCAGCTACAGACTGGGCTGGAAACACATAGTCCTGGGAAACGGTTGGTGTGTGTCCAAGTTCCTATCCTGGCACTGGCTGTGGCCACCCCAATGCATGGCAGCATCTGTAATGTTTACTGCCCCATGTTTGTTGTCTGGTGAGCCATGGAACAGCTTGCCAAGAGGTGAAGGGCTTGAGGAGCAGGCCAGCTAGACTTGATGGCTTCTGAGGCAGCGCCTGGTGGCTTCAAGGGACAAAAGTTGATGAATGTGATGATGTTTTTAAAATATCCCTTTCTATTTAATGCCCCCTTCTGAAGCTTTTTGGTTGCTTAATGTTAGAGGAAGGAAGTAGTGATGAAACAAGGCTGTGTGAAATAGGATTATGGTGGGCTGAACACAGAGAGAAATCACATCTCCCCTGGGGTGACTGCCTGGATCTGAGATGGGGACAGTCTTTGGCCAATGCTGCTGCCCAGACCATTATTGCAACATCCACTTCGTCCTGAAGAACCTGTTCTTCTCTCCTCAGATATGATAGGGCTTCTGATGTGGTGCTGTTGGCTCTGCTGGTGCTTGTCCTGAGGGTCAGTGTGTTCCCCAGGCTCCGCTGACATTTGAACCACCCAGCATGACTCACATAGACCTCCCTGGGGAGAAGAGAGGCTTCTAAGTGCTGAGATTCCAACCCCAGCTTTTGCTTAATCTCCAAAGCAGCCTGCAGTGCCACTCTGCCCTCCACCCCCTGTCTGATCACTCCCTGGATCTGGAGGTGGTGAGTCAGGTCGGTCAACACCACCTTGGCAGTGATGGAGGGTAATCATTACCTCCAGGATACCTGCATCACAGCGAAAGGATAGCCATGCTCTTGTTTTCTGAGGTGCTATGTCTTCCTCACCACGCAGTGCAGTAGCTCTGCTCACGTTTTTGGACCACAGCTCATCTGATCCCAGAATGTGAAGTGTGTCCTGGAGTCACAGGTTCTGGTGCTGGGTATTCATGGCCACCAAGGGGACACAATCTGAAGTGCCATGAGATGCTGTGTTTTTGTCTCTCAAGGAGCTGCCTAGAAAAAGGGACTTTAATTAAAAACAGTACTGGGAAGGGATGCTGGGGCAGGGGGAGGCTGGTGTTTCCTCAGGAGCAGGGTTGGTTGTGTCTCAATCATGGAAGCTGAAGGGAAATGCCAAATGCTTATTCTGTAAAAGTGGTGGATTTGCATTCCTATTCTTCCCCCTCCATTTCTTTTTCTTGAGTGAGAAGGATGAGGGCAATGCTTGGGAAGGAGTTGAGGAGTGAGCTAGACTGTATCAAGAGCAGGTTGAAATGTATAGGTGGGTGTTGCGAATGCAGGAGGATGTGTCAGTTAAGTGGCTGTGTTACTTTTTTTTTTTTT
>NW_009952797.1:0-8354 GCF_000747805.2 Chaetura pelagica
GAACTTTTTCTAGTTCTTGGTTTCTGGGTTGAAAAACATGGTGTTTTTGTTTGCATTACTGAACTTACAGGTGTGTAGAGAACCCTGTGCACCTGCTTGGGGCTGGGGAACTGATCATTACTGGTGTCTCCTGAGCTCTGAAACAAAGATCGGGAAGCCTTTGAGCATAATTGTCATGACAAGGAGGTATTTGAAGTCAGTACTAAAGAGATGCAATTACAGCTTAAGGTAAGGGAGTCTCTACTGGGTTATAAGAAAACTAGAGATGACACTTCACTTTCTTGTATTACAGAGAAGGGGCTAATACCTTGCTCAGAATTAACATCAATTTGCATTTTATTGTGCATGACATCCGAGGAATGGAGCCACCAAGGACTTCACTAGTAGCCAGGGCATCAGTGAGGAATACCTCTCTTCTCAGCAAAAGGAAACCAAGACCTCTTGAAAGAAAACACCTACACCTAATCCAAAACTTTTAGATACCCTACATGAAATTTTATCACTCAAAATTCATATAAAGTGTTTTCATTAGTGTCTACTAAATACTTCCATAGGGCATCAGTGAGGAATACCAGCTATTTTGCTGACTAGACCCATGATCAAATGATTTGGTCAGAGGAATCTTCCCTCTTTCTCACCTGACATCTGCCACAATTCACTTTCTTGCTTCACCTACTTCTGATCATGCTGCTTTGCGGCTGTTACTGAAATATTCACATATTTCTTCCTCCCCTCACTTCCAAATGCTGTTTCTTTCAATTGCCTGCTGCAGGAAATTTTCCTTGCTCCTCACATCTGTGGGGCAGCCTTCCACTACCTGTCATCTCTCCTTTTGACCAGTTAAATTTAAAAAATATTAAATCCTGTGATGAGCAGGTAGAGCTAAAAACGAATTTGCTAGGAGATAGAGCTTTCACATTATCAGATCCATGTATTATAATACAGCCTGAATTTGGAAGCATTTTCATCATTCCCTATGATGAGAGAGATTTTATAGTGTTCTACCCAGACATTTCTTCCTGGCATCAAAACCAGCTGTCAAACAGAAAGAAAAAAAAGGTGTTTGGGATACACAAGAAAATACCTTCAGGTAGTAAGGCAACAGTAATGTGAACCAGAGGATGCTCTGAACCCCTAAGGCTCCAAATAATTATTATTAAGCTGCATTTCTTTCACAGCAGACTTTCTGCAGGAGAGAAAAAAATAAATGTTAAGGTACCAACGAGCCTTCCAAAGAAACAGGGAGCAAGGAAATGATGATGTGTAACTAGATCTCATCGTGTGGTGCAATTATAATATGGCCAGTGTTATCCGCTAGGGACTAGACACTGGTGGATCCCATGGATTATAACAACCCCTCATGCACTCCTATTAGGTGAGGTTTTCCCATTTATTTTGATTTTGTCCTGTATTTTGCACGGCATCCATCACAGCATAAAACAGAGCTTACTCAGAAGCCTCTAGTTCCAGACATAAATGGAAAGCTGAACAAATACATACTTCTGAATGCACGTTCTGCCATGATATTTAGCAGTTCTTTAATACAGTCCAGTTGGCTAGCAAAACAGCATCATCAACCAGCACAGAAGAGTTCTGGAGCACTGCAGAATGTAAACTCCATTAGTATTCCATCATCCTGAAATTAACTTACCCTGGATATTATTTCATCTGGTGTGTAATAATACACTCTAGGTTAATTTATGTGATCAGGCCAGGCTCAAATAAAAAAAAACAAACAACCAACAATCAAACTCCTTTGCATTTTTGGTATCCCAGACTGGCACAGGAAATATGGTTCCATAAATGGTCTGAATCAGATCAGTAACTACTTTTAGGTTATATGCAGTGTACCTTTTCATGTCTTCCATCAATCAGGAATGTTGCAGTATCTCTCTGCCAAGAACAAACTGGCTATCTTTTTGCCAACAGTAAAGGAGGTGTATCCATTGCCAACTAAAACCCATTTTCCCAGATGGTTAGAAAAGCTCTCATACCAAATACTAATACAACAGCAGATGGGTGATATCCATGGATAACTCCAGACTCAGGCCTGCTGTCATGCTAAAATGCAGCTACCTGTAGTGGTTAGCCAGGACTGCATCACTTCCTTCATTTAAGGCTTCTTTTGTGTACCTGGAAATATTGTATCAAGAGCAGCTGAAATGCCTCTGCAGGCATCTAATCCTTTTCCCCTCCATTTCATGGTTATCCTCCTTCTGCTGCAGTGAATGAATGCTGCAAGGTCAGGTTGTGGTCTGGGACTGGTCTTCCATACTTCTCCCCAAACCATCTCTCACATAGATCAGGAATACAGTGCTTTGTGGTTTTGTTGGTTAAGAAGTATAATTTTCAAACATCTACCAATCACTGTGCACTTCAAAGGTGTTTCAATAGGGCTGCATACAAAGCACTAGCATAACTTAAAAATTAGCCTTCTGAACCTACTGGTTTTGTTGGTTGTGAGAGCCTTCTAATGTTTTATGCTGCAAAATGCTATGGGGCAAAAACATATATCCTGCAAAATGCAGTTCCCAACCAAAAAGGTCTGGGATAGCCATTCACAGTGCTGATGGCTCATCATTAGGAAAGCAATGAGCTGAAGTCATGGCTGTGGAAGTTTGTTCCAGAACATCTGATATGTTAATCTTTGAACCACAGGTTGCTCTGGGCCACCTGAGCCTGAGGCTTGTAGCTCAAACTAGGTTGGGAATTACTTTTATTCTTTTCCACATCATGTTTCTCCAATTTATCAAAGATGATGCAAACCAGGTAGAAGACCATTTATGCACACGTTCATGTGAGTGCAGAAAAATGTCTTTTCTATTGCTGTCTTTCTCTATAAAGAACTCAAAAAAGAAACATGAGAGTTTACTTCATGAAAAGCTCTTTCTGCTAATAAACCAGCTGATTTAGAAATAATAATGTTGTTTTAGATAATTTTGTGTAGAATAAACTTGAATAATTTAGTTTCAGTAGCACATACACTGTACTGCTGTCACTGATTTCCTTTGTCGTAGCATGTAAATCAATATTCTACAGTAAACAAAATAATCTCATAAGATAAAATGTTTATTCTCCTTCTAGATTCACTGTGAAATGCTGAAATTCAGCTTCTTAGGAAGCATGTCTCCAGTAATTTCCACAGTTCTTGTGGTATGCTAAACTTTGGCTCTCTGTTCCCTTTTTGATTTTCCTGTCATTTTATCTGTGGCAACAGAAGCATTGCTCTTTATGTTTCATTGCTATTCATTTTTATCACTAGACAAAAGAATATGACTGCACATAATCTCTCTCCAAAGAGTGCTACAAATATCATCATGTATACAAGAATAAAACCAAGGAGTCTTTGAGAAATATAAAACAGCAGCAACTTTCAAAGAGCCAATATCTCAACAGAGTACAGAAAGCTGCTCTTGGTTCTAGCAAGCTTGGACAACTCAATGGCTCCAAAAAACTGTTCTGAGTCAGTGTAATGTGTTGACACTACTAAATATAAATAAAGAATGAAAAGCATGACTCTGAATCACTGTTTTGAGAGAAGTAATGTAGGTTTAGCAAGTCTAGCTAGCATGTCTGTAAACCCAGCTGATTTTATAATGGCTGGTACAACACTACCTATATTGTGATTTGACAAATCGCATTCACATTACAGAAAACATTTTTTGAGGCTGTGGGGTTTTTTATTTGTTGGTTTAATGTTTATTTTTTAATGTAACCCTTCAAGTAACATGTTCCCATCTAGATGTAGCTTACCTTGGATGTGTTATCTCATCTTTTATCTTGTTTTTTCCATAGCTGCTGGACTCTTTCCCAGGACTCTGACATCTGGTAAAACTAAAATGGGAGAAAAAAGTGCATGTGGGCTCAATGGACAGCATGCTGAAAGGGTGAACTTCTTTTCCCCATAGCTAGGCTTCAGTCAAACTGAAAATAAACCAACCCAACTCTAAAGTTGCAGTTACCAAAGTTAATGATGCAGATAAAGAAGTGGTCTATTAAAGACAAGGCATTCATTTGGTTGAAAGATACCTTGAGCTGCAAAATGTGAAAATCCCTGGAAAGAAAATTCTAACAAAATAAAGACAAAGAACTCGTCCAACATTGTGACAGAACAGGAAAGGTCAGATTTAAATTAAAAGATAAAGAAAAGGACAAGCCTCAGAGGTAAAGAGGAGAGAAAAAAAAGGACAAGCTTAAAGTCAGGGAAAAAAATCCATGAAGAGCAATGAAATAGAAAGCTCGACAAACACTGGGCAGAATAATCCCTCAGAAGGCTCGAGATGGGGATAATTACTCTTTTATCAAAACGATGGGCTTGTTGGTTGGTGTATGCTGTGAGGAAAGTTGCCAACCACTAGATTAAGTGAGTAAATGGGATCTAAAATTATTCTTGAAATTCTGATGCTTTCTTGTATTTAAAGTTAATGAGGAAGGTGTGGCTGTGACTCTAAAGGGGTGTCTGAATCTGGAAGAGATGAGATCTTGCTCTTGTCAGGGCTAATAATAATAGCTGCTAGACTGAATGCTTGTCTGGGGCCATGACAGTTTCAATGCATCACACTGCTGCTTGTTCTGCAGCCTGGCTACCTCTGTTGAAGATCTCTGATGTGCCCCTATTAGTGGACACGGAGAGATGTGTAATTTGCTGCGACTGCCTTCTGCCCTCACTTTCTGCTGCTGTATTTACTGCAGTGTCAGCAGTATCATGGTGCTGCTGAGCCTAAATTTACAGTAATGCAAAGCCCTGATGATAAATTGGGTACAGCTCTTTGGAAACTGGGAGAAAAAGAAATAAATTTGTCAAGCCTTTTTAAGCAACAAATGTTTTTTTCCTCAAAAGCAGCAATAAATCCAAGCAAGTCCCACATGCTTCAGTGGACTTGGTTTTGTTTCTTTGTTTACATCCTTTTTGTAATGCAGTGGCAGTATTTCTGTCAATTCCAATGATAATTAAAAAAGAATGATTACTGATGCTATGTTGATGTTTATCAGGACTAATGGCAAAGGCAAGAGACCTCCCCCTCTGTTTGAACTGAGGGAAAGTGGCCTCTGCACTTCACTTTATATCTGAGGAAATCAAATGGAGTCAAACTTTAGAAACAAAGCTTGTTGCACAATTATATATCCTTATACTTGATTATAACACTTGCTTTTCGACTTGCTTTGTGCTTCACCTGTATAACTAACTACCCAAATCTCTTGCTGTAGGCTTTCCTCTTCTCTTACATTTTCTTTTCAATAGCAATAGTCAGTACAGGCCTGAAATCAAAGTTGTCTCCTGAGAGATCAGAGGGAAATTACTTGAGAGTTTTTCAGATCTGGTTTAGAGATATCTGGCGACAGAATAGTATTTCAGCCTGTTCCCTGACCTAATATACACTGCTTAATGTGCTAACAGGAGGGATTAATTTATTTACACATGCTAACGTGTCTTCATACACACAATTTTGGGTAGTATATTGTTTAAGTTGGAGAATATTCTGTCATTTGCATGAACACGAAGTATAGGCATGTTTTGAAACTCTTGTTTAGATAAGAGATCAGTCTGGAAGCTGGCTAGACATGTTGCTTATCTTGGTTTTTGGTTCTTTGGTATATTTAATGAAAATAAATCTATTTGCTAAGCAAATGGCAAGTGTTTACATTTCCTTTTACTAGGATTTTCTTTTCTTACCATATCTGAATGGAGAGACAGCAAAGCTGAGTTAGGGTTTTGTAATGACACGGAGAATATTTTCTAGGAACTTGATTGATGTGACTGGCTGAGCTCAGAGACCAGCTGAGCTCAACATAGGTCTTTGTGTGCCCCCAAAAGACAAGACCACATCTTACATTAGGAATAAGCTGTCATGTAAGGGTGCATCCACGAATGATATAGTCATATGATTCAGACTGAAACATAAGGTACATGAAAATTGAATTAAAGCTCAAGAATTGCATCATGGGTACACACATACAAAGTGTTCAGCTCATATTCAGATGAAGAGGTAGGTGTCTTAGGCAAATGTCTGGATCTCAGGCAACTATGTACTCTGAAGTGTCTCTAAATCTTCTCTTCTAAGGCTGTCTTAGTTTAATTTTGTTTATTGGCAGCTGTATGTGAGCATTCAACAGAGGTCTGCATGTACTCTGTGCCAGCTAGATGTGCACTGGTTTTGAATCAGAAACTCTGCAGACACGTAGCTTCTCTTGCTGTGTTTTGGATAATAATCTTGACATTGAGTTGAGACAGTGTGCTATCATTGCCTGCAAATGTCTCTGTAGATGTACTAAAAATATGAGAGACAGCTACAAGAGGACTGTAATAAGTTGGATCTTTGCAATAAAGATTTAATTCTACTTTTATGCAAAGTAGGTATCTTCAAGAGAGGGGAAGGGAGAGACACCACAGTGTATGAAGGTCCTAAGAGTACTTTGTGAGGAGGGTTTTGAATCTATTTTCCCCATATTCCAGTTTGGTACATTTAACTAAGGGAGATATATCCTTGTGTGCATATATTCATTGTCTTTACCTTTCATTGTCTGGACCTTATGCAAACTCTGAAGCCATTCATGGGTCTGCAGATTTAGAGATGGGAAAGTCAGATTATTCTCTTTGCTGGTTTCTGTTGAAATACATCAAGTTTATTCCTAATGTGAGAGTGTAAGAGTTATGCCCCTTACCACAAAAAATACATGTCTCCCATAAAACTATTTCATCCTACGGATACTGCTCCTGCACGGTGGCACCAGGCACCGTTCCAGATCTGAGGTGCTGGCTTCGTCTTTGCGGGAAGGGCTCTGCCTTCCTCTGGGTGCTCTGTTCTGCCCGGGGGCTCACGAGTGGCTGAGCCAGGGCTGACGTGCAGATGGCATAATGCCACCTGAAAGTGCGCTGGGTCACCCTAACCTGGAGAGAAGTCACTGGACTGGGCAGAGCCGAGCAAGCCGGGTACCAGTGCCCCGAAGGAGCTGCTGCAACGCTGCTGCCCGCGCTGTGTCTGCTGCCATAGGGGAAGTGTCTGCTGCCCTGCGGTGTGGGACTGCTGCCCCTCAGCCCAGGAGCTGGCACTACTGCTGCCTTCTGAGCCAGCAATGTGCCCTTGTGGCCAAGAAGGCCAATGGCACCCTGGGGTCCATTAGAAAGGGTGTGGTTAGTAGGTCAAGAGAGGTTCTCCTCCCCCTCTATTCTGCATTGGTGAGGCCGCATCTGGAGTATTGTGTCCAGTTCTGGGCCCCTCAGTTCCAGAAGGACAGGGAACTGCTTGAAAGAGTCTAGCACAGAGCCACAAAGATGATGAAGGGAGTGGAACATCTCCCTGATGAGGAAAGGCTGAGGGAGCTGGGTCTCTTGAGCTTGGAGGAGAGGAGACTGAGGGGCGACCTCATCAATGTTCACAAAATATGCGAAGGGTGAGTGCCAGGGGGACGGAGTTAGGCTTTTCTCAGTGATGACCAGTGATAGGACAAGTGGCAATGGGTGCAAAATGGAGCATAGGAGGTTCCATGTGAATATCAGGAAGAACTTCTTTCCTGTGAGAGTGACAGAGCCCTGGGCCAGGCTGCCCAGAGAGGCTGTGGAGTCTCCTTCTCTGGAGACATTCAAACCCCCCTGGACACGTTCCTGTGTGATGTGCTCTGGGTGACCCTGCTCTGGCAGGGGTGTTGGACTAGGTGATCTTTCCAGGTCCCTTCCAACCCCTAGGATTCTGTGATTCTGCTACCTTCAACGTGTCAGGAGTGTCAGATCTGCATCAAAAATCTCCCCAGCTTTGCTGTCTCCCTACAGAGTTCACTCTCCATTCTCACACACACAATGGTGATCCCAACGGGAGGGAACTGCCACGCACTCTGAATCGCCTCCCCTTTTTCTTAACAATCCTCTTCCTATCCTTTGCACCCCATCAGTAGCTTGTGTTATGTATTTCTACACCTCTGTTTTGTTCATAAAATATCAGCACCTATAAACCCCTCACTCCGTGTCCTCATTCCCTTTTGGAGCAGAAGTGCAGGCTGCCCTTGGCGGGGGCTTGATAGGTGTCAAGTAAAGCCTACAGGGGAGGGGTTAACTGCTTGAACCACCCCTTGCTTTGTTTTTGAAGCCTTACAGGGAGTAGCATAAGATGAAGCATTTTTTAAAACAGAATTCAAAGGCTGTTTTTGATTATTTAGTTTTTTATGTCTGTGTTAACTTAAGGCTCAGACTGACTCTGGAACCTACACTTCGTAATGGGTTCGTCTCTCTTGCCTATATCTTGGCTTTTGTACTTCTGCTCATATTTGAGTTAATAAGGCTGTTGGTAGCCCCGTCTCACACAGGCAAGGAGATTACTGCAGTTCTAGTGATGCACTGGTGGTATTTGAGATGCATCTGT
>NW_009952797.1:8397-61632 GCF_000747805.2 Chaetura pelagica
TCTCTACTGTTCATTACTGAGGAGGTTAAACTCTCATCTTTTTAACCTTGAGTCTCATAACTCAATTATACTTTTATTGTGCTGTCCAGAGGTCTCCAGAAAGTCCTCTGGTGTTCTGTGATCCATAATAATTATGAATGCAGTGGTAAATAAGTCGGCCTGCAGGTTCAACAGGCCAAACTACTTTGCAGCATTCCTTTCACAAGATACAGTTTTTATTTGTCAAATGTCTGTCGATTTCCTGTTGGTGTGAAAGATCAAGAGGTGCCAGACAGAAGCTGCATGGGACTGATTATTTCTTTGCCCAGAGAGCCTTGTAAGAGAGCAACACATTAATAAAAAAAATAAACAACAGAACAGGTAGTTCTCTATCTTCTAGAAGAGAGTCAAGAAATGAAAGTAACTGCTCACCACTAGAAGTAAAGGAGCAGGAGGACACAACAAAGAAAAGGGCATATTTGCTGTTCTCATTTAAAGGTGAGAGAAACATCAAAAGAGCAGCTGACTAGAAAGATAGCCATAATCATCTCCAGGAAGTTTACCAGAACATTTAAAGAAGAAGCATATTAAAAATCCTCCCCCATCATGTCTTTTTCCTTTTTTTTTAATTAAATAAGTGAACCAGAATTATCTTGAGCCGCTTTCATGATTTTGTTATGAGTTCCGTAAGTGTTTTAGTACAGGAGAGATAAACAAATAATAGATTTTATGTAAATACTGGTTGTTAATGATGCTATCAAGAGACTGGGAAGCAGGAAATAGGAGGAGCTGATAAACAGGAGAGGTTAATTGAACATGCTGTGCAAAGCTGGCTTCAGACGTGGCTTCTGGGTGAGGAGATTGTTGTATTCCTGCAGTTAATCCAGGCAATGAAAATATCTGATTATTTGATTAAAGGCTAATGTGCTGCAGTAAGATGTAAGGAATAATGCGCCTAAGAGATTATGAGGAAATATACCAAAGAATTCTAGCAATTGGGATAAACTAAATTCATGGCCAAGGAAAATACACCTGGAAACCTAAGAAGCTCTTTTTGTGTCAAGCTGGTGATGTTGAGACTTTTTTCAGTCAGATATAGGAGGTCTGTGGTGTGCCTTGTCTTGCCCTTCCTCTATAGCAGCTCCTTCAAGCCATACCCTCCTACCACATTTTACCATTTTCTGCATATTTTTCTTAATGGAAGTAGATAAATAGGAAGGTACTAGTGCCCTCAAAACCCAAGCCATGTTGAAATAAGTTGCAGCTCAATTTCTAGAAGGAACAGTGTTGTTATCAGACAGAGAAAGGTGATAAAGGCAGTGATCGTGCCTGCCTGGTTTTTATTTTTATTTTTTTTCACTTGCTGTTGACTGTCAGGTGTTTCTAATTAGAGCAAGCACTGCTCAGCAGGTTTTGGGAAAATGGTCTGAACAAAGTTTCTGTACTGTTGTCTGTATAAGAGGCAGCATTATTTTCTCCACATTTTTTATTGACCATTTGGACACATGTGCTGTGCTTCTAATTGAGGAAAGGTGTATAATGATGATGTAGTTGAGAAATGGTTGTTTTTTTACATTGTAAATGTGATTTGTGTTCACACATATGCCAATTTTGAAATTAGATGGTCAAACAGCATTAATGTAGTTTTTTTGTAGTTTATATCTGGTTTCTAGGAATTAATTAAACTCCCAGAACAGAATTTGTTGATGCATACAAGCAGCAGCATGTTCCTAGAAAAAATGTAGCTTATTTGCCTCAGCTGCTGGGGCATTTCATCCAAATTAGTGCACAGTTGGGTCATGCTATTTAGCAGGATCGTGATGAGTGATGTTTTTAGTTAACCTGTTTGACTTTTCTCTGAAACAGGCTTGAAATGTTCTCATGATTGGTTACAACAGAGAGGAGGTGGGAGGAACTGTTCTTTAATGAACCTCAAGTATCCCACCTCAAGTTTCTTGTGTTGCATGGTAGTGTTCTTGCTCAGTACTCGGTAGCCAGGGTTTTTAGTGCCCTGCAATAACTATGATGCAGATGCCAGCCTGTTGCTTGGGATGGGAAGAAGCCCTGGTGTGGACTGCTGTCAGTAGCTTTTTATGGTGACATGAGAATGTCACCCGAGAGGCTTCCACACCTAAACCCACCCAACTCTTGAGGGTCCTGCCCAAGCCCAGCTTTTATTTCCATGCTAATATGGCTTTCGAGGCTATGTGAACAGTGACACTTAGTGGCAACTGCCAGAACTGTATTTTCAGGAGTGGAGGCTGGGTTTGATACTAGAAATAAATTGTGAAGTTGTAACATATCTAATTGGTGAATAAATCTAATTAATAAGAAAGGTCAACAGTGCCTATTCAGCCCGGCTTCCATGTGGATTAATTTACAGGCCAGTTAAACTTTGTCATAAATGGGGAAAAAAAAGAGGGAAAAGAGAACACTAATTTCCAAGTGCCATTAATTAACATAGGTTATGGTGTGTGTATGTGTTCTCTTACATTGCTGTGCTCTGCTTGCTGTTCTCTTTACACTACACATTAAAATTATTCTTAGTACCTGAAAAAATCAAGAAGCCCTGGTACAGACACCAGATTCAATTACATCTAAATCCCTTCAGTTCTGTCTGGCCTTTTCAGTTCACCTGCCCCTTTTCAACCATTTATAGATAGTGCTTTTATTGGCTAATTTATATTTAGATAAGATGATAGTTGGACAAGTGTATTTGACTAACTTGTACTTTTGGAAATCGAAGGATGGACTTTGTAGTCTTGTATTTTTGCCTTCCCCCTTTCTTTATTTTCTCCATTGAGTCTTGCTTAGTGTTGCTGTTTTTCTTCATGGCATCAGCAGTGCCACTGCTGAAAAACTCCTCTCATTTTGTAAGAAAATGCTTAATTTCTATTGTTGCCAGTGATGTATCTCAAAAAGAAGAAAAAAAAGGGGGATGTGGATGATTACCTGTGGCTGTGATTTTCCCTTTTCTAAATGGAAGTATCCTCATTGGTGATTGCAGATCAGCTACAGTAAGTGGGTGGGGAGTTGTCTTGGGTATTCCACTGCACACAAGACAATGTGATCATGTGTATCATGGAGTATCCTGTTTTGTGGCATTGCTGCATAGCTACGTAGCCTGAGGGGTATCATGATATGAAGGGCAAGAAGACTGAGGATAAGATCAAGACCTTCCATTTGACAGGCAGCGTTGCTTGCTGCCTGTGTTGGTTATTATTTTTGGTCTCTGCCACGGGTGAGGCAGAGTGAAAACCAAGTCATGGAGGATCTGGTTGCTGGGGATTATTTAAAATCAGAATGTTTATGTTTGATTGTCTCACTTGCACTCTGCTGAGCAGTGTATTAGACAAGTCTCAGCTTACGTCCCCCATGGGGAGTTGGCTACTGGTCTGGGAGGTAGCACAGAGAGTGGAATCAGTTTGTGTAGTGGAGCTGCCCAGCTGTTAGTGACCTGTCTCAGCTGGTAGTGACCATGTCCCTGGGGGTCCCCTGCTTTTGTTTCTGTGCACCTCCCTCATCTCCATTATCTTCTTCCACCTCAGTGATATTTCCTCCACTGAGGAACTTCACCTTTTAACCCTTCTTTTACCAGCTGGTCCCCACTTTTCCCAGAATCACAAGAAACTTTCCTCCACTGAGGAACTTCACCTTTTAACTGGTCCCCACTTTTCCCAGAATCACAAGAAATCATCAACCTCCTAATTGGTGGTCCTCTTCATTAACTGGAGGATTCAGGATATAGCACTTTTGTTTAGACATGGTTTTATGAAATTTAGAACCAGCCCATACAGGTTGCAGAGAGCAAGTTGCACACATGTATTCCTGAGTTCAAAAGTTCAGTTTTGAACATGTACCTTCCACCACACATCCAATTACCTGTTGTCTGTAAGGATTCACTATTTATTTCTTTTGCCCAGAACAGTCTCAAAGCACAGTTTTAGTTTTATTTAGAGATATACCATCCACTTGCCTTTAAGCTGCAGGTAATTAATTTCTTGCAGTATCTCTTCAACTTTCCATTTGTTAGATTCACACAAACTTTCAATTTTTACATAAGAATTTTTAATTTGTAACTTTCTGAAGTTTTCTGAAATTGCTCTGAGAACATTCTGGTTCAGTTTAGGTGAGAGCAGTCTGATTCAAAATCATACTAGTTTCCTTCTGAGGCAGTTGCATATCCCTGTAATATGTAATATATAAATGTGCATTTTGTGTAACTTGTGTTCTGTTGGGGAAAAGTGAGAAGAAAACCATGTAGAAAACCAAACAGATGTCTAACTTTCAGCAAAAGAGACACTTAATTCCTCTCTAACAAAACATAATTTGCTTTTAGATTTTACTGGAGATGAAAGAAAAAGGATCTGAATCCCAAAATCATGATGACTCATTCACATTAAGTTATCCCAAATGTTCAGACATTCTTAGAAAATGCTTATCTAGGGCCTCAAGGCCAGTCAAGTCTTACATTGATTCTTTGAATTTTATGACTTGAGTGATCCTTACAAGAAATAGTAAATTTATATAAATAATTCATTCCCAGAGTAGATATTTCTTCAACTAAACTCCAAACAGGACATTTAATAGCAGAAGCAAGGAATACTGCAAGGTAGGAGGAAGGAAAACCAGGTTGTTGGCCAGGATTATGAAAAAAAGACCTCTGAATCCAAACCAGAACCATTATAAATGGAGCTTATCTTCTGCTGGTGGTTTTCTTCCTTTTTTTGTTTTGAAAATGAAAGCCTCTTAGGGTATATCTCACCAGAACCACAACATGGAGGTGTCACAAATACCTGGTTACTTTGAAAAACATGGTAACTTTGAAATAAAATTAATTATTGTTTCAAAGCAATAACGATCAAAACAGCAGAACGGGCTCAATGAATTTTGAATAAACAGTATTCTGTGGAATTACATGTTGGTTTTTTTAATCACAAATGGTAAATTTATTCAGAATTTGGTATCAAAGGAAACTAGAAAACAATTTTTAAGCTATGTAGAAATGTCACTTTTTTTTCCTGCTGTTTGGATTAAAGGAAACATGTTTAACTGCTTTGTACTGAAGCCTGCTGCAGCTGTAGTTATGTCTAGCTTCTATCTAATAACTTCATATTGTAGAATTATTACATGGGCTGGAAAGGCACTCTGGAGGTCAGCTCATCTAACCCACCATTCAAAGGTTGCTCAAGCTGTTGTCCACTCAGATTTTTAATATCTCCAATAGCCAATCTTTGCAGACTACTCCAGTGCCTGACGATCATGGTTGTTCTAACATCTAACCAGCAACTTCCCTGCTGTAACCTGTACTGTTTCTTCATGTTCCTCCACTGTACTTCTCTGAGAAGAATCTGGCTCCCTTTTCTCCAAACCCTGCCATTCTTTGAAGACATTGAAACACTTTGTTTTGCCTGAAGAAAAGCTTTCCATCAATAAAAACAAAAGTGGAAATTTTTCTGCAGGCTTTTTAGGAGACCATGTTCTTTTTGGCATGCCTGTGGTTAAAAAGAAGCACTCCTGATGGGTTTTGTGTGTTGTGTAACCCAAACAAGTACTGAAGAAATGAAATCAACAGAAATCCTGAAACAAAAATAAGGTTCTGAATGCGTAGAATTTGTTACAGAGTAGTAAATTGGTAGCACAAAGCCATATTTGAAAGAAGAACTTTGATTGTAAACATTTGCATCCTGAATAGACATTTTCTATTTCAGAATATTTCTAAAAATCTCAATCTTGGAAGAGGTAGAAACGTATTAGCATGAAATTGTTCCTTATATGTTTTTTTCTCTTGATGCTGTATAAATTTTAACAGAAGAATGGGTGAAATTAAATGATTCATCACCCCCCATTCTTCTGATGCTGAGCTGATTCACAAGTGCAGGTTCTTAATAAATTTTACAAGGCAAAATTTGAGAGCCAGTATATGTTTTGAGTTCCTGACTGTAGAAGAATCCATGTGGAGATTCTTTCTGTTCCGACAAAATAGCACTACTTCTCAACTCCCATCTTAGTATCTGTTTTCTCTCTGTGCAGTCCTTCCCTGAACACCACATGGCTTTCACTTCTAGGTATTCCAAGTAGTTGTGCCTTCCAAACGCAGGACCACGGCTTGATGTGATTGCTTCTTACAATCTTTGATAACGATGCAAGTGTGTTTCTAGCTACATCACCCCAGTGCTCCCCAGTCAAGTCCATTTCAATTGGAGGGAGCTCTGCCATCTCCTGCCTGTCATTTGCTATTGTTCTCTTCTACTGACTTCAACCTGTTGATGTTCTGATGGCCAAGGGCCTATCATTTGATTTTGAAAAGCCTCCTCCTCGGTGAAGGCTTTGGGGTATTTTCAGCTTGCTTTAGATTTGTGCGTTTCAGTTTTAAATTGCTACTTTGGGCTCTATTAAAACAGTTTTCAAAAAGAAAATGTCAGGGTGCACAAACAAGTAATCGAAAATAACACTGCCTAGGAGAAAATGCGGTTTCTTGCAGATTCCCTCAGCTTTTGTTTAAAAGCACAGCATTAGTATTATGCTAGTGGGTTGGGGTTTTTTATTTGGTAATCGTGCTAATAATGACAAAATGTCATTGGCTTGGGTAGCTATATAATGCTTGTTAACATACCCATTTGAGCAGGAACACATTATCTGTAAGAGTTGTGGTGCACACAAGTCACAAGTCCGAGGTGGTGGTCAGTCAAACTCAGGAGACCAGTATCCACTGATTTATGAATGTTTGTTATTATTTTACAGCATAAAATACTTTCTTCATTTCATGCACATTCAGCTTGTGGTAGTCTAGTGTTGTCTGTGAGTGGTAAAATAATATTCAGCATTCTATAACGTTAAAATATTTTTATTCTGGAGTCACAACAAGAAGTCTTTCAACCCTGGTGAATTGTAAAGACTGCATAACATGTCTTGTGCCTTCTGAAGTAATTTATGCTAGTGCAAATAATTATGCATTGTTTTATCAATTTGCCTTCCTTTTTCACCTGTGGAAATACTAAAAAGGCAACTGAGACATTCATTTAGCTTCAGTGTGAGCAGTAGAGGTGAAGGTCATAGGGAGAGCTTGTAGAACTTCTCTTTATCAAAATTTTTAGAGAAGCATCACTACTTTCAGCTTCAAAACATTATTTAAAAAAAAAAAAATAATCCAAAACATTGTTACAAAAAAATCCATTAGGACCAAACTGGTGTGTTTCATCAATAACTTGCTCCTTGATCTAAGGTGGCTCTGTAATTCTCTGTCTGACATTTTCTTACTCCACATGTGTCATTAATGGGACATTAGTAGTGAATAAACTTAGATTTCTATTGTATTCAGTAGCTCGTTGAATTTATGGTACAGATGGGGCCAGGTCTATTGTAAAACACTGCAGATGCTTCAAGTACTCTTCTATATATCAACCAGTGCAGTGCAGCTCTCTGTATTTCACCAAAAAAAAAGAATAATAAAAAAAAAATAATTATAAATGAATGATTCTACAAACTAATCTTTTCTGCTGGTAAGGTCGACTCTGAGTCTTTCACTCAGTGCAGATGTACCTGGAAGTAGCAACCTACTTTGGTAGCAAGTGGTCTGTGTTATTTCATTATGTTGTCTCAGTCCTCTATGAACATGCAAATTCTATGTAAAGGAAAGGAAACCTGTAAAATAATAGATAACAAAAAGTAGATTTAAGTTGAAAATGCTGCAGATGCTACCAGGAAGATTTAAGGAAGACTGAGGAACTTTTATTGACCTAAGCATTTTGGAAACCAAAGTCAAACTGATTACATCAGCCTGTGACATTAAATGGATCAGCTCAGAACTATTTTGATAATATCACCCAGGACTGGCTGTTGGAAGGAAGAAGGCACATTCTCTGCTGCTCATCAGCTCTTTCTTATTGCTTTAGACATTGTTTGATGTTTGTACAGTGCTAGAGTGGCTCTACAAAACAAACAAAATGCTTGTTGGACTTCTTTGTCTTAAAAGATTTGCTGTTGATATAAAAAATTGAGAAGTTAATCTTTGGAGGTCTGAGGTATTGAAATTGTGTTCATTTTTAGTGAGTCTTCGTTCATGCACAGACGTTTCCCAGAGAAGGTAAATATGCCTTGCAGTCAGAGTTTCTTGACTCTGCAGATGCATGTTGCCCACATGTTCACCTAGGATCTGTGTGCTCTGTTATGCAGTGGGCTGGGAGGAAATTGGCACATGGAGCAGGAGCTACATTTTGGGTGTATTTGACCCAAGGATTTGCCCCCTGGTTGTTCCTATACCCAAGCTAATGCCTAGGTAAGAGCAGTTTGACCTGGTCAGCTGGCCTATGATCATATGGATTGTGGCTCTCATGCTGCCTGCAGAGCAGCTGTGGGTTAAGGTTTGGTTTTGCTGGAGAGAGAGTCAGAAGCACTTGCTTGGTCAAGCAGAGCTTAGAGGCAATTGAAGAAGAGGTGGTGTGTTGCCTTTTGGCTGTGACCATCAGCATCAGCCATCCCATGGGGCAGATCACCCAGGTGGCATTCCAGGCATCATGCAGGCTCTCATGGAAACCCTGCCCTCTCTCACACATTCCTGCTGACCATCCTTTGTGTGTGAGAGAGCTGCAGTGTCAGGAGCCATCAACAAGGTGCTCAGATCTGAGTAGGAATGGTTCAAAGCACCTTCTTTCCAAAACAGGCAGGCTTTTCTTGCAAGAGGGACAGCAAGGAGAAACGGTGGTTGTGTTCACCTTTTAGGTAGTATGAGGTACTAAAACTGTAGGATTGTTCCAAAGTCCTTTTATACTGAAAAAAAAAAAAATAAAAATACTAGAAGACAGAAATATATTTATGATGCACAGGTATAAACTGTAGCACAGTTGGGAGCACAATGGAGGAGGGAAGGGGCTTAAAGCATCTAGTTATTACTATCCTGTGTGTAGTAATATCATAATTTAAGCTATCATTTCCTCAGTTTTATTCTGCTCCTAAGCTATTACTCATCTTGACTGCATTGTGTATTATGCATTAAGACAAACTTTGTGCAAAGAACATTATCTTGGGATTTCTCTTGTCCAATAGTGCACATTGTTTAACAATGTGTTTAGACAACATCAGGTTGAATCTGAAAGGATTGTGTGTTGGTTTTTGTTTGTGGTATCTGTTACTCATGACACACAAAAACACAGTCACACATACAAATACAAGCAGAACAACCTGCAGGGGGAAAAGGGAAAACCCCAGTCTTAAATTAAGATAATGAAAGCTTTTCAAAGGTAATATTGTCAAATACAAAAATGCTTAAAGAGTAGCAGGAGGAAAATATTTAAATGTAACTACATCCACTTTTACCAGCTAATAAAAACAGCATTTTCTTTGCTTTCTCCAGTGGGAAAATAGAGCAAAAGAACTTCCTGTAGCACTAGTTTCTATAGTGACAGTATCCTCAAAATCATCTTTGTACAGTCAAAAATAACTTGATAGTACAGTGTAGAAATGAAGCTGGATCAGAATTTTTTATCCTGCAGAAAACTGTTAATGATCTTGTGGAATGAGCATTTCAATTACATGGAACATTAAATTTTTCTAGTTTAGTAGCTGATTGTTTGCTTCTGCTAATGAGGTGAGAGATGGCAAAGGCCATCCTCCCAAGCCTCATAACCCCAGCTGAGGTCTCTGAGACTCACCATGCTTCTGTGATTTGAGTCCATGCTGCTACACCTATCCATTCTTTCATTTTTCCTTGGTCTAGGTGCAACTGAGCTTTCTGGGTTTCCTTGGGGTCTGTGGCATTTCTTCTCAGCACAGACACTAGGAAGCTGAACCTGACTCCAAGGAGACTGGGGAGCTGCACAGCTCCCTTCTGATCATATGAACCCACCTTCACTGCTGGAGGCAAAAACCCACAGCCCTCTGCCCTCTCCTGCCCTGGCAGTATCTCCTTCTGCAACTGGCATTGACTGAGAGTCATCATCTTTTACTTCTCCTCTCTGCAGCTGGTTTCTCTTTCCTCAGCTGCTCTCAAAGTCAAATCAGCAATGAAAGCATGTCCCTTTTCTTACTCTCTTGCCCCCAAATACCTTTTGTTTCTGTCATCCCCTGCTCTGTAATGCATAAAGTTTTCCTCTTTGGGGAGTTTTTCAAGTGTTTCCTACTCAACTCCTGTTTCCAGATCAGGACCAAAGTGGTCTTTATTGCCTTTTTTTTTTTTTTTTCCTTTGGTCTGACTGTAGAGTTCATCTAAACCCTAAATATTTCAGTTAGCTTCTGTCTTTCATCATCTATGGGCTCATCTTCTAGACTGAGTGGGCAGTAACTGACAAAGGACTGCACTTGTTCACGTCTGATTCATTGCACGCTGAGGCATTAAATATTGAGCAATTTTTACATAATTAACCAGAGTTCCTAAACTGCATGCAGGCAGGTTCCTCAGCCAGTCACAACTGATTATGCTTCAGTTACTGATGAGCAGTAGCACTAAAAAAACAATCAGCTTCTTCCCAGGATTGTTTTCACAGGCGAGTCTGTCTGTCATGATGCAGCAAGTCCAGCAGTGTGCATATTTGGCTACTTAACTGATTTTACACTAAGAGGTGCAAGATATTGCTAGAGGAATGCTTCACTCATTTTCTACAAAGTTTAATTAAAAATAACAATCCTATTATATTTTAATGTCTTCTTGCATATAAGGTTTCATTACTTGTCATGGTTCCTGTTATTTGTTTTGCAAACATGCAAGTCGAGAAATAATTATGAATAATGTAAAATGATGATCAAGTTTTTCTGTTCATGGAAAATCCCAAGTGCTTCAACAGTGAAATCCACCAAGCTAAAATATGCCCTCAGCTCAAAATTTCTGACATGTCACCAGTTCTTCAGGGCAAAGAGGTGTAAACAGTTCTAGGAGGTGTGTAATTGAGGCTTGCCATGGTCCTCTGTGGCTGGAGCCTGGTGAGGAGCCAGGGGTGATGCTTCCTCCCTGTGCCCCCTCTACTGCACATGCAGACTCTGCTCATGGGGCTGCAGTCCCTCTCCAAGAGCACTTGCTGGCAGCTATGCCTGGGGAAAGCCAGGGCCTTATTGAGTCTTTAACCTGTCCTCTCTGATGGTGCTGCAGATGATCTTCAGGACTGTATTGAGGGATATAAATCCGGACTGAAAGCTTTTTAAAAAAATCAATCACTCTGAATAAATGCCTTGCCTGTGCACTGCTGTTTTAGAAGTGAAAACTCCAGTGAAGCTGCTGCAGGAGGCTTCTCTGCAGGTTGAGGTTTCCCTGCATTTTGTTAAAGGTGAGCTGTGACTCCTAGTCAAGACTTTTCTGCCTGATAGCCAAATGTCTGTCCTCTGGGTTGCCCTTCCTGCCTGCTGTGATTCAGCAGTGTCATCTGGGCATCATTCACAATGACTGAATGTTAACCATCATAGTTTGACTCATAATATTTGCTGGGGGAGATATGGAAAGCAACTTAAGAAATTCCAATATTGAAGAAAATACCCATAAAATCAATCTTCTTAATCCTTCAGATTAGTATGAAATGTAAACACTTGCATGCAGACCTGAATTAGATAGCAGCCAGTCACCAGTGGTGTTCCCAGAGCTCAGGTTTTGGGCCAGTCTTGTTCAATATCTTTATTAATTGACTAGATGAGGGGATTGAGTGCTACCTCAGTAAGTTTGCAGAGGACATCAAACTGGGAGGGAACGTTGACCTGCTTGAGGGTAGGAATGTTCTGCAATGGGACCTGGACAGGCTGGATCAATGGGCCAAGGCCAATTGTGTGAGATTCAACAACACTCAAGTGCTGGCTCCTACACTTGGGTCACAACAACCCCATGCATCACTACAGGCTTGGGGCAGAGTGGCTGGAGAGCTGCCCAGAAGAAAAGGACCTAGGGGTGCTGGTGGACAGGTGACTGAAGATGAGCCAGCAGGGTGCCCAGGTGGCCAAGAAGTCCAATGGCATCCTGGCCTGCATCAGGAATAGTGTGGTCAGTGATCCCGCCTCTGTACTCGGCACTTGTGAAGTCACATCTTGAGTACTGTGTGCAGTTCTGGATCCCCCACTACAAGATGGATATGGAGGTGCTGGAGCATGTTCAGAGAAGAGCAACCAAGCTAGTGAAGGGTCTAGAGAACAAGTCCTGTGAGGAGAAGCTGAGGGAACTGGGAGTGTTTAGTTTGGAGAAAAGGAGGCTGAAGGGAGACCTCATTGCTCTCTACAACTAACTGAAAGGAGGTTGTAGTGAGGCAGGCATTGGCCTCTTTTCCCAAGTGAGTAACAATAAGACGAGAGGTTTTGTGGGATGTGTGGTTGCACTTTTGTGGATTTTCTTTTTTTTTATTATTATTTTTTTATTTCTTCTTTCCCCTGGGTGGACATTTAGACTCGGTGATCTTAGAGGCCTTTTCCAACTGTGACGATTCTGTGATTCTGTAAGTCTTGGATAAATATTACTTAATTTAATAATTAATATTTATTAATCCAAGATTTAGTCTGAAGACAGCTAAGAAGATTTGAGTTTGGATGCTCAGGTTGTTTCTATCAAGCTTTGACAACTTACTTAGGCTTGGCTTTTTTTTTAAGTTGTTGTTTCAGTTTAGTTGTCCTAGTGAACCAAGCCCCAAAGAACAGAATTGCTCTCTGTTATTCCCCTCCATCCTCCCAGAGGAAGATTAGAGGGGAATAAGGAAGAGAGTCTTAAAGGCTGAAAGATAAAACTCGAATGGGTTTAATAGAACAGGGAAAGGACAGTAACATGTGGTGGAAGGAACAAGTATACAAATATTTACAAAACCTGGTCTTCATGTTTGCTGATGTAAGGGTCCAAAAGTGGCAAAGTGAACTCAGGAGAAGGGTGCAAGGCTCTTGCCAGCACCCAATGGATTCAGATCCTGCAGAGCACGAGGAAAGCTGATGACAAAGGGCAGGAGCCTCTGTCCAAGACCTCCAAGTGCAGTGAAGAAGCAAGGAAGAAGAGAGCAGGAAGGGGGGGAACTTGCTGTCCTCCTGTTTTTTTTTAGGGTATGGCAGGAAATGGGAGGGAATATTGACCCTCTGTTCTGCCCCCCACATCCCATGGGGTCCTAAACACTGTCTCTCTAGATCCTCATACTGATACCATAAACTCTGCCCCCTCAAACCATAGAAGTGTTGAAATTTGAAGTGCCTAGCATGATGCTGGCATATCTTCAAATCAGAGATAAATCAATAGGATAAAAATAAACCAGACTGTTTTCTTGTCTTGAATATTGTAATCCATAGTATAATATTATTCCCTTTTCTCTGTAAGAGATCTGAATTATCAATGACCCAAAGGATTTTTATTCATTAAAATAATTGGTTTTACCTTTCTATTTTTCTAAGGCCAGTGAATTTAAAATTCTTATAGTTTTGCATAAATGAAAACATATATTATGCAGTAGGGAAAAAAGATGCATATATGATTAGCCTGTGATTATCTTGCTGTTAAAATAAATCTAAACAAATTGGGTTTTTATTGTTCCAATGCAGACTATCTGGATGGTAAATTATTCTAAATTGGTCATAAGCCACAACCCATTCAAGTTTGTTCAGAGACCATAAGCAAATGTGTAGCTTATTATTTTTAAATATAGTTTCTTTCATTCTTGATGGCTTTTTCTGGTTATAGGTAATAAGTGCAGCTATATATTACTGCTTTGTGCTCATGATATGTCAGCTTGATATTTTTTAAAGCACCAATGAAATTATTTCATTTTAATTTTTAATAACGGAGCACCTTGCAGAAGCTGCTGTAAGTAAATGATATTTAAAATTAGACACATGCAGTGAACTTAGTGTCAGTTTGTCTTTGAACTCCAGATGCCTCCTGAGAGAGGCAACAGTGCATGACCATAGGAAAACTAAACAGTGGATGGTACTCCAGTGATGGAGAAAGAGCAATGCATAGATTTATTTTTAGATATACACGCACAGAGATTAACTTCTTTTTTAGAAGATGTGAGTACAGACCTTCCTGAGTTTACTTGAGGGCACCTTCTTTGGGGAGGGTGAAGCAATGAAGATGCAGAGGCAGCAGCTTCAGCCACCTGAGCTGCATCTGGCACTGTTGCTGTGCTCAGACTGTGATTCACGCGTCGCATCTGAGACAGTCAGTGAGTGGTGGCCGAGAGTGAAAGGGATCTGCATTCCTCCTTTTTGCAGGTCCATGATCTTGCAGAAGCAGCAACTGCTTCTCTGTTGAACCATCAGAACTAACTGGATGTCCTTTATTCAGTTGCCAGTATAGCAAAAAATAGTATTCTGCCTTCTTAAAAAGGTGACTTGGCTTGCTTTGCAGTTTAAAAAGTATCTGAGCTGGCATGAGAAGCAGCAGATCTGAGGAGGTAAGGTGAGAAAGGGTGACTAAAGAGAGCAAGCCCAGACCTTTTCAGGAGTTCAACAATATACCAGTATAGCTTAATCTAGTAGAAATTATAACAAACTGCTTGTTACTAACTGGTTACTAATATTTACATTTTGCAGCATGTTATGATGCTTCTATGACCTCAAACAGAATTATTTCTGTTTGGTTACCTTATTATATAAATTGGGTTTTTTTTCAGGGGGAGATGAAAGCATAGCATGTGGCACTCCTGTGGTATTCAGCTAGAAGGAAAGGTCTTGTGCATGCTTAGAAGCTGCCATGAGGAGAAGGATCTTGGAGTCCTGGTAGACAAATTTACTGTGAGCACGCAATGTGCCTTTGTGGCCAAGAAGGCCAGTGGCATTCTAGGGTGCATTAGGAATGGTGTGGCCAGTAGGTTGAGGAAGGGCATCCTCCTCCTCTATTCTGCACTAGCAAGGCCACATCTGGAAGACTGTTCAATTCTGAGCTCTTCAGTTCACATGAGACAGGGAACTCCTGAACAGAGTCCAGCAGAGGGCAACAAAGATGATTGGGGGACTGGAGCATCTCTCTTATGAGGCAAGGCTGAGAGATCTCAGCCTGGAGAGGACTGTGATGAGACCTTATTAATGTCTATAAATATCTAAAGGGTGGGTGCAAGGGGAATGAGCCAGATTCTTTTCAGTGGTGCCTGGTGACAGGACAAGGGGCAATGGGCACAAGCTGGAACATAGGAAGTTCTATCTGAACAGGAGGAAAAAAATTCTTTACTGTGAGGGAACAGGCTGCCCAAGGAGTATTTGTACTGCCAGCATGCTGCTCTGAGAAGGTCTTGGTGTTCTTGAAACTGTGGCACAAAGCCTGAGAAACTGAGACCTCCATTGCTGCAGCTCCAGCAATTACAGTGAAACTTGGTATTACACGCCAGTGAAAGATTTAATGTAAGATGTTTCCTCCTTTGCCTTGGGAACCACACTGTGCCTGGAAAACGTTTTGGATTAGGTATGAATATACAGCTGGCCTCTCTGACTGATTATTTTTTTTGTTAGAAGGACTAACAGCAAGGACTTGTCACAGGTTTGCAGACACAGATTTCTTCATGAGGGCCGTTCTGTTCTTCTGTGACTGACAGTTTAAGTAACCACAAGTAGGATCTTCCCCAAGTGCTTTTCTCCCTGCTGTTGTCCTGCAACCAAGGAAGCTTGCCTGGGCTTCCTATGGCAGTAAATGCTCCCACTGTGAATTCAGCTATTTCTAGTCATGAGTGAGAGTTATGAACATCTACCCTAATGAACAGGACTTCTCCTGCCTCTGGGCTGTCACACTATTCCGTTGATTCCCCTGCTTCCCCCACAGTGCTGCTGTTCCTTGGAGAGAAGAAGAGCTTCTGGTTTATGATTCAGTTTTATTTTCCCCAGTGGGGTTTTCCCTAGCAATGTTCAGTGTTTTATTATCTGGCCTATTTCATGCAATACACTTGCCACCTCTAAAGTTTATAGAGTTCTATGCCATTTGTTAGTCCAGCTGAGAGCTATAACCCAAAGAGTAAAATGCCTGGATGCTTTCTAGACTTCTCTTCATTCCCATATTCCAAATGGAGTACAGACAGTGAAGAAACACCCTGAAATATGTGCTTCACATGTAAAATTAAGTGACTACATATGTTAATTCAGTGTTAAATAAACTAAAAAGGTATAATGTTGGGTGCCCAGACTTTGGCACATGACATCATATTTATGTAGTCCAGTTTTCAAAATTTTGCACCACTTTTCTATCAATTATCAGCAGTTGCTTCTCATGTGATGTGTCAGTGCCTCACAACTCTGAAAAATAAGATTCTTACATGGTGCTTAACTGCTGCTATGGGATGTAAGCATGGACAGCAAAGCCTAAAAACACTTATTTTCCAGAATGCTAATAGGGAAAATTATCTTTGCATCAAACAACAATGTCTTGTTGGACAAGGGGTAATGGGTCAAAACTGGAAGAGGGGAGATTTAGATTAGGACATTAGAAAGAAATTCTTCAGTGTGAGGGTTGTGAGACACTGGAACAGGTTGCTCAGGGAAGATGTGGAAGCCTCATCCCTGGAAATCTTAAGGCCAGGCTGGAGGGGGCTCTGAGCAACCTGGTCTAGTGGGAGGTGTCCCTGCCTGTGGCAGGGGAGTTCATAGAATCATAGAATCTTCGGGGCTGGAAGGGACCTCGAGAGATCATCTAGTCCAACCCCCCTGCCAGAGCAGGGTCACCTAGAGTACATCACACAGGAACTCATCCAGGTGGGTTTTGAATGTCTCCAGTGAGGGAGACTCCACAACCTCCCTGGGCAGTCTGTTCCAGTGCTCTGTCACTCTTACAGTAAAAAAATTTTTTCGGATATTCACCTTGAACCTCCTATGCTCCAATTTACACCCATTACCCCTTGTCCTATCACTGGTCATCACCGAGAAAAGCCTAACTCCGTCCCCCTGACACTCACCCCTTACATATTTGTAAACATTGATGAGGTCACCCCTCAGTCTCCTTTTCTCCAAGCTAAAGAGACCCAGCTCCCTCAGCCTTTCCTCATAAGGGAGATGTTCCACTCCCCTAATCATCTTCGTAGCTCTGCGCTGGACTCTTTCGAGCAGTTCCCTGTCCTTTTTGAACTGAGGGGCCCAGAACTGGACACAATACTCCAGATGTGGCCTCACCAATGCAGAATAGAGGGGGAGGAGAACCTCTCTTGACCTACTAACCACACCCTTTCTAATACACCCCAGGATGCCATTGGCCTTCTTGGCCACAAGGGCACATTGCTGGCTCATGGTCATCCTCCTGTCTACCAGGACCCCCAGGTCTCTTTCACCTACACTACTCTCCAGCAGTTCAGCCCCCAACCTGTACTGGGACATGGTGTTGTTCTTCCCCAAATGTAAAACTCTGCACTTCCCCTTGTTGAATTTCATCATGTTTCTCCCCGCCCAACTCTCCAACCTATCTAAGTCTCTCTGAATGGCAGCACAGCCTTCTGGTGTGTCAGCCACTCCTCCCAGCTTAGTGTCATCAGCAAACTTGCTGAGGGTACATTCTATACCCTCATCCAGGGGAAAAGTTTTAATGTGATAGTACATGGCTCAACTTTCATGCTATTTCCAGCCAATGCAAAGTATCAATCAACTCTATGGTATGAGTAGCTTCAGTAATGTTTGTATTCCTATCATAGCAGCAGATTTTTTCCATCTTTATGGACAGAACTCTGTATAAATCTTCTGTGAGAATGTTAACACCATGTTCAGGAGGTCTGTATTAGGAGTTTTCACTCAAGCAGTGCCTTGTTGTTAAGGCAAAAACAGTTTTTAAAAATATTTAAAATATTTTTTTAACCAAAAGCAAAGGTCCTCCAGAAGAATCTTGGAAAAAAAGCCAAGTTTGTATCATTTGATCGCAACCTAAGTATGCAGTCAGGTAGTTGGTCCATGTGGACATTTTTAACTGATACTATTTATCTGTGTCATATTTGGACAAGTAGAATTTGTGTTGTGGGTGCAGTGGGGGAAACAAGAACAAGGAATCCTTTGTCCTTGAACTTATGAGAAGAGCTTGTGATACTACAAGAAATAAATTACTGTAGGTGAAAAAAGGCCAACTATTGGGGTACTGTTCAGAAAAATGTTTTTACATTAAAATGGTAGTTTTATTAGACAAAACTGGTATTTGTTAGACAAAAATGTAATTATGTGATGCCATTAGTCATCTTGTTAATTCCTGCCCCCAGCTTCCATCTGCTGTGCAGAGCTCACAGCTGATGCTCAGGCACTCTGTGCAGTGAGGTGCTCTTCAGCCACAGGCTTTACAAGTGGAGCACTGCTGCTGAAAAAGTAATAATGTGCAGGGTGATATTTCAAGGGCTCCTAATTGAAAAAGGAGAACTAATTTCCACTGGGTCACTCATATCCGTTGTGTGAGGGAGTTTGTTATAATGTTTTCCCACATCGTTCTTGAGAGGTCTGTTAGAAAATCTCTGCCCTTCTTTTAATCCAGCGAGGACCCATAACTGATAGGTTGGAAGGGCCTTCTGGAGACTGCCTTTTGCAGGAGAAGCAGGCCTTTTATATGATTAATTGATCAATGTCATAACAAAATTTTAGTCTGAGCTGGCAGTTCTGCAACAGAGCAGTTCTAACTTGTGACACTGAAGTGAATTCTCGGAGTAAACCTAAGAAGTGACACCAAGAATGTGTATCAGACATTTAACTGCTTCAGAGGCAACACTACCTTTGCAAATACATACATAGGCACTGCTTTAAACATGTGGCAATATTTTTACAAGGTGATTCAATTTGAAATTGCATCTTTGGTACTGAAAAGAAAAGGTCATGTTTGATTCTGAGCTATTTTGTACTATAAATAGTTAATTAATGCCTACCGTAGCGATTCATTTTTGTTAAATGTACTGATTGATATTAAGATCTTAATCTCAGAAATCCTTATGTAGTACTTTGAAATTGGTTTACTTGTTGCATCAAAAATACATATGGTACATGTAGAAAACCAAGACAGTTAGCCTGTCTCTCTCGTTTTGTACCAAACTGCCATCTCAGTAGAAATTACATTTTAAATCCTTTATAGCAACATACAAACTGTAGTACAGCTCTGCAAAAAAACCAAAAGAAAGCCACAAACAAAACCCAAACCAATGCATCTCAAGTGTAACAGCATCCTGCTTATGCTCAATGTGAGTCTTTGCTTTTGGACAAACAGGTAATAACCATATCAATTTAGGGAAACATTTAATGTGTTGGAAAGCTGTTTGGTGTTTGTTTATTTTATTTTAATTTGGTCACAGTTTGTGGAGATTTTCAGCAGAGATAAAAGGAGTGTTTTCTAACACAAAGCTACACTTCTTGCAAACTTTGTGTTCTTGATCCAAGTCACAAGAACTTCTCTTAAGAGTTTCATAGAATCATAGAATCATAGAATCTTAGGGGCTGGAAGGGACCTCGAGAGATCATCTAGTCCAACCCCCCTGCCAGAGCAGGGTCACCTAGAGTACATCACACAGGAACTCATCCAGGTGGGTTTTGAATGTCTCCAGTGAGGGAGACTCCACAACCTCCCTGGGCAGTCTGTTCCAGTGCTCTGTCACTCTTACAGTAAAAAAATTTTTTCGGATATTCACCTTGAACCTCCTATGCTCCAATTTACACCCATTACCCCTTGTCCTATCACTGGTCATCACCGAGAAAAGCCTAACTCCGTCCCCCTGACACTCACCCCTTACATATTTGTAAACATTGATGAGGTCACCCCTCAGTCTCCTTTTCTCCAAGCTAAAGAGACCCAGCTCCCTCAGCCTTTCCTCATAAGGGAGATGTTCCACTCCCCTAATCATCTTCGTAGCTCTGCGCTGGACTCTTTCGAGCAGTTCCCTGTCCTTTTTGAACTGAGGGGCCCAGAACTGGACACAATACTCCAGATGTGGCCTCACCAATGCAGAATAGAGGGGGAGGAGAACCTCTCTTGACCTACTAACCACACCCTTTCTAATACACCCCAGGATGCCATTGGCCTTCTTGGCCACAAGGGCACATTGCTGGCTCATGGTCATCCTCCTGTCTACCAGGACCCCCAGGTCTCTTTCACCTACACTACTCTCCAGCAGTTCAGCCCCCAACCTGTACTGGGACATGGTGTTGTTCTTCCCCAAATGTAAAACTCTGCACTTCCCCTTGTTGAATTTCATCATGTTTCTCCCCGCCCAACTCTCCAACCTATCTAAGTCTCTCTGAATGGCAGCACAGCCTTCTGGTGTGTCAGCCACTCCTCCCAGCTTAGTGTCATCAGCAAACTTGCTGAGGGTACATTCTATACCCTCATCCAGGTCGTTGATACCCTCATTCAAGTCGTAACTTCATACTCAGGAATGGCTGTACTTTTTTGACTGCTGTAAAAACAATAATTATGAATTCAGTCTGAACCATTTACTTGACATTGATACTGCTTTTGTCACATTTCTGTAATTACACAAGTCAGAATCCCTAATGTCTAGTGACATGAAGAACTTCAACTACAATACATTAAATTCACACATTTTTATACAGAACCTCTAAGTCACATAACAGAACTGCATTTCCTAATGAATTTATCCAAACTGGATGTTGTTTAACTCACAGATTTTGAGCTTTTAGCATTATAATTCTGGGGATATAATTTAGACCAACATAATGCTGAGATGCCCATGTGTTTCTTAATGTTCATTATAACCTTTCATTACCCATCAATGTGTAGAGCACAAGTCACTTGGGTGCATATATGAAAATATTTCTGGAAGAAGCAGGGGCTTGGTTGTGATTAATAGATGTAATATTTGGGTCTCTGATAGGAGTGGAAATGGTGCTTCAGGTTATTAATATACTTGTAACATCTATGCTGTCTGTGGCAGGAGGTGTTAGACTTTGATAATTTACTTCCATTTGCTTGCTATTCATCTTGATCAGTTTAGGCCATTTTCCTTTTGATTACATTATCTTTTATTCTACTTCAGAATTCTCACCCACGTAAATGTATTTTAAGGTCACATCAGCTTTGTGCCCTTCATTCTAATTTCTTTAGTTTTCTCTGTAAAAAATATGTCTGAACTTTATAAAATATCAAGTTTTACTCAACAGGTTTGAACTTTTTTTCAGCCTTTGTTGGGAGAAAGAATTGATTTCTAAAATGTTGTGGAAACTTTCAAAGTGTGGTGTAAATGTGCCCCTTTTCTGCTACATTTCCTGATCTATTGCTGTGCTTGTCAAATTGAAATTAGAGGTCTTCAGAGCTGTGGGATTCATTCCAGGCTTGGGCATTCATCATTTGTCTCTGGGAACATAATCCATACCCTTGAGTTCCTTCCAGCCCACCCAAACACCAGGAAAGTTCTGAGATTCATTTCCCATTTCAGTATTTATAGCAAGAACTGTTCTGAGTTCTGGGGTATGTAAATTAACAAAAACTACATTTGGTGGAAGAGGGGGTGCTTTGAAACACCCTCTTTTGCTTAGCCCTAAACACCTCTGGCAAACTGAAGTCATAGCCAGAAAGTCATTACTTAGCCAGGAATGGAGAACTGAAATAGAAGGACAAACCTTTAGCATGTCATTTTTCTTTTTCATCCAGTAATTGTCTAGTGTGAAGGGCATAAACTTTTGCTTGTCTCTCACTCTTCAGCTACCATTGCCAGTAGCAGTAGATAGCAGAGAAAGCAATCTTTGTTGTCTTTATTGTCTTGTTCCCCTGGTTGTGTGAAACTTAATTTCCTGGAGACGCAGTGACACATCTTGAACAGAAGGGCTGAAATATGCTGCTGTCCAGAACCTTATTCTCCCCCTGTTTGCACCCAAAAATACTCTGTTCTGAAATGTGGGAGTTTGGGGTTCAAACCCCTTTGGCTATGACTTGTCAGCTCAGCTATCACCTCAGGCCCTTCAGCCTGTCTCCTCAGGTGACTCACCTGTCACCTCAACTAACAAGGACTCTGATGAGCTTGTTCCATAGCATATCGTTAGGCATTTAAGATGCCTGAAGCACCTCAGCAAATTTGGTCAGAGCTCTCCTGAGTCGTTTTCATGAAGTTAAGCTTCTTAGAGCTGTAAGAATTATTATTTGGATACATAAATGCTTTAAGGAATGTCCCCCTGCTTTTGCTGACCCTCACCTAGGTGAAGCACTCTTAAATCTGCATATTGTAATAAGAACAAGATGAAAAGAACCTCAAATAAAAGTTCACGTTAGTAAATTCTTTGGTTTAATATTTGATTGTTGATTTCTCCCAGTCTGAAAATGCCACTTTAATTATGAAGGTCATTAAATTCTAATACCCCAAGTTGCAGCAGGTGGCCATTTTGCAACTCTGATGAGTGTTCTTTATGAGTTTAGAGATAAACTGCATTAGGATTGCTCCTCCAGCTTTGTTCACTCTCATGACAGCTGACTTACATGTATTTATCAACTAGGACTGATGGTTGCTGTTGAAAAAATGCATAATTAAAAATACACTTGTTTGATGCTGCTTTCAAGAATTCTCACATTCTTTAGTATATTTTTCATGCAAATATTGCCTACAGAACAAGTTGAACCATATTTTCTATGGCTTTCATTCCATGTTTTAAGAATGAAAAGAATCTGTTTAGAACAATTTGTACTTTGGGTCCTTTGTTTCATTCCTACTGTCTTGCTAGGAAATTAAACAGTAAGGATTCACACAGGGTTCTATTAGCAAAAAGCATGTCCTCTTCTTTCATCTTGTTCACAATGGACTAGTTTTTGGTATTGAAACTGCTGTAATAACTTTTCCCTTTCGTAGGCAATTGAAATGTGTATTATGAATTGTCTCATGAAACTCTTTTAGTAAAACTTCACAGCTGGGCACTATGAAATTTATTATAGAGAATAACAGTGAAATAGAAAACTGCCAGAGAAAAGAGATCTGCTGTTTTCCTGTCTTGGCATAACTTGTTGTCAAATTAGATATGAGTTTTTTAGTCTATTTAGCCTGAAGGAGACTGATAGGGGATCTCCTAAACACTTCTAAATATTTAAAGGACAAGTGATGAGAGGGTGGGTCCAGTTTCTTTTCCTCAGTGTCCAATGACAGGACAGGGGGCAGTTGGCAGAAGCTGGCACATCGAAGGTTCAAGTTAAACATAAGGAAAAAGTGATTTATTGTGAGAGTAACAGAGCATTGGAAGAGGCTGCCCAGAGGGGGTCTTCTCTGGAGACATTCAAAAACATGCTCCTGTGTGATCTATTGTAAGGGATCGTGCTCTAGCAGTGGTGTTTGACTAGATGATCTTCAGAGGTCCTTTCCAACCCTGACCACTCTGTGATTCTGTGATGTCAAGTGGTTACTGCAGCAGCCCAGAGGGGACCAGAGGTTAGGGAGGGGAGCAGAGGTGAAAGTGTAACATGGCAGCAGATGGAGCACCTTCCTCACTTGGATTGGAGATACTGCTGTCCTTATTTCTAATTACCTGCTTGGTGCTGGGAAATTTAGGCACAATGTTGCCTATCTATATTACCTATGTAATTTCTAGGTAGACAGTGAAACTACACTGGAGAGAAAGTGTTTTTCCTACACAAGCTACACGCATTATAATCTTTTCTGTTTGATGACAGTATAGCCAGTTCACAAGTAGTAGCAGAATTACTTTTTATTCTTTCTAATACACTGTAAAAAACAATATTCCAGTATCAGTTATTAATCCTGCAGTGCTAGAAGAGATGCTGAGTTAGGGAGTGAGTTTAAACTGTGTTAGGGAGTTTGTCTTACACATCATTACATCACTGTATTTCATTTCCCCTAATGAGCTTTGCAAGATAGATCTTACAATTTCCTGTTTAAGTTCTTTCATTTTTTTGTGTTCTTTTTTTTTTTTAATGATATCAGGTATTGAAATTTTTTTGGTAGGCTTCTTTTGAATTTCCCCAACTGGAGGCTGAGGAGTTTGTGAGTATAAGAGGAATGTGCTCATTTAAAACTGATAGGAACAGCCTGGGCTCCTGGAATTTCTATCACTGAATGGCCCAGTGAATGGCAATCAGCCATCTGCTATTTCATCTGGTGCCACTTTTCGCCCAGACTGGGGAAAATGAAATTACTGGTGTCAATAAGTGATTTAATGAGAGTCTGAAATGAGACTGAAATCTAGGGGGAGCTAGAATTTTATAAACTTTGCCTCAAAAAGTGTGGTATTAAAGGGAGACAGCTCATTTGAATGTCAAACCATTTAAACCAAGAAGGCTTGGTAGGAAACCACCTGGATGAGTGCAGCCTAGGGGTGACCTTGGAGCCACTCAGAAAACCAGGAAAAAAAAAAATAAATAAAAAATGCCCAAGAGGTGAAGAAACTGAGGGAAGAACAGACCTTCAGACCCTATTGAAATGTCCCAGTGCTTGAGTTGTGATACCTAGATGAAGCCTAAAGCCATTTGCCTGCTGTATTTTCCTCTGAAGAGTTAAGCAGTGAACCAGGGGATCCTCAGCCTGGAAGTGTAGGAAGGCTAAGCTTAGTCTGCTAAAGGCAGCCAGCACGGTCTTAGGGGCTATGTATTTTGAATATGGAGTCTTAGCCTCCTGTCAGATCATGCTTCCAGTAATGCAGAAGCAGAGAAGGGTCTGGTTTTGTCTGAGCCAGCAGTGCAGAAGGGTGCAGGGCTGCCTTGGCTCCTCTGGAGGCCAAGAGCAAGAAAGGCTTGAGCACAGCTGAGACTCTCATTGGAGTGTCTCTCCAGGCCTCTGTGGTATAACACTCTTGTTTTCATTTTTAGAGACAAACATTTGCATTTCACTCAAATGCAAATTAGGGGGTTTACAAATGAGCTTTTTCTACTACTGTGTGCACAGTTGGCTTTTTTGTGCATCATTTATGGATACAGGATATAGTTCCCTCACTCACTGTTACTTATTTATTCCTTTTTCTCTTGAATTTTTTGCAGTCTCTCTCAACCTCTTCTCTCTCTTGCTGTGTCTCTCAAATAAAACCCTTAATAAAACCTTAAATTACAGGTCAGAGTGGGCACTGTGCTGGCTCTGCCAATCCCAACAACATTGTTTCTTGCAGCACCAATCTCACTATTCTGATTAGCCTTTTGAGTTACAGTGCCCACCAGATAACAGTGACCATAAGTCTGCCCAGTACCAGGTATCACCCACGTGTACTTCCCCCACAAGTTCCTTGTTTGCTTTGGACATCTCTTCTTCTAAAGTAGTTCAATTTAAGAACTTCTCACCAAGCCCTGACTACAAGAGGGTATGTAGCCTACCCTTGACACATCAAGAGAAGTGGCTGTGGAAGTGCAGTTTTGGCATGACCATAGCAACCGAGATGTCTTTGGGAATGCTCTAAGAGAAACAAAAGCCAACGAGGAGTCCCAAAAAATGGGATGCAGAGATATTCAGGAAGAGCAAAGAGTCTTCCACCAAAAAGGAAGAAAAGATAATAGATCTACAACTGGTTTTCTTAAATGGGATGCATTCATTCTAGTTTAATGCTGTGTTTCTGATGGTGGAATAGTTGATCAAAGCAGAGAGGTTAATCCATCAGTGCAGAGTGAGGAAGAGGCATGAAGGGATCTCTGGGGATGCACCAAGACAATTATCTCCAGCCCTTCATTTAGCTGTAAAAAGTTATTTGGAATATGACAGGACTGGAGCCAAAATAGGCACAATGAGATAAATGTTTTCTCAGAGAAAGGAAAAGCTACATGACAATTGCATTTTTTAGTGTGAGGTTAGCTGTCTTTCACTCTTTTTAATAGCAAGAAATCAGTGAAATAATCTAACACAGGTGGAAGGCAGTGCTATAGTAAAAAAGCAAACTTCCATCCTACTACTCCAAGACTCCTGCTGAGGCAGGGATGAGAAGAGCTTTTTTTTAAAAAAATATTTTTTAATTGACTCTGTGTCCATCTATAGAGACAATTGTGACTTCTTGCTGAAATATTTTGGTAGTGTTAACCTGAACAGCCTTATATATCCGTGCTGACAATCGCAATGTTGACTTTGCTTCTTTCATTGTATTTTCTCCATGTTTCCATCATGCTTGTAACTTTATGAAAGTATCAAAGCAAATTCTCACAGAAGAGCAAGTTACTCTGAGTATTGACATAAAACAGTTTGGAAGTTTTTCAAATTTGTCTTTTACTACTGTAAACCTAATCATTTTATGGCTTGTTTTGCATATTTATTTTGGGGGTCTTTTGAAGATATGGCCTCAATGCTGCTGGCTAAGGTAAACTCAGATTAAGAAAAGAAAAAAGCTCAGAAGTGGGGAAGTATTTCTTGAGCTTTCTTACCTCTCAGAGACTAGTAGTAGTAGAGGTAGGAGGGGGAGCAGGAGCACAGAGAGTGGAAACAAATGAAGCTCGTAGAGGAAAGGAAGCTGAGCCACAATATGCCATCCCTGAGCCCCTAAGCCCCAGTGTTGTATGTAGTGTAAAACAAATCACCCCCCATCTGGCTCCTGAGCAGCTTCTGAAGACAAGAAGCTCCACACTGAACTTCTTCAGGGAAAGTTACAGGCACCTCTAATGGTGCTACTCCCAAGCTGTGCTGAAAGCAAGGCAAACTTTCAGGACATGTGAGGTATGAGAAATACTGTCCTCACATAGGGCTTATGTAGGTCTTGATGATATCACAAGGCTTTTGAACATACACTGAATTTGAAATACACTCTTTCTTTTACCAGGTTTTCTCCAGCAAGGTTCATTTCTTTCTTTCTGCATTCTTTCCACAAAATAAGAGAATGTAGAATTCAAAATGGCTTCACCAGAAAATGGCAGATGATCCAACTATTTCCAGTTCCTTCCTACAGATATCTGAGAGATTTTTATCTTTTATCTATTTTTGAGACTAGAATGAATTTCCACAGATGGTGTAAAACCAAGCAATATCTGTGGAGTAATGCTAAGAGCATTCCAGAGCTCTCCTGGAATTGTCATCATTCCTGGCTTTTTAATAATCTATACAATCTAAGGGAACAATCAGCATCCATCATGCAGCAGTTGCTGTGGGATTATTTATTTCCATCAAGATAAAAAGTAGCCATGAGCATGGCCTGTACCTCTTTGAATGATGAAAAGCCTATTCAGAAGATGTACAACTAAACAAAGGACAGTTATCTCATCCTAGCCCACTTATCCAGGGTAAGCTGGGACAAATCAGGGAAGCTAAAGGTGGGCTGTGCTCCCCAGGGGTACTCACTGTGTTTTGGTACCAGGCAGGTGAATGTTCTCATTCAGGAACCACTCATCCTGTATTTCAGGGAGTATTTCTTCTTTCACTCATTTGTCAAGCAACTAAAAAGGTGACTGAATCATTCAGAGAGCACTTTCCAGAGTAATCTTTGGCAATTCAGTTGTTGATTAAACTTTCCTTTCAGCAGTGACTTCAGCTTGAAAAAAATATTATTTGATTGAAAATGAACTTCAAACTCTGAAAAGATTGCCCTCTCAATGTTATTCAAGTGCACCAAATTGCAGAATAAATAAACAAACATCTCTGGTGTCACTTTAATGCTTGGGGCATTTCCTATTAAAAAACAATTTAATCTGAGCATGACAAGGGCATAAAAAAAAGAGAGTATTTCTGGGCATGTTCACCAATGGATTATGGTTGAGTGCAGAAAGAGAGAGACTCCAGCCCTTCAGAATTTTGCTGCCATTTCTCTCCCATTTCCTTTAACAGCCCTATCCCATGTCCCAGTATTAGACCATAATGCTTAATATTTCCATGACACTGCATATAAAGGGTTCTACCATAATTAATTTTTTTAAGTATACTTCATACTGAATGGTTTGGACTGAAATATAAAAATGAAGTTTAAAACTTGTTTCCAGAAGAGTTTAAAACTTCAAATAGGATTGCCCATTTTGGTGAAGTCAAGCTTTTTGGTAGCTAAAGGAGATTCTTATTCCTTACACAATTTATTAGACTAATTTCAGGCTTATAGGAAGAGTGTTTGTGGTGTGTTGGCATGATATACAAGGGTTGCAGATGGCACAGAATGATAGTTATCTAAACTGGACTCTAATTTCTAGTTGATTAAATGCCAGCCACACAAATCCCAGCCATAAATGCAATCAAAGACTGTCTCAGTCCATCACCCATCAAAATATAGACTCTACAACGAAAATAAATATTTTGGAAGAGTTTGAGAAATAATTCTGAACTGATCAGAAAATACAGCAATCATTGCCCAAAGGCTTCTAACAGTGTAGGAAAATGAAGTCACAGGGTGATGATGCATCGTCTGATAGGCAATAGTAAGTGTCATGCAAGAAATTGTTGGGTTTTTTTTCTAAGGTCAAGACTCCTGACATTGTTGATGTTACTGTTGTTGTGAGGAATGTGAAAATGTAGACAATGAAAGGTTGCAACAGAAGCAACAAAGGCATATCATGCTATTATCCACAGTAATTCAAATAGATCACCCCAATGTGACAGCAAATTAAATGATAGTTTCCAGGATTAACCCACAGCTAAAATGATACATCATGGTCAGAGAAAAGCTTCATGTATTGCCAACACCATGTTAGCTCCTCTTTGGACTGAGAAAACAATGAAAGACTTGGTGGAAAAATGTATTTTTCCCTGTGACTACAGATCCCTCAGACCATGGCACTTCCAAGGTGTTTCCAATCCATTCTTTCCTACACAGCTGCATAGCAAATAATTCACTGCTGGATTGATTGTAGAATCATCAAGGTTGGAAAAGACCTTCAAGATCATCAAGTCCAACTGTCTGCCCTACAACCACTAACCACTAAACCATCTCCTGAAACACCACATCTACCTGTTTTTTTAACACCTCTAGGGACAGTGCCTCTACTACCTCCCTGAGCAGCCTGTCCAATGCCTCACCACCACGCCTTCTGTGAATTTTTTTCCCCTAATATCCAATCTGAACCTCCCCTAGCAAAACGTGGTAGTTTTCTCTCATCCCATCGCTGGTCACTAGGGAGAAAAGCCCAACACCCACATCACTAGAACCTCCTCTCAGATAGCTGTAGAGAGCAATGAGGTCTCCCTTCAGCCTCCTCTTATCCAGGCTGAACAGCCCCAGCTCCCTCAGCCTCTCCTCATCAGACCTGTTCTCCAGACCCCTCATCAGCCCAGCTGCCCTTCTCTGCATTCTCTCCAGCACCTCAATGTCCTTCCTATACTGCAGTGCCCAAACCTGCACACAGTGCTCGAGGTGCACCAGGGCAGAGTGTAGGGGCAGGATCATCTCCCTGGTCCTGCTGGTCACACTATTCCTGATGCAGGCCAGGATGGTGTTGGCCTTCTTGGCCACCTGGGCACCCTGCTGGCTCATGTTCAGCCCTGTCAGTCAGCACCCCCAGGTCCCTCTGTGCTGGGCGGTTCTCCAGCCACTCCATTCATACTGACATATAGACCTGTTTTTCACCTTAGGGTTGGCCCTTATTTCTTTTCTAGAAGAGCTTCTTTTTGGAAACGTTGTTGCTCTGGAGTGTAGCTTCAGTTAATGTGTGAATCTGTGGTGTAAGTAGGAAAATCTCGAGTCTGTTTTGGTACATTGGCAAATTATGTGCCTGTAAGACAAGAAAACCTATTGTCAGAACACTTTACTCAACATTGGCGTTATTTTATGGTATACACAACTTAACCTTTATGCTGCTGGGAAGATGTTTTATTGATAATGTTGAGGTTTTTTATTGCTTCTTGTGTTTGTTATAGTAGTCATTGTTTACTGACAAAAAAAAAATTAAAGGAAAAGAAAGAATCAGAAGGATATGAATAACATTTCTGGTGCAGTGATAGAACAGAACATAAAGAATATCATTAGACTTCTGGGATTTTGTTTCATTTGGGTAGGAGTGTTGATCTGCCTGAGGGCAGGAAACCTCTACAGACAGATCTGGATAGGCTAGGTAGGGCCTAAGCCAATTGTACGAGGCTCAACAAGGCCAAGTGTCATGTCCTGCACTTGGGTCACAACAACCCCATGCAATGTTACAGACTTGGGGAAGAGTGGCCTTCCCAGAGGAAAAGGATCTGGGGGTGCTGATTGACAGCAGCTGGACATGAGCCAGCAGGGTGCCCCAGGAGGCCAAGAAGGCCAATGGCATCCTGGCTTGTATCAGGAATAGTGTGGCCAGCAGGAGCAGGGATGTGATCCTGCCCCTGTGCTCAGCACTGGTGAGGCCTCACCCTGATCACTGTGTGCAGTTCTGGGCCCCTCACTGCAAGAAGGACATTGAGGTGCTGGAGCAGGTCCAGAGAAGGGTGATGAAGCTGCTGAAGGAGCTAGAGAACAAGTCATACAAAGAACAGCTGAGGGAACTGGGGTTGTTTAGACTACAGAAGAGGAGGCTAAGGGGAAACTTCCTTGCTCTCTACAGCTACCTGAAGGGAGGTTGTAATGAGGTGGGGGTTGATCTCTTCTTCCATGTAACTAGTGATGGGAAAAGAGAAAGTGGTCACAAGTTTGCTAGGGGAGGTCTAGGTTGGATATTAGAAGAAAGACTGAAACAGGCTTCTCAGGGAGGTGGTTGAATCAGCATCCCTGGAGGTGTGTAAAAGATGTGTACATGTTGCTTAGGGACATAGCTTAGCAGTGGACTCAGTAGAGTTAGGTTAATGGTTGGGCTTGATGGTCTTTTCTAACCAGGGTTTTGTGGTTCCGTGATTATTTCACTGAAACCTGATGTCCTACCTGAAGTCTCCAAGTGCAACCATTTCATAAAGATCTAAAATGGTAGGAATTAGCTAGCAAATGAAAAGCATTCCTATATCATATATCATATTGACCTGTATATGAGACCAACAAAGAAACCTTTCTTCTGGCAGTTTCTTGTTGCATGCTGTATGTTGGAAATCAATGTACCTACTTTATGCAAAGCAATATAGGGGAGCTGTCAGCTTCACTGGGAGTATCTGTTGTGAGTGGAGATAAAGGTGATTTTCTTCAAGTGTGCACAGGCTTAGCTCCATTAGAAATGAGGAGCTGAGTGCCAGTTTTGAAAGTGACTTCTGCCCCTTCCTAACAGAGTGAACATACGAATTTCATCCCTATTATCTGTGTGGTGAAGATTGAAGCAATTCCAAAGATTGATATAAAGGATGTGCTAATCTGACATTCGCTTCCAAAAAGAGTTAACGGAGAGGAAAAAAAGGATGAAATTGCAATTCAGATTTTAAATGGAAATGTGCATTTATTTTATGGGGGAAATTTTGTTTTGTAGTTTGTGCATTCTGACTGGAGGTTGTAAATACTTTAAATAAAAAAATTGAGGTAGAGTGTTGAGAAAGTCAATGCAACTAATTTCAAACAATTTTGATTGACTTTCCTTATAGAAATGTTGCTTAGCTTTTTATGACCTAAGTTCACAGAAATAAAAAAGCATTTTTAAAAGAACTAAATAACTCAGATTATCGGTGAACCATTTAATTTGAGTTGAAATGTTTTTCTTTTGAATGGTGTTACAGTGGCCCGTTGCAGTGATATTTTAAGTAATGACCTCGTTGGCATGTTCTAGTTGCAGTAATAAGTAAAGAAGATGTAAAATGGGAGTAGGACAGTGGTGTTAGCATGGCCTGGCTTCTAGGCTAGTGTAATCTGTTTCTCTGCCAGAGTATTTTACCTGGGTGGAAATGACAGTGATACTCAATCTCAACTGCTCTTGGTGCCCACTTTGCTCAGATCTAGCTATAGTACCTTAGCAGGACACTGTGTTACAGAGCTCAAGGTCTTTCTTTCCTTTCTTTTGGTAGAAATCCTAAATGTTCTAAATTCTAAAATCCTAATTATCATCAAATAGGTGCAATATACTGGAAGGGGATTATGGCTGCTCTTAAATTTAGTAAAAATAAAGCATTCCCATAAAATAACTGAAAATATGAATATCATGCAAAAACTTGTCCTTTATTTAAAGACAGCTCTGTCATTCCTCAGCTGTGTACAAATGGTCTTTGAATCTATAAATACTGATTCTCACATGTGAACTAAAAAAAGCAACTCTACTAACTCAGCATCTGGAGAAACCCATAGACATGTCTGGCATTTTCCTCTCTACAGAAGCTAAATGTGCCAAATTCTTGTGACTGGACTTTCAAGGACTACAATGATACAGGTGATTGTAAAGAGACAAGATCAGCACTCTTATCATCTTAAACCTGGTGAATTAAGGCTGTCCTTTTTGAATAATAAGGGTATGCTGTGTACATCACATCGCATCCTTTAAGTGTGTGGAGATGTGCAACTGTCCTCACTGAGAAAAAAGAAAAGTCTCTTCAGCTTCCAATTGTCAGCTTGCCTGAGAAAATAAAGTTAATAATACAATGAAAAATGGCAGTGAGGTAGGCTATGAAGAAAAATGGTTCTTAATGCCTTTGATGGGTAGGCTTTAATTCCTAAGGTGATCTGTTAGCTGCTGTTTGGATACATGCTGACACCACTTATGCACCTAGTGATCATTTGCCTTCTAGAGATGAGAGGCCCAGAGTATGTTTTAGACTAGGACTACAGTGTCAGTGAATTAGATTTCCTGGTGTTACAGCATCAGCTTTGGAAGGATGGCCTGCCAAAAATGTAACAGTGGGTAAGAACCAGATGGCTCGTAGCAAAAACCTTGTCTTCAGTTAAAACTACAAGCTCTTCCACCTATTGAAAAAAAACACAAGCCCAAAACATGCTGTTTGTATAATAGCATTATTTTTTTTTCTTACACCTTTCCTTTTTAAACTTGGAATGGAAAACCAAAACTATAATAAAAACAAACTCAGAGTTGTCAATGACAAAGGCATATCAGACTTTCCATACAGCCTTAATTGCCCTTTGTTCATATATACCAAGATTGCATCTACCAGGGGGCCTGAGGATATGTTTTCCTCTGGATTATCCCCAGCCCCTGTATTCACCTGTGTTGTAGAGGATAAGCTTTGTGTCACAACAGCAAGCATCCCTGTCATGGATGGGACCAGGCCTGTCATACTGGTCTTTCATGACACAGGCAGATGGCCATTCCCACAGGCTTCACAGGTAGAGCCATCTGGAAAGAGGAAGACAAATATAAGCAACGCAAAAGGGACTTTTCCCAGCCTCCAGTGGCTGGAATTCTCAATTTAAATACTGTTTTTTACACAGTTTCTTCCATGGAGTATTAAATGTAGAAATCAATGTGTTCGTATGTTGGCCTATATAATTTTGTCTGATTTGTCCATGTGTATTTTAATTTCTGTAGTTTACCTACTATGACTGCTTGCCTACAGAAACACAGCAGTAAACATGGAGTGAAAGAAAGGATGAGATTCATGTAAATGACAATATTAGCCTATTTAGGGTAATAAGCTTGTGACCGTTCAGCTCTTAGCCTTTGGAGTACATGAGCAAATAAAGAAGCACAAACATGCCTTTTCACTTCTGCTATAGTGTCACCTAAAAACCAGTGGCTGAACAAATGGTAGCAAACAGAACAATTAACTTACTGAATTTATACAACCTTCCCTACCCCAAAAATGCATTGCCACTATCAGGGGAGTTTACCATTCTCCAGATGCTGTGTGTTGCTCCTGTTCATCTTTTATCAATCTGCCCTTAGAGAAAGTCTTTGCAAACTGTACCTCGTAGCTGTCACTTTTCAGAGACAATGGAAAAGAACATGTGAGTGCAGAAATTGTTTTAGCACAGGCAAGTGAGAAGTTTGGCCTGTTTTCTAAAGTAGCCAGAGGGGGGGATAAAAAGGAAAAAGGAAAAATAATTATTTCCTCACTCAGTAAAAAAAAAGAAAACATAGCTTCATTGGCCTGAATGTATCCTGCTGTTCTACATCTGGATAGACCTTATCACACACCAAACACCAGTGGGAATTTTGGAACTGATTTCAATTTACATATCATGATTTCATTGCAGGAATATCAAATTGATATATTTTTTGCCCAGACGTGGACCGACAGCCGTCTGCGCTTCAACAGCACCATGAAGATCCTGACTCTGAACAGCAACATGGTGGGCTTGATCTGGATCCCAGACACAATATTCCGTAACTCAAAGACAGCAGAGGCTCACTGGATCACCACCCCCAACCAGCTCCTGCGCATATGGAACGATGGCAAGATCTTGTATACCCTCAGGTGAGCACTCTGCAAGGTGCAGGGCTGAAAGTTTCTCCTGCAGCTGGCACAGCAGGAATCAGTTTCAGTGGTGTCTTTGTTCTCTGCTGTTTTTTTCCCCAATGTTTACCTGACCATGCTTGACAAATACTGAAATATTCAGCTGGGAAACTGCCACATTTAAAAACCAAAGTGTTGCCTTTCTAAAAAGGAAACATTGAGAATTGGAAGTAGGTCTGTCTAAATTGTAGAAGCTGGGTTTTTTAGTATTTGTAATAAAATTAGGAGCATGTAGTCCCACCTGCCAGAAGCCTTTCTAATCAGAGTTAGATGCAGGAATCTAGATTCATGCTAATACCAAGACTTCATTCTTCAATAAGTAATGCTGAAAGATAGTCATCACATCTCATCACAAGGGTGAATTGCCAGAGGAAAGGCTTTTTGAGTTTTCTAATCTTTGTGATACCATCAGCTGCATGGTACTAGAAATACTGTATATATTTGCATTTAAAAAAATGCCTGTGGAAATCAAAATGTGTGTTTACTTATGGAAGAGATGAGGAGCTCAGAAGAGAGTTTTGCCATGAGCTGTATTCTACAGGGCAAACTTTTTCAGAAACATCCCTTTCACACTACATTTTCTTCAGGGGTTGTGTTCAGCCCTCTCAGTGCAATAACATCTTTTTATCATACTTGTAATTGCAGTTGCACTGCAATAGCAAGTCTTTGGCAAACAATGAGAAATAAATCAAACAGCTGGAAATGCTACTGACATTTTTTGTGCCCTTCTCTTCTTAGGCTTGCTCCACTGTGACAGAGCTCTTGCTTGTTTCAGTAGCCTTTAGCTAAACACTTTGGTGATTAGGATGTCAACTCCAATACCTTCTTGGTTGGGTTGTTGGGGTTTTTTCTTATTTTTTTTCCCTTAAGTCTTTCAGTATTTCAGGGCAAGTTAAGTATCTACCTCATAGTAGTTACACTTACATACTGATCACTAAATAAACTTCTAGTTGCATAGACTACACTTTTTTTTTGTCTAAAACAGCTAAAAAAGGCTTAATTCTTGACCCAGTGGATTGTTCAAATGATAATTTTTGATAGGTTTTGAAAGATGTTTTGAGTCCTTTTGACCCACTCAGATCAGCCTCCTTTTAACGTAGGAGGAACTGTTAAAAGGATCATTGTTTATTGATTAACGTTGTTTAATTCAAAAACAATTTATCTGACTTAAGTGGGCACATAGAATTAGTATCACATGGAAATGGTAACTACTGTAGGTCCTGGTGCTGTCAGGTGTTGATGAGTGTTCTGTATTCAGGAGAAAATGTGCAAGATTCCATCATGCTCTGCCTTTCCTTCCTTTTCCCTGCCTGAAGGCACTCCTATTATAGCCCTGCAAATCCTCGTCTAGTGTCAGTGCAAAAGCAATGACAAGACAGAGGTTTTCTCTGTGCCATCTTAGATCTGAGACACAAACCTTTCCTCATCCAGTTTGTCAGGTTTTGAATTAGTTTAAAAAACAAAAGAAGAAAAGGAAGGCAACAAAAACCCCTCACACCCCACACTTGTGACATAAATTCAGGCATGCAATTAATGTATCAATGTCCTGAAAAAGAATGTATAATGAACCAGCACTAAATGGTATCTACTTCAGTAAATAGATTTACTTTGTAAGCTCTCAGACTGAAGAGTATCTGTTTTTTAACAGTAAATTTAAAATCAAATCCATTCCTAGTGTCCATTTTGTTAGGGATATTACTTAAAACAAGCTTTCTGCTGATCTGTTTGTTACATCTGTACAACTGAGAATGGCATCCAGGCATTTATTACATTTTTTAGAGACAGCCTAAAATGACTAAAAGATTTTAAGCTTGCACTATAAATGAATGAGGAAAATGTTCCTTATAAGATCCTTTGTAAGTTTTTAGTTTTGTGCACCACATCAGCCATATTTCCTTTTGTTTTTCTAAAGAACAGGTTTTTGCATCCCATGTCCTTCAATAATGAATTGCCTAGAGAAAATATATGCACAGATTTCTTTGCATCAAGAAACTCTTCATGATGTGTCTGAAGTTATTTGTGTTTTTAGATAATTTTTATTGGCTTGGATCAGGCTAATGCACAGACTTCAAATATAGTCCTTTCTGGTCTCACTTGAGAGATGACAGGGTGCTCTTGCATGGTGCCTAAGGTTACTCTGCCTCCTCCTCTGACTGTTCATTGTGCAGATCTGTAGTAACAGACACTTGGTTTCTCTCTAGGCTCACCATCAATGCTGAGTGCCAGCTGCAGCTGCACAATTTCCCAATGGATGAACACTCATGTCCTCTGATATTCTCTAGCTGTAAGTAGTGCTTTGATGCCGTATTGTTGTATATTCTGATTTCTGTCAGTTTGTTCAACCATTCCACAACAGGTATAGAAGTTTAGTTTGACTTAAACATTCAGGGAAATTTTTATTTCCTCTTTAGCACTCGTGGACAATGGACTTAGCCATGTATATTTACCCTGTAATTTTTGTCAGAATCAGCTGGTTTAGTTGATACTATAGTCACTCTCTCATCAGGAGCAGATACTTATAGCAGTCTGTGCTATGTTAATCTACACAATTATGTGACATGCAAATCAGAATAGAAATTGCCATTTTCTTGTGGAAGTGCGTAGCTTGGGGACAAGCCCAGCAACATCTGAGCAGCTGAGTTTATAGCAAGTGACATGATTATGCCTCTCTGTTCCATAATAAAAGTAAGTGGTGTGGCTACTGTAAATCTCATTTCCCTTTTATTGCTGAGCTTGTCCAGCAGTCTTAGTGTTGTATTGTAGGTAGTGCTGTTGGTATATTAAAAACCTTTCTCATAGGCAAACCAAACACATCGGTGAAATGGATGGAAAACAAAAGTCGGGTGAGTTAACCCTGATGGCCAGTAATACTGTGGGGCAAAGTGATCTTCATGCTGGTTCATTTGAAACAGCTTCAGCATGGGGGTACATCTGCAGTTTTGTAATTCAAAATGACACAAGGCCAATGTTTTACAAACATTTTCAAAGGGTCTGCACTAAGGATTTTCCTTTTGATATGCTCAAAGACTGAGGACCTGTGTTCTCTGAAACTGAATGAGAAATGTATTGTTTTGTCTTCTTGTTTTGAAAATAGTATTTTCTCCATCATCTCTTAAAAAAAAGATAGAAGAATAGCATCATTTAATGTCTACATAACAGATATGCTGTCGTTATATTATGGTATTGATTTCCATTTATGAATAGTATACAAACAGTGAACCTCTATCAGAAACTGGATTTGGATTTCAGCTGATCAATGGTGTATTCTTCTTTTTCCCCAGGAAGATGTTGTTTTGGTTTGTTTTGCTTTGTTTTAAATCAGCCAGTGTAATCATCTCCCTTTCCTCCAAAACACAGTCAGTGCATTGGCATGTTTTATGATCTGTGTACAGAAGTGAGCCTGGGAAAAAATACATAGTGTGTTCTTAATTCAGATATGTGGAATATTTTCATACCCAGCTGAACAGGAGGCAGATAACTACTGAATGAGCTTTCCTGCTAACAAACACTTGTCACTGAACTGTATGCACCTCAGCTATCTTTAGTTACTGAATAAAACTGCTCTCACCTCCTGGCAATCTGCTTTTGATTTGTTGAAGTACTGAGAAAGGAGTTAAAAGTTAAATGCCAATCCAGAGATCCTAAATAAACCTACTATATACATTTGATAGGTCCTACAGTAACAATACCCAAATCAAGTGGACTAATAGGGAAGCAATTTCAAACCTTTCACTCCCTAATAGTTGCTGAATGCAAGTAAGTTATGTTGCATTTTTCACTTAAAGAGAGAGATTATCAGCGTGAACTTCAGAAGGCCCCACTCCATAGCTAAGTCTCAAATGCATCTTGATTTGCAGAGGTTCCTCCTGTTTTATAGCTACTAGCTCGGAGCTGTTCTACTTATGAAAATGTACATATATTACCATCATACACATCTGTGGATATGGGGATTACATGGGATCAAGCAGAAGCTGAATGTGTCAGCTTCTCTGTGCATTCCTTATAGTTTCTTGCCAGAAAAATCCCATAGAGGAATATTAAAATAATGTTTTATATTTTTGTCAACCTTCTTCACTGGTTTGATAATGAGAGTGTATTTCTTTAGGTTCATACTGAATTGTGTTCTTTTTCCTTGAAGACTTTTAGCCCTACTATTATAACAGCAGGACAGCTCCTGCACAATGTGTTTGTTTCATAACAGTTGTATTTTCAGTGTTGCATTCATAACAGTCTCAGAGGCATTCATGGCACTCAGAGGGACCTATGAAGTAAATGGCTGAATGAATGCATGAATGATTTCTTGCTGCCTGCTGGGACAAGTTTCTGAGGGGACAAGCTGATCAAGTATTCCAAGATGTATGTCTTTGCATAAAACAAAAATGGTTGTAAAACTCACAACACGGCACTGCTTCCTTCTTCATCCCTTTCATTTGTTCTCTGGCAAACAGACAAATCTTCACAGTTGTAGGCAAGCACAAAAAAGGACACGTTTCAGAGAATATTCCCTGCATCTCTACACAGGCAAGAACAAGGTCAATATTTGAACTTTCTTACTTTTTATACAAATTTCCCGTGATATTTCAGTAATGTGAAACTAATCTTTTGTAGTTTTGAGATTCTTTTCCTCTAGTGACAGCAAATTCATTCCCTAATGTTGGTGTTGATCTGGGGACAGCTGGTATTCCTTGGGTGGGAATACTGAGCTCTACTTGGTCTGGTTGCCAGAATGAATAAGGAGAAAACTGTGGTTTATAAAAAAGAGACCATCTCAGTGCAATAACAGTGGTAACTAAAACCTACTTATTCCTTCTTGTTGAAAACCTTGTTTGAGTCCTGTTCCTGTAGCTCTGTAGTCTCTTTTATAGGAAATAATTTGAAAGCCCTTTAATCTCTGTGCAAGTTCTGTATGTGAACTATGGTTCAGGTGACATGATGAGATGACTGATGTGGCATAGTAGGGCATGCAGTAGGTGTGTTGCTGTCCTCATGCAGATGTGTGCTTAACACACTCCATATGTGAAAACTTGAGCTAAATGGCTGTGCTGTGCAATGTGGCTGCTTTTTTCCACTTTACCAGACTGGTTTGATCAACCACATGTGGCAAGCAGGATTTCTCTACACACAGGTGCTACAGTGTTGGCCTGAATGCCAGTGCATGGTACAAATGTGTGTTTTGCTGTGAATGTAAAGAAAGAATCAATGCTGTGACTTGATCCCAGTGTAGCAAGCTTTGATAGATTTTGCTCTATGCAATCACCTCTTCTTCATACAGGTTTAAAATACAAGATACAATTGCATAAAAATAGTCTGACAGTTTGGTTCTTCATTTGGGTTAATTTATCCTCCTGAGCCAAAGAAGGCTGCTGTGCTAGTTTTGGTACTCAAGGAGCTTATTAATCTGTCTTCCTTAACTATTCAGCACTGATTTGAGCATTGTGGAAATCATTTCAGGATTCTGCCATAAAATTTGGTTTATTGAGGCAGTTTGGATTTACATAAACATCAGTAAGGAAGAGGAGGTATTCTGTCTGAAGGGTGATGTCAGCACAAGAATAAACAAGTAGATACAGGCAGCAAAATGCAGGCTGGAAATGAGAAGTTAAGCACAATGAATTGTGGAACTCCTACTGCAGAATATTGTGGGTGCTAAAATTTTATAAGGATTCAGAAGTGCTTGGATGAATTATTGGAAGAAAAATGCCTTGGGAATTATTAAGCATAATGAGTTGAGTCTGTTGTAATGGTCACTATATTTATTTTTTTTATTCTGAGGGAGCAAGAGCATTTCAAATTAAAGAGCAGGCAAAAGTGGCTGTGTGGCTAAGCTACTTGAAGGAAGGCTTTTCCATTAGAGTCATCATGTGACTGGTTTCCAGCTGGCCTACATGGTTTTGGTTTTCCTTTGTCAGCCACTGGTGGGACTGTTGAATGTTCTGGATTTTCTGAATTAGGGAGGAAAGTAAGCATGTTTTCTCCCACACCAGTTCATTGTTTGAGGTGTTCATTTTTGCAGCCCAGCACAAACCTTCACCTCCTCTCCCCACTCATGTGCTCCAGATGTGTGACACTCCTTCAGGTAACAGCATATGACAGCAATACCAAAATGAAGCTGACAAACCAATTACACCTTGTTTAAAGGATCTGGTAAACTAACATTTAAATTATGCACAAGGAGCTCCATGGTGGGAATCTGTGCTAGCCTGAGGTCTGAAAGAATCTGTAAGACCATGCTTCAGGCCTTACCAGATAGATAGAAATGATGACATCTTTTGTAGCCAATTACTTATCTTTTCCCTAGTGAGAAGGTCTACAGTGTCCTGGACTGCCCATTACTGCAGGAGTCATAGAACCATCAAGGTTGGAAAAGACCTGCAACATCATCAAGCCCAATCCTCCACCCTACAACCCTTAACCACTAAACCATCTACTGAAACCCCACGTTTACCTGTTTTTTTGACACCTCCAGGGGTGGTGCCTCCACCACCTCCCTGGGCAGCCTGTTCAATGCCTCACCACTCTTTCTGTGAAGAAATTTTTCCTAATATCCAACCTGAACCTCTCCTAGCAAAACTTGTAGCCATTTCCTCTTGTCCTATTGCTAGTCAGTAGGGAGAGGAGGCCAAGATTCACCTCACTACAGTCTCCTTTCAGGCAGCTGTAGAGTGAATGAAGTCTCCCCTCAGCCTCCTCTGCTTGCTGCAAGGCAGGACAAGGTAGGCATGTCTGGAATGCTGTTCTTACAGTAAACACTAAAAAAGAGATACAAAGGTTCAGAAACAAAGGTTTTTTAGCAAAAATTTCCAGCTATTGATGGTCCAGTGTACTCAGTCATGCCACTCTTAGCTTTCTAAAAATCAAGGTGTTGTTTGTTGTGGGTTGTGTTTTTTTAAAGTGACATAGAAAAGCATGCAAAGTATTGCAGAAAAAAGGAAGGAAATATGAAAAGCATTGAAAAGAAACTCGTCCAAATCTGACACAGTGCTTGCAGGAAACATATTCTGTCTTTCTAAATATAAACTCAGTTCAATCAAACATTACCCCTTTGAACATGAAACCTCTTATGGATATGCAATCAGTACTTTGAGCCTCATACCATTAATTTTCTAACAGAACTAGCTGTCATCACCAATTTTAATATGTTTCTGCTAGCCTAGAAAAGTAAATGCTGTTTTTGTGGAATGAGCTGTGTTTTGTTTCATCTCATGTATCATCTGCAGAATCATTAATAAAGTCTGAATTTCACTTTTGCTGAAGAACAGGCCAGAAGGAACACAGCTTAATGTTCATATCTCAAGAGGAGTTTCATTAAAGATGCTGGGAAGACATTGCAATGTACAGAAAGAGCCTTAATCCACATCTGAACTTCCCATCTGTGCTTTCTGCTAATGGGCTGAACCAGATCCTGGGACATTAATGGAACTATTGATTCAGAGGGGTTTTTTTAATGAGCCTATTTTGCCTTTTGTATCTTTTTTTCTCTCCTGGGAAGGTAGAAATTAAGGTACCAGGATGCATCCATCCTTCTCTTTAGAAAGCTGTTTTTTTCAGAGAATAGTCAACTTACATGTCTTCTAGAGAAGGAAAAAGAAATATATTTATGGAAAATATGGCCTTTGAAGGTTTTCCCCCAAACCCTGTATTTAGCATATGACTTGTATCATATATGACAATTCATTAATACAAAACATGAAGCACATCTGTGATAAATCCCTCCTCCTATTCATCTTTTGATCCCTCTGATACACAATGTTTTCCATATCTTCTTACTTCTGTTGTCTTTTTAGACTTTACTGTTAATTACACATGTTTTGAAATACATTGGCTGGTGTGCAGGGCAGTATTCAAAGACAAGTTGATGATTCCAAAGATTTATGAGGAGTACCTGATTCTGTAGGGATCTTCCTTGCTTTTCTTAACCTGTAAGCATTAATATTTCTAATAGTTCTTTATTTTTCTGAGGTACTCACAACGTCACCTGGATATAGTGAATATTACGTATGTTGTTACCTTATGTGAGTCATTATAAGTTTTCATTCCAGTAGTCATCTGAGTGTAATCTGCTACTACATTGTTCAGCTGATAACTCTCCTGAGGTTTCCCTAAAATTCCCAGCAGGTGTTTCTTTTATATCTAACATAATGTATTGTTTCTTAGAGAGTCAAATATAGATGCAATTCCTTGGCTACTCACTACTGACTAATTCACTACTACTTTTTTGTATATGACTCATTTCTTAATACAGAAGAGACACTGCATTAAGTATCTTTTTAATTTCTTATAGCTGATTTATTTTATACTTAGTTGCCATTGCTCTAGTATGATCATAGAAACATAGAATCACAGAATCATTGAGGTTGGAAAAGGTGCCTTAGATCATCGAGTCCAACTGTCGACCCAAAACACTGGTATGCCATCTAAACCATGGCTTGAATAGATTTGTCCACACCTTTTTTTTTAACACTTCCAGGGATGGTGACTCTACCACTCCCCTAGGTAACATGTTCCATTGCCTGACCACTCTTTCAGTAAATCTATTTTTCCTAATACCCAATCTGAACTTTCCCTGTTGCAACTTGAGGCCATTTCCCCTCGTCCTGTCACCAGGTATGTGGTAGAAGAGACTGACTCCCACCTCTTTGCAGCCTTCTTTCAGGCAGTTGTAGAGAGCCATAAGGTCTCCCCTCAGTCTTCTCTAGACTAAGCAACCCCAGTGCCCTCAGCCATTCCTCATAACACTTGTGCTCCAAATCCTTCATCAGATTCACTATTCTTCTCTGGACATGCTGCAGCACCTCAGTGTCCCAAAACTGAACACTGTACTGGAGGTGCAGCCTCACCCGTGCTGAGTACAGAACAATCACCTCCCTAGTCCTGCTGGCCACACTGTTCCTGACACAAGCCAGGATGCTGCTGGCCTTCTTGGCCACCTGGGCACACTGCTGGATCATGTTCAGCTGCTGTCAACCAACAACCCTGGTCCTTTTCTTCTGCACAGCTTTCCAGCCACTCTTCCCCAAGCCTGTAGGCATTTTAGTGACCCAAATGCAGGACCCAGAACTTGGCCTTGTTAAACCTCATACAATTTGCCTCAGACCATTGATCAAGCCTGTTCAGGTCTCACTGCAGGATCTTCCTACTGCCAGGCATGTCAGCACCCCTGTCCAATGTGGTATCACCTGCAAACTGACTGAGGGTGCACTCAATCCTCTCATCCAGATTATTGGTGAAGATATTAAGCAAGACTGAAATATCTACTATATAGCTATGAAACTGGTCAAACCCATCCATGGTGTAAGTACATCCTCTGTAAAATTACACTTTCTAAGTCTCATTTATTGCTCAATCAGAGACACTTTTCTAAACATTTACAGCTGTATGGTTCAGTGCTGGCTCTAAATGTATACAGTATGTTGTGATATAAGAGTAATAGACTTCAAACAGCCTGAGAGCCACCAATACACAAATTATGTTTGTTTCATGGAAAAAGCAGAGAAACTTCCCTGAAGCTGAAGGTTGTCCATTGCCTCCCTGATGATCAGGGAGAGTTGATGGCAATGGTTAATTCATGTGTTATCCCTTGCTCTTCTATTCCTCACAAAGAGCTAAGGTTTTGGCCTGGTAGGAGACCAAATGTCTCTCTCCTTTTATAGTGACTCTTGAGATTTTTTGCCATGAGATTGAAGGCTCCTCTGGAGAGGCAGCAGCTGCTGTTGCTTCCAGAAAAAATGAGACCCTAGAGTAAAATTACAGCAAGTGCCAATTAGTAAAGCCTAAAATGCTTAACTCATTATAACTTGGGTCCAGCAAACTCTTCCTGAGACTGTCTGGATTAATGGCAGGCTATTCCAGGAACCTGGCATCTGTCCCAGTTTTACAGAGATCTTCCCAGGGTACTTGTTGTCTCCATCTACCCTGCCATGTTGCCTGAGGGAGATGGGAGGCCCGTGCCATAGTACAAACTTTCTAGGCAATTTGCTGCAGAGCCAAAAAAATTGCTCTTATTCTAGGATATGAAGATTAAGATGGTTGAGTGTATTTCAGGGATAGGAACCCCCAGCTCTGACTTCCATTTAAACAAGGAGACTGGAAGTCTCAAAAATCCCAGGTGCAGTCTGGCTTCTCAAAGCTTCTTGAAAAGGTATCAAAAACAGTTTTAGAAAATACTAAACCTGCCTGTGAGCATTTTTGGGGGTTTTTTTGTGTTGCTTTTTTTTCCCCGCTTGGCAAGAATAGATGTAGCTGACTAAGTTATGCTGATGGTGTTGAGAAAATGCTGAAACAGGACAGGTGGCTGGTTACATGTCTGACAGCTGAATGTATCAGCAAATGGCTCCAGAGTCTCTGCCATGTGACAATCAGTGTTAGTTCCCATGATTTTATCTCATGATACTTTGTGGTTTCTGGAAGCCAAACCCCCTCTCAGTATGTTGTCATGTGGCAGTGTGAGCTTGTTTTTTTATTTATTTTTCTTTTTAACAAATGTTTGACAGAGTGACACAAATGCACCACAAGCAGGAAGAGAGTAACTTTCTCCCTCAAATGTAATATAGCACCTATGATATACTGCACATTTATATTATAGTTATTTGCTTATTTAGTTATGTGGTAGCTGATTTGCAAATCAATCTGATCTTCATGGAGATGAATAGTCAGCAGTGCCCAAACACTTAACAGTGCTGTGCATAATGCAGTCCTCTTGGTGTTATGAGCAGATTATGACCTTTGTTATCTTGTTCCTTGAAGAAACTTCATAAGGCACCTCCCAGGATTGTGTGTGCCTAGTTGTTACCTCATATGCTTATGTGGGGTTCCTTTCTTCTGGAGTGTTAGATTTTTACAGATGCTGATAGAACTACATGCGTTTATTCCTTGAAGCCTCCTTTGGTGTCATTGAAATGTACATCACAAAATATAACATAAAAGTACAAGTCAAAGTAACCTACTGCCAGGCAACTTAAAAGCTGCAGCAGGTCCCTTCTCCTATCCTTATTTTCAAAGGCAGGAGGTAACCTTTCTTGAAGCCAGAAGATTCAAGCACTGTTAGGTCAGTAGTAGAAAATGTGGCATATTTTTAAAGAAACAAAGAGCATATAGTTTTCTGATTACTTCAGCTGTTTTAATAAGCAGGTTTAAACAGAAATAAAATCTAATATTGTTTGTATTACTGCCTTCCATGGCTGCCTCAATGGCCACACTGGAATTTGCAGTAATGCATCTCCCTCCTGTGAGAACTGTGCACTTGAATTCCCTAGTAACTTAAAAGAAATTCAGAATTGCTGCAGAATTTCTTCCGGGTGTAGAGAAACCATTTGGTACTTTGGGAACCAAGAAGTATTGATCAAGTGTCAGAACCAGAACAAATACCAAGTAATATAATTGAGAAGGAGACAAAATGAGAATGAGAAGAGACCAGAATTGCCAAGGGCAGCCAGATGAACTACAGTGCAACACAGAAGTCTTACAAGAGCAGTGACTATTGACTCTCAGATTAGATACATCTTGGCTAGACCCCAAACACTACACTTGACTTTTGCTAGGCTTGACTGACCAATGATAATGAGGTTAGTAGAAGCCATCAAAGGTCATAATAAACTCAAAAAACAGGCTGAAAATACCGAGTCCTCAACTCTTTAGCCTTGTCTTATCCATTTTATTTACCTTTAACAGAACCTAGAAAAACAAGACAGCCTGGAAACACAAAATATTGCCATGAGAAAAGGCCCCTCCCCTTTCCAACTTCTGTAAAATTAAGGGGAAAACAAAACCCATATCCCTAGTGCCCACAGAGCTAAGAAAGGGAAGGAAGTAAAGCAGTCATGCAGCTTTGAACGCAGATTTCCTGACAGTGCTAGAGGAACTCAAGAAAATGTCCTTTATATCTCCTCTTGTTAGGAATATGTTGCTGAGGTCTGCCTGTCTGTACCCCTTGCTATGAAGGGCATGTGTGATTAACTTTGTGTAACAGGCCTGCTCTATGACAGATAATAAAACTTCAGTCCTTCTTCATAGTTGAGCAGCATGTATGTCTGTCAAAAGAAAATATGCTGGGATTATGTCTCTTACTATCAGATAACTCCTCAGGCAGACAAACAAACGAATTATAAGATGTAGATGGGAGAAAGCTGAAAAACAAATGGAAGAAACAATTTAACTTCATTTTTAAATCAGCATTTTAATATTATCTATTGATTATTCTCTAAGAATCACCGCAGTTCTGTATATCTAAATGCAGATATTATTTCTGTGCAATGGACACTGAGTTATGATTTCATGTTTGGGTTAGCCATGCATATCATAAAGTCATTTCTTTTTTCCTAATTTTTTCTTTCATAGTATGACTACTGGCAGTTATACCACTAGTGTGTTAAAGCTCAGGAATAGCTGACTTTTCCACAAAAGGTTTCCATCCATAAGAAAAAAAATGCAGGTTGAACAAAAAGTATGTGTTATTCTGAGGTAATTGGCTAAATCAGGAGACATTGATGCTCCTTTCTAGCTCCTTCTACCTGAGTTTTTTTCCCAGGCAAAGCAAGGCAGTATCAGAAGGGCAGCTGAGTGACTTTGCTATGTCCTGAGGGGCAGTGGGAGCATCTAGTAGCTCAGAAGTTCTCCCAACTCTGCCAGTTGTGATGCAACCATAATCAGACTGCTTGTCTCACATTGTCTGTTGCTTTTGCTGTCTCTTGCATTGATACATTTTGGTGAGCACTGGTGAGCAAGTTTAGCTGCATCTGTCTCCTCTGCTTCCTCAGCCCTGAGTGCATCAGTTCAGGGAATGTCCTAGTTAATGTCTGTTTTTTCACTTGGGCAGCCTGATTTGACATCTGTGTTTCTTTCCTTTTGAAAACCACCAGCAGTGAAAAACCAAGAGCCTCATTAAAACATCTGATTATCAGGAAGTGGAATGAGTTGCAGTTCACAGTATTGAGGTCCTTCATCAATATCTTTCTGTTTTCATCCTTAGCAACACAGGTCAGTAGAAAACCACCTCAGAGCTGTTTCATGGGCTTGACATGGGCCTCTTAGGCAACCAAAAGATGAACAAAGATTTCATGATCTGAGTCCATAAACTCAAAGTATGACATACCATGTCCAGGGTTTCTTAAAGTAATCTAAATTCCCAATTGGAACTGTTACCTTATTAGAACTGAAAAATGTGTGAAAGACTGATGGTCTATTTTCTAATCACTACAGATGAAGGACTAACTTCACATCAGCCTTTCACACAACAAGAAAGAATACCAAAAGCATCACTACCAAAACAATCTCTGTTCTCTGTCTCTCACAGGCAGGCATCCTTCTGCACCCACCCACTCACAGGCACACTCAAGAAGAATGAGAAAGGATGAGAAAACAGAGATGTGATAATTTTCAATCATCTCATTACTGACAGGTGCTTAGCTACTAAGGCAACAGGCAATATGCAAGAATCTGCATAGAGTTAAACAGGATAAAGCAAAAAGAAGAATAAATCCTGCTGTGAATCCTCTGAAATGGACAAAATAAATGTCACTTAACTTTTCTTAATGGAATATATGTTAAATTTTTAGTTATGGCCCAGAGGCTCTCTGATGCTGCTATGCTTGTTAAGTCTTCCTTTTCTCTACATTAAATTATTTGACATTTGAATTCACATTTTGTGTAATTGTGCTCTAAAAAAAAAATAAAAAAATCTGTTAATATTGTAGTCTCCCTGGGTTGCAATGATATGCTCTGCATATCTCATGTCATTTGAGCTGATGAACCCTGAATGTCAAAGATGATGAGAGTTTTCAAGGGAAACTTTTTCAGAAAGTATCCACCTTACAACAGCATCATGAAGCACCCAAATCCTGCATGTATGATGCTTAGTTTCATATCTTGTCTTAAATCAATAATGGATAAATTCTCAAGATACGTTTTCATTTTGCCTGTGAGTGGCCTGATCACACACTGGCTGTTTTACAGTTTTGGAATCATTTCTGTCTCTCTGATTCTTCCACTGCAGAGGGTGAATTCAATACGCTCATTGCATTTAAAATATAGCACCTAAAGGAAAAATAGCAGCTATTTTGCACTTAGAATACTTCCTGTGGGGACAAAAAAGAAAAAGGAAAAGAAAGCAAAAAGTAATTTAGAGCAGATGTTATTGTCCACGTTTTAATTCTGGGTAGCTATTTGCTCTTTTTAGGTTAAAAAGAAGAAAAAGTAGCAAAAAGTGCATGTTTGCAGCTTATAGATATTTTCTTCTTTTATTGATTTATTTCAAATGAAGCTACTAGACTAAATGAACATGGAGACATTTGTCTGCAAGTGATGACTTTCAGCAGAAGGGAACTTTGAGGTCTGAAGCATGTATTTGTTCACAGCAGTTGTCTGAAAATCAACATTTCAATAAGACAACATTGCTTGCCTCTGGCAGCCGGAGAAGGAAACCACAAACTCTTGGAAAAATGATTGAAAGGAAATGGAGATAACCAAGGGTTTCATAACACTGCATTTCCTTTCTTTCTTTTTGCCCCACACACTTTTTCCTAAGGCTCATACCTGAGATCTTTAAAGTTTTTCTTGTCTAACCAACACAAGACTGCAGAGAGGAGGATAAAAGACTGTTCCCAGCAACTTGCAAACCTCAGAGTTGTTCAGGAGATTTGTACTGTAGGTTTCCATTGATTTATGTGCAAACTACAGCAGCATTTCTTATGTCAAGACTTGGTAGAATTGGCAGCCAAGTATCCTGGTCTGTGATACTATAAATTTCAAAAGCAAGATGAGACTGCTCACTACTTGCATAGGTGTTTCAGCTGGAACACTGTGGTGTTTCTGTGATTGCTGAATGGCATAACTGCATCTACCAAAGTAACACACATTACTGGTCAGTGGATGGTAGTATTCTTTAATGTTTAAGTGCTATACTGCAGTGCATGGTGGAGTAATGCAATAGTGGTCATTACCTGAAGCAGAGGAGGTTGTGACTTGGTAGAAGGAAATGAAAAATCACCAAGGACAGTCAAGCTTTGGAGCAGGTTGTTCAGGGATATTTAAATGTCTCTATCCTTGGAGGTTTGCAAGACACAACCTGATAAAGCCCTGAGACACCTAATCTGAATTCAGTGTCAGCCCTATTTTGATGTTGATATAAAGACATCCTGAAGTTCCTTCCAGGCTGACTGACTCTATCATAACATCTTTTTCACATTCCAAACAAGGCTGATGTTAAAATATTGAGTCTTCTATATAGAGGAGTTTGTTCATATTCAGAGATAAAAATCTGCATTTGTGAAAACTGTCTTTCCCTGAAATCTTTTTAAGATAATCAGTTTTCCATGTTGGCTTTCTTAAGGAACTCCCACAAAAGGGGGAGGATGAGAAGAATTGAAAGTTGTTGCAGCTTCCTCTTTGCAGTGTATTATTTCTGAGTGACTTTTGGAAATGTCCAGGGTTTTTTCTGTATTTTTTCATTGTACAATGGTTGTTACCAGCAGCAATCACTAATGTATTATTTGCAAGACCTGGTAAATTTCTGTTGATCAAGACCTGGGGAATCTTCTGAAGATTAATACAGTCAGGCAGTATGTTCAAAAGTCAAACAGGATCTATAATTTATCCTTTCATTTCCCTAGAGCTGTTCACACTGTGCAGACTGGAGGAATTGATTTTCAGGTCCCTGGCAGACTGCTGTGATAGCTCATTCTTCCAGCTGTTGGCATTCACACAACAATACTCAAGGATTCTGACTGACACTGACTCCAGCAGCTCTTCCTACTCTTCTCGAATTTGACCCTGCTTCTGATTCTTGTCACAGGTCAGACATGAGATCTATTTCCCCTCTTCTCTGCCACCTAGTCAGTCTCCACAGAATCATCATAGAATCACAGAATGGTGTGGGTTGAAAGGGACCTTAAAGATCATCTAGTTCCAACCCCCCTGCATGGGCAGGGACACCTCCCACTAGAGCAGGTTGCTCAGAGCCCCATCCAACCTGGCCTTGAACACTTCCAGGGATGGGGCATCCCCAGCCTCCCTGGGAAAACTGTCCTAGTGTCTCACCACCCTCACTCTAAATAATTTCTTCCTTTTCCCTCAAATTGCCTTTCTTCTCATTGTCCATTTTCCCTATCCCTCCATTCTTTTTTTCCTTCATCCTATTGTCTTCTATCCAGGACTATTTCTGTTCCTCAGGTCTGGCAAGAAAAAATGTTCCTTCCAGCTTCTTCATTCTTGGGCAAGAAACAGGAAGAGTTGAGAGTCTGAGCTCCACCTGTGAAACCATAAAAGTAACACGTAGAGAGTATCCTTTGCTTGCGAGGTCAGGGTGGCCTCTGCACAGGAGAGACAATTCCCAAGTGACATTCAGCTGGACAATTACATGCAATGAAGGAGGGAGAATTTTAAAGAACTGAGAATAGTCCAGGAACAAAAAGAAGGAGATATAAGGACAAGATTTAATGACTACAGAATGTTTTGTGATGCAGATGTTGACGGAGGAGAAAAATGGATAGTCATGTCTGTGTTTGAAAAGGTAAATCCAAAAATTCAATGATAAAAGGTAAAACCCACAGAGGAATAGAAAACTACAACTGAATTTCAGGATAACACATTCACAGTGACTAGAAGCTTAGAATTAGGAAGTAGAAAAAACATAGAGGGCTAGTATAGAAAGTAGGCCAGGATTTAAAAAAAAAACCAACACAGGAAAGCACAACGTGTAATTATTCTACTGTTCAGGACTCAAACATTAAAAAGACATAAACCAGTGCTATATACATACGTATCACACAATTCCTACTGTTTCTGTGAATTTGTTGTTCTAACTTCTGTTTCATATGCATCAGCTCAAATAATTAACTGATCTGAAATACTTGCCCTTTACTCAAATTGACCAGCTTTTGCAGTTCACAAAAACTTCTCAGGATTTATCTTTCCAGCAATTTTTTTATCCTATACTTTTGTTTCTTTTTCTTTTTAATCAGAACGTGGAGCAGAAATGCTGGAATACTGTAAAGAATATTCTCATAATACTCATCCAATAGAGGAAGGCAGGGTATAGCAGAAGCTTCTTGTTGGAGGTTTTACCTTTGTAGAATTTCTGGATGACTGCAATAACTGAATGTGAGAATTAAATATTGTTCAGACATACATACTTCTTAGCAATGCTCAGAACAAAACCTTTTCAATTTCTGGAAAGAACTCATCATACAAATACCATTCTGAATGACTGACTGCAATTCCAAATCTGCTTCACCCTTTTCTTCTTAAAACTGTTACCCACTGCAGGCTTGAAACACTTTTGAAACCACAGGAAAACCTAATACCTCTAGTAATCAGAAAGTTCATAATGACTGTTAGAAATCTCTCAAGGAGTTTTTTGAATGTTCTTTGAAATAGTATTTACTTTCTTCTCACCTCCCAACTCAAGTTTATAAATTAATACTTCTCCAAATATACAAGGCCTTGAGAAACTGAAGAGGCCTTTGTTAAGTGACCTGAAGTACTTACATACTCCATTATAGTGGTTGGTATTTTCAAGGTCTTTTTATTAAGCCATTCTGTCTATAGAACATGACTTTCTTTTCCAGCCTTGGAGGACTTTAAGATGTTCAATACCAAAGTTACAGAAATTTGATACCTAGCAAAATAATTAAAATTGCAAGAATTAAACTGTACCAGTAATAGTGTGTGCATAGGATATATTGCAATCACATTTATAGAATAGTAAGATATTACATGAATATTTCTGATCTACCTCAATCAGCAGATCAAGGGAAGTTGTTTTTCACTAATCCTTATTTTAATTTTAATGAAGAAGTCTTTTACAGACAGTTTTGGGGTTTTTTTTATGGAAAGCCAGAAATTGGACAGTTGTAGGGACTTTGCCTCTATAACTTAGAAACGTTTTAGGTGGTAATGACAGATTTTTACCTAGACCAGAGTTTTATGTCATTTTTGGAGTATTTTTTTCTACTTTCTTAAGTGTTGCCTGTTCTTTTGTTCTTATACCATGGTGAATGGCATGTGATCTTATAAATTAAAAGTAAAAAAAAAAACTAAAAAGACAGAGATCCAACAAAGTGCGTATAAACAAATGGAGTGTTATGCTCCCACAGGGTGTGACATGAAACACTTAATAGTTTAATGCCATAAAGACTTAAGGTTATTAGGTTGGAGGAGTCATCATGGTATGTTGCAAAGCAACACAGACCTCATGTGCTGTGATGATGTAGAGACAAAAAATTCACATGTTGTGATGGCAGAGAGATGATTCTTAGGGTGCTTAGTTCTGTGGAGATCTTGTTGGCTGTATGGCATAGGAAATCTGCCAAAAATCTTTGAATGCCACACAAGCTGGTCCCTGAATCCTTACGAAGTTGTCACTGAAAACTCAGTGCCTTTCCTTTTGATGCTATAGGCATTGACGAATTAGTTTGCTGTGAACTGCCAACACTAAATGTAAGAAAAGTGTGCCAGGTACCTAAGCTGTGATATGAGAGGGGACATTCCCGTGGATTTCTGTAGTTATTGGGTCTTATTTTCAGTTATCTTCTTGCAACTGTGAAACGTGGAAACTTGGTTTTAAAATGGCACACTGGGAATGTACATGTTCTTCTTGTTTCCAGGAGCTGGGTTTTTTAAGTGCAGTAGTATCTCTACCAAGGGGGTTTTTATACAGCATGCACTTGGAGATGCCAGGTAGTAAAGGAAGAACCTGGGATTTCTTGGTAATTTTGTTTCCTTAATGCATTGAGTTTTCTAGGTATTAGGAAAGTGAATCTGTCTTTCAGTTGGAAGAAGAACATCTCACCCAATTACACTTTCTCTTGTGTGTTGTTCCAGCCTAGGATTCCTCTCAATATTGCTTCTGTGCATGGGATGTAGGTTATCAAGTGATTCCTAAATACAACAGTGTGTAAGTTCATGTGAACTGCTGCTCTACACAGTAAGGAATTACTTATTTAAAGTCATCATTAAATATTTAAAGGTTGGTGGTGCCCTGAAATACATCTGGGTGTCTGGCTGTGGGTCAAAACATTTGTGAACTGTTAAGGTGTAATAACTTACAAATAGATACCACAACCTGTACCCTCTGTGCACTAAACACGTGTTCATCTAAAACATTGAGGCTGTATCTGTACCACTAAACTAAACTAAGCCTGCCTGTATTCATAGGTGCTGCAATGAGATGGCATGACTGGATTGTTGGAGCAGCCCCTTGGCAGAGTCCTGTTCTTTGCTTATTTTCTCCCATTTCCAGGCATGGATTTGAAAGGTGGTTGCACTTTGGGTAAAG
>NW_009952797.1:62812-96972 GCF_000747805.2 Chaetura pelagica
ACAAGCCTATTGGCAGGTTCTGTGGATTACACTCTGAAAGACACACCTAGGAAGCACTTAAACAAGTTGAATATATACAAATCCATGGGACCAGGTGGAGTGCATCCAATGGGCAATGTCATTGCAAAGACACTTTCTATCATCTGTTAAGGATCAGGGTGATTTTACAGACCCATGTCTGTAAAAATACATTACACCTGTCTCCAAGAAGGAGGATCTAACTACAGGCCTTTCAGCATAACTCCAGTCCCTTAGAGGGTTACTAAGCAAATCCTCTTTAAATACCACTCCAAGCAAGAAGGTACAAAATGTTGATTGATACCATCCAGCATGGATGTATCATGGGCATATCATAGCTGACCAAACTGGTTGCCTTCTGTGATGGGAAGTTTGGCTTTGTGAATAAGTGATGTTCAGTGAATCAGTGAGAGCTTTGTTAACTGCCAGTAGATGTATCCTGAGATTGCCTGAGGTCATCTCTAACTAAATGGAAGAGAAGGTTTTCAGGAGTAGTCAGCATGGATTTACCAAGGGCAAATCATGCTTGACTAATCTGATAGCCTTCTGTGATGGTGTGACTGAATAGTAGATGCAGGGAGACCAGTGGATGTGGTCTGCCTTGACCTTAGCAAGGCTTTTGATTCTGTCTCCCATAACATCCTTGTGAGCAAGCTCAGGAAATGTGGGGTGAGAATCCAGCTGGAGACCTGTAACTAGTGGAGTCCTCTAGGGATCAGTGCTGGGTCCAGTCCTTTTCAACATCATAATTAATGACCTGGCTGAGTGGACAGGGTGTATCCTCAGCAAGTTTGCTGATGACACGAAGCTGGAAGGGTTGGCTGATTCACCTGAAGGCTGTGCAGCCAGTCAGTGAGATTTGGACAGGCTGGAGAGCTGGGCAAAGAGGAACATAATAAGGTTCAACAAGAACAAGTGCAGTGTCCTGCACCTGGGAAGGAACAACAAAATGCACCAGTACAGGCTGGGAGGTGATCTGCTAGGGAGCAGCTCTGTGGAGAAAGATCTTGGAGTCCTGGTAGACAACAAGTTCTCCATGGGTCAACAATGTGCCTTTGTGTCCAAGAAGGCCAATGGTATCTTGGGGTGCATGAGGAGGAGTGTGTCCAGCAGATCAAGTGAGGTTCTCCTCCCCCTCTACTCTGTCCTGCTGAGACCTCACTTGGAGCGTTGTGTCCAGTTCTGGGCTCTCCATTTCAAGAGGGACAGGGATCTACGTGAGAGAGTCCAGTGGAGGCTGTGAGGATGATTAAGGGACTTGAACACCTGCCTTAGGAGGAAAGATTAAGAGACCTGTGGCTTTTCAGTCTAGAGAGGAGAGGACTGAGGGGGGACCTAATTAATGTCTACAAATACATGAGGGCTGGGTGTCAAGGAGGCAGGGACAAGCTCTTTTGACTTGTGGCCTGTGATAGGACAAGAGGCAATGGATTCAAACTCAATCACAGGAAGTTCCACCTCAACATGAGGAAGAACTTCTTTACTGTGAGGGTTACAGAGCACTGGAACAGGCTCCCCAGAGAGGTTGTGGAGTCTCCTTCTCTGAAGAATTTTAAGAACTGCCTGGATGCCTTTCTGAGTGATCTGCCCTAGTTGTTTGGTGATTTTTTTGTTTGTTTGTTTTTGTTGGGGTTTTTTGTGGTTTTTGTTTGTTTGTTTATTTTTTGGTCCTGCTCTGGCAGGGGGGTTGGACTCAATGATCTTCAGAGGTCCCTTCCGACCCCTAATATTCTGTGATTCTGTAATAAGGAGAGAATAATGGATGTTGTATGGACTTTTGACATAGTCTCCCACAGAATCCCTTTAACCAAATTATTGATATATGGATTGGAGAAGTGGATTTTAAAGTGTGTGGAAAACTATCTGTGCTGTTGACTTAAAGGATCCGTGGTACAAGATCTACCTATGGCCAGTTACTAGTAGTGTCTCTCAGGGAATAACACTCTTTAATACCAGGATAATGAGACAGCATGATCTCTCAGCAACCTTGATACCAAATGACACCAAATTTAAGGAGTGAAGTAGTATATTGGAGGCCAAGACTACCACACAAAGGAACCTTATAAAAGCTGGAGAAATTGGGTGACAGGTATCTTAAATGAAGTTTAAGAGAGAGAAATGCAAATTTCTGTACCTAGGATGGAATAATTCCATGTAACAAGGGGTTACAGGCTGGGGGTTGACTGGCTAGAAAGCAGCTTTGTAAAGAAGGACCTGAGTGTCCTGTGGCACATTCTGTAGTTGAGGGACACACAGTAAAAATCACAATGTGTCAGTGGGAACACAAGGGTGAAATAATTTGAAAAAATATTGCAGAATGGGGAAAAAAGCCATAGGTTTCCAAATTTGTTTAAGAAAGTATTTATTAGCAATCTAAAATTGAGCAAAGTTATTTTGAGTGCCAGCATATGAATGTAATATTTGACAAGTAATACCAGTGAAACAGAACAGGGTGGGCAACATAATAATATTTTTTTTTGAAAGTAGAAAAAGTGTAATCTTAGTATCTAGATTTAAAATCATTTGCAAATCAAATACTCCCCATGAAGGCACACAGTATTTAGAAGAGGATTTGAAAACTAGAAATTGCTATTTTATTTCTTTTTGGCTAGCTTGAATAATGTACATCCAAAAAGTTACATTAGCTATTGTTTTTATGGTCTCTATATAAATTAGATTCCCTGTATCTATCCAACAAATTAATTCAGCTATTCAGTCTTCATGAGTTGTGTTATCCTCCACCTCATTAACCAAACAAGAGAGTAAAGGAGGAAAGAAAATCCTCAAAATTTATTCTGTTATTTCTGTAGCAAAAATATTCCTCACATTTTCAGTAATGATAGTATTGAAAGGGAAATTGAGAAAACACCTGATGATTAGTAAATACAATAGAGAATGTCAAGATCCATGGAAGTCTTTGCTTCTGTGGATCTGCATAATGCATTTTTTTCCTGTTTACTGAGAACATTCTGTAACAGTGTACAATGCAGATAATTGTTGATAAGATAGAGAAAACAGGACTGTAGGGGGAAAAAAAACCCCACAACAAACAAACAAGAGAAATTGGAAAAAAGTTATGTCACTGAAAAGGTCTGGTGGAATTTTATTCCCAGTTTTTGTCCCTAGGGAATGTAGACTCTACATCAAGATCCCAGGCTCTGCAGAGTGGCCTAGACAGGCTGGGGAGATGGGCCTAAGCCAATTGTATGAGGTTCAACAAGGCCAAGTGTCATGTCCTGCACTTGGGTCACAACAACCCCATGCAATGTTACACACCTGGGGAAGAGTGGCTTTCCCAGAGGAAAAGGACCTGGGGGTGCTGGTGGACAGCAGCTGGACATGAGCCAGCAGGGTGCCCAGGTGGCCAAGAAGACCAATGGCATCCTGGTTTGCATCAGGAATAGTCAGGCCAGCAGGAGCAGGGATGTGATCCTGCCCCTGTGCTCAGCACTGGTGAGAGTGCACCTCAAGTCCTGTGTGCAGTTCTGGGCCCCTCACTATAAAAAGGACATTGAGGTGCTGGAGCATGGCCAGAGAAGGGTAATGAAGCTGGTGAAGGAGCTGGAGAACAAATCATATGAGGAGAAGCTGAGGGAACTGGTGTTGTTTAGGTTGTTTAGTCTGAAGAAGAGGAGGCTGAAGGGAGACCTAATCACCCTTTACAGCTCCCTGAAAGGAGGTTGTAATGAGGTGGGTGGGTTTTGGCCTCTTCTCCCAAGTAATAATAGGACCAGAGGGAATGGCCTGAAGTTGCAGTGGGAGAGATTTAGATTGGACATTAGGAATAATTTCTATACTGAAAGAATGGTCAGGCACTGGAACAGGCTGCTTAGGGAGGTGGTGGAGTCACGGTCCCTGGAGGTGTTCGAAAGGAGCACAGATGTGGCACTTCAGGACATGCTCTAGTGGCCAAAATTGTGGGGTTTTTGTGTGTTGACTGTTGGACTCAGTAATCTTAGAGTTGCTTTCCAACCATGACTGTTCTGTGATTTTGTGGTTCTTGTGCTCTCATTAGAACCACAGCAGTACCCATTTTCTTTCTTTCTTATTCTCCACGGGTCTTAGGGAACCATTGACCTCCATAGTAATTGCTACCTGATTCCATGGAGGAAGCACTGGCTGCCTTCCCGTTCTGAATATGGTACTTTTCTGTGATGGGATGGGCATCAGAGAATTAGTGCTGTCTATGTGTACATTAATTATAGGCTTATAGAGCTTTACAGCTGCTGCATGTCTTCTCTAAGGAGATTTTTTGATATCCTGCATAGCTTTTCCTTTAGCATGTGGTTATTTTTTTACTGTTTTGACTGTTGGTGGTGGCTTGATTTTATTATTTTTTTATAATTTATTTCTTCTGGGGTGTCAATCTGTGTGCCTGAGATAGTTTTTGAAAGTCACAGACTACTAATGTAGTGCTCCTGGTTCTGCCCTGGCTTCTGATATCCACCATGTGAAATAACATTGAAGGTTACTTCATCGTCTCTAAACCAATCACCAACACAGCAAGAAGCAGCTGGCCAGGTAGTACTAGTCACTCAAACACCATATTGCCAGATGTAATCCTTGTCCTTCTGGCATTTGTCACTTCTCAATGTCACTTTTGTCTGTTTTGTTCTGTATTGAGTTGCAAAAAAACCTGCAAACCTTATCTAATCCATATATTTTCTCTTTCTCAAATTCAACCAGGATCCATGAATAAGAACTGATAAGTAAGTAACTAGTTCTTCTTGTCAGGTTTGTACTTTGATTTGTACACTATTCTTCTGCATAGCAAGCAGAGGCAAATCTCTTTTCAAAACACAGACCAGAAGACAAAAGCAAGAACAAAACTTGTGTGTGTATGTTTAGGTAGAAAAAACTCTCTCCTGTCCCCAGGTCAGATGAAGTGTTGTCTGACATCTATTACTTCACCTAATTTTAGACAATGTTTTTCTCATTTGGTTGCATATTGAGAAGACCTTCAGCCATGGGGTCCATGCAGTCAGAGATTCTTCAATCACATTCCTCCTTCATGTAACAGTTATCTAGTTACTACAGTTTCTCTTTTCTACCTTAAGGAAGCCTTCAAGACTTAAGTCAGAAGTTGCATAGGGGAAAGATATTAACTCACAAAGCTCATACCTGGAATTCCACTTATTTTGTATTTATCCTAAGAGAATTACTCACCTCATTTCCATTTTTTCTTTAGTGTCTTTTGATCCTGGGGGTGTGTGTGTGCTTTGTTGCTGTATTTTATTTAGTTTAATGGGATGCACATTGCAAGTGCCACCTTGACATCAGGAGATGCATGGAGCAGGGCTGGCACAAGCCCTACCTGAAGAGAGCCACCAGGCATTGCCTCCCACCCTCTTTCAGTTGCTTATGGTTTTGCCAAGCTTCAAGTGATGGGGGTTTGGTGCCTTGTGCCAGGTTACACTGAATCATTTAGTTCCAACCCCCCTGCCATGGGCAGGGACAGCTCCCACTTGATCTGGTTTCTCAGAGCTTCATCCAACCTGGCCCTGAACACCTCCATGGAGGGGGCAGCCACAGCTTTGCTGCACAACCTGTTCCAGTGTCTCACCACCCTCATAGTAAAGAATTTCTTCCTTATGTCTATTCTAAGTCTACCCACTTCCAGGTTAAAGCCATTCCCCCTTAACCTGTCACTACAAGCCCTTGCCAAAAGTCCCTTCCTGGCTTTCCTGCAGCACCTTCAGCTGTTGGAAGGCTGTTATAAGGTCTCCCCAGAACCTTCATTTCTCCAGGCTGAACAACCCCAACTGTTTCAGCCTGTCTTCATAGGAGAGGTGCTTCAGCTCTCTGATAGTCTTTGTGGCCCTTCTCTGGACTCAGTCCAACAGCTCCATGTCCTTCTTATACCGGACCCTTCAGAACTGGACACAATACTCCAGGTGGGTTCTCAGGAGAGCAGAGTAGAGGGGGAAAATCACCTGCTTGTTCACATTTGTTCCCATTGTTTTGTGTCAACCATATATTATGGCTTAATCTAGCCTTGGGGAATACTATGTTCCTGATCTGCTGTAGAGGTGTTGCTTTTAGAAGAGCACCTTCCTCTCCTCCCCCCAGGCACACACACACAGCAGTAAACATAAAAGAGGTAGCAGTAGTTCCTCCGTGAACTGTGAGAAGGAGTGAAAAATAATGCCTGTTTGTCTACATGCAGAGATCTGGTGATAACCCCCTGTGGCTCACAGGGACAACTCACCCCAAGCCTCATAAACCTTATTCTCTGGTAGTTCGTGGATAAAGAAAGTAAAGTAAGGCAGCCTTTGATCAAGCTGTGTGAATGTCAGGGAAGTGCCTATGCATTTAGGTTACTAATAGAAAATAGTTTCCCTGTAAATCAGAAATTTTTATTTAAAAAATTTCATTAGGTTTTTGAACAGTATTCAACTGTGTATTGATTAAAATGCCTCAAAAGACTTCTGGCTTTTCTCTGTTGAAATTAAATAAGGATGCGAATTACATCTCTGTTAGGCATTAGCTACCTAGGAACAGCTTTAAATTCCACTGTGCACAAGGACAGTGAGGATGGGTTAATTGTCTAAAACTAGGTGAACTCTAATCAAAACTGGATAATTTGGACTGTTTCCAGAGGCCAGCTCATCCAAAAATGAGGTGTGAAGTATTTTGTATTAATTTTAAAAAAAATCTGTATATGGAAAATATACCTTTAAAATACTCTTTTGGGCAAAGGATGTTCTCAAAATATATAATGCCAACTTCTAATTCAGAAAGAATTAATCAGGTAGTAAATGTGATTCTAGTTAATGTAAAGAAAATTATATACTGGTATGAAAAACAATTCACATCCATCAGAGCCATCAGGGTTTTTTCCTCATTCTTTGAACTCTGCCTTTTACAGATTTAGTAACTTCAATAATAGGATTTTTTTGATTATTTTTTAACCTCCTTTTCATCTCTCACTGCAATTTCCTTCCTTGCCATCAGTGAGACACCAGATTTTCTGTATTCTGTAGTTATAGAAGGTCTGAAGAAATCCTGACCTTCAGCAGCAGCAGGAAGAAACCTCAGGAGTGAGTGTGGCTGTTAAACCTTTTTTCTGCTTACTTTGACAGTTGAATCTAACCTGCTCCAGACTGGGAATTTCACTTTTTGCCTGAGCAAGCTGCATACTTTTTCATGTGTGACACGATGCTGAGTGGCCCTGCCTGTTTTCTACACAAAGACCAAGCAGAGATGCAGAAGGGAAAAAGAATGGCAAGGGATTTGAAGCTCTGTTGCTCTTGTGTCACTGGACAATTTGTGTCACGCTGCTGAAATGGTCTGACTAAGGTCAAACTTTGCCACCTTCTCCTTTAGAAGGTTATTTCATACATCAGCATGTGGGTTTTAATAACGCAGTAGATAAGGGAAAAGGAGTCCTGCTGCAAGTCAAAACACTGTCATCCTGTTCCCTCTTAGCCATTTATCAAGGGGCTTTTTTTCCCTGTGGCTGTCAGTTTGATGTAGTCTCTGGGTAGCACAGTGTTAAATGGCTTTTTTGTTAATAAAGCACATAAACTGGAGATTGGAATCGGTCTGATTTAGGACTAACCAGTAAAAATCCAAAATTAGATGCAAATGAAAATGGTACTGCCTGTACCTTGAGCAAATTTTTATCATCGGAATCTTCTGATTATTTTTTCCTTTTGTTGATGTTTCATTTTCTTATTATCCTGATTAGACTACTTGTCATTTCAGATTGGGAGAAGAAAAATATCATTTAAGTATTTGTGATTGGATTTCACAGTTTCCAGAAAGAAGGGTGTGTGTCTTAAAGAAACCTTTTGTGGGCTCTCTTTGGGACATCTTCTGTTTTCCATAGTCTGACAGATAGTAACATTTTAACACTTTTCCCCAATATATACCTGTTCCTATCTTCTAAAAGCTTCTCTTCTAGGGTGGCTTCCTATTTTTAGTTCCATTTAAGAACAAACCAAAAACTTGAAGATTATTGCTATTAGTGATATTATTTGCAAAACATGTATGACACTGTCCCCTGAACCCTGTTTCGCTCAGTCTGTGCCCTGTATGAGAAGAGTGATGTTTTCTTTTTCTCAAGTCAGGCACAGGCCCTGGCAGCTCTTACAGGGATGGTGGCTCCTCAGATCACCCACACAGTTTTACAAGTTTCCCAACAACATACAAACAAAATAATGAGATTGTATCTTTACATGTTATTCTGAGCATGGATACCCATGGTATCATTCTGTGCCCTAACTATACATAAGTGCATGCATCTCTTTTTATGATTTCACTATTGATGGCAACTTACTCTATTATGGAGTACTAAATGCCCTAAAAGAGGAAACAAGGTGTCTTTCTCTTACTCATCAAGTGTCTGAAAAGCAAAAAAAAAATTACTCTTCTGAAGAAAATGGAAAACTCTTTGGCATCAGTAAAGTAAAAAGAAGTTATCTCTCCTGAAGTCCTCTGACATTCATTGTGTTTGGAGGGACATAAAAATTGTAGCTTTGGCTTTGTTTATCATTGGGGTAACATAAAATGTTAATTGTATGTAAGTTACATTGAGATTTGCAGGCTATAGTCTGATGGTCTAAAAACTTTATGCCTTGCAACATTACATGAAGAAAATGTGTTTCACAGTTTCAGTCTGAAATCATATATATATATTTATATTTCAGCTTCATGACATGTATATATACAACTTCAGCCTCTGATAGAGATGTGCGTGCAAAAGCCAACATTTTTCCTTTGAAGGGAATTAATTACTGACATTTTATTTTGTGTTGCTGTGGAAATCACTGTGTTTCTGCAGGGAAGCTTGGTTCACTGACACTGTCTTTTCTGACAGAAAAATGTTCAGGTAGAAAATTTGCAGTTCAGATATCACCACTTACAGAGAGCATTTTTATGAGCAAGCCCCAAATCTTATTTTAGCCTGAATCAGTGTTTATTTTTTTAATTACCTTACTGCCTTTCAACCTCTCCAAGGATAGCCATGCAGTTTGATAGGTGGTGTCCCCATCTTTTGTATCTCCACTTACCAAGAGAAGAAAGTGTTGCTGACTGGAACTGGAAGCATCACATGAGAAAGTGTAAATTATGTTTTACATTTGAAATTATTTGAAGTATAATAAAACCTTTTCCAACTGGGTATTTTCAATATCATTCACTGATAGACTTGAAATGCTGAAGTTTCCTTTAGAAACTGGTATTTAAAACAGTGGCATTGAGTATCTGAAGACATTAGTGGCTTGAGTTGTTTGGGAAATGAGTAATACAGTTAGGTTATTGAAGATTTACAAGGTGAATTCTTTACAAAGTTTGATTATAAGTAGGAGAATTATTAGAAGAGATCACTTGATTGTTACAAGTACTGTCACTTTTTGCAGTCTTTTAAAGGCCAGGTTCTGATCTGTAGAACCTTTTCAAATATTAAATGCTGAGATGGGACAATAAAACAATAGGAAAGTGCATGGTAAAAAATGTAGTTGAGATTGTTTCTTTTGTACAAGTCTTTGGTAAAAAGTAATTTCCTAATTTACAAAATTACTCTCTTAATTTATGTGTACTTCTTTCTTTAAGGAAATGCCTTTAAGACTGTTCTGCATACCCCAGTGTGACATCTCTCATTCTTACTGTGTTCATGCATAGAAGTAAAAAGGCACAAGTAGGACATTCATTTTTTCCCCTTAAGTATTCTACTTAAAATTGTGTCCTTATTCATTCCACATCTTGCAGAGTTCTGGGTGAGAGAGTCAATTATTTTCTTCAGCTTCCCTTATTAAACTGTATTGTTTCTTTTATTAGTAATGACAATGTAGATGAAGCAGTAAATGCTGAAAATGTCCTGTGGACTTTAAAATACATTATTCTGCTGTTCTTCCATTAGTGCATCCTCTTCTAAAGTGTTTAGGTATAAGATGTATATATATATGTGTGTGTATATCAGAGATGGAGGAGGAGAATGGGGAGATTTGCATAATCTGATTCAACCTCCAAACATCTGAGCCATGACTCCCAAGGCAGCAATGGAGAGAGTTTAGCTCTGCAACAGGGTGATTCAGACGACCTAAACTATACAGGCTGCTTAGAGAGACTATAAGTGAGACATTTTAAGTTAGATGGTATAAATAATAATTCCTCCACCCCCACATGTGAAATTTGCTATATTTCAAAATGTATATTCACGTCTGGATAGATGTAAAATAAGCTTGTGCCATAATCCTAATGTATTTCAACTAAATATTGTTGAGGTAGATACTCAAGTAATTATTAGTCATCTGTTAAACTCCACCCATATAAATACTTCTCTGTTATCTCACAGAATGCAAACAGGCAGAGGTATTGCTAAAAAGAACATAATTTTTAATAGAATTTATATCAATTTACCTAAAAAGTGGCATATTCCCTTGGGATATTATAGAATTGAACTTATCCCTGTGGAATGCTGTGAAAAGTACTGCTCTACCATATCCTGTGGTCTCATCATGCCGTTAGTTGCCCTCTTCAGGGTTTTCCATGTGCAATTCTCAACAGAATTTGGTCTTAGCAATGTAGGTGGTAGTTTATCTCCTTTTTACCTCGATTATGCAAACACTGTAATGGACAAAAAAATCTGCTGGAAATGAAGAAACCACATTTCTCTACTAAGGTTCTTTTCCTTGGAGTGATGGATTCTGTAGTCTCTCACTTAGGAAGCAAAAAGAACTACCACTGCATTCATCATGACCTTGACTTTATTTTCCAAAGGAAGTGTATGAGCCACTATAACACTCCAGTCAAGTACATGACTTCTGTTCCTTACATCTTCACCCTAAGTATTTGACTTTATTAGCTTGGACTTCACGTTGCTCATATGAACACATTCCACACTCACACTGAAGACTAAGAAACAAACACTTGTTGCTGTAGAGTTAGATGACTGTGCTATGAAATTCAGTACAAAGCATTCAATAAGCTGTCTAGCAGAGAAGCATTGGACTGCTTGTTAAACCATTTTTAGTAGAAAGCCATGTTAAATGAATTCAGAGACAGTCACTGTTATAGCATAATTCCATATAGACTAGTGCAATGGCACATAATAAATAATGTTGCTTTTGGTAAGTTTATTATAGGTGTATGGAAGTCCACAGGAAAGGACAGATTATACTTTGAATAACAATTATAGAGATTCAAACACTGTTCAGATGACCTTACAAGCCTGGCTAACTTAAACACCTAATAAGAGGTCACAAAACTGCTAGTTTTCAGTGTGCATTGGTAGTCTTAATTGTCCATTTTTTTTCTGCTTGTTTTAACAGCAGAATAGATGGTTTATAAGATTATACATGCAACCATTATTCCATCTTTTAATGTAGTCAGGTGAGATCTTTGATTACATTGTTTCAAAAAGGTAGTAAAATAATTGTATTTGAATTTTGGACATGCTGCAGTTCTCCCATAAAAATACTCAATAGAGTATATCAGGCATGTTCTAAAAAATTATACACTGTTATGTTTCAAGTTTCTTTTGGGCTGTTGTATAAATATATATATGTGGTGTCCAAGATTTAGATGATATTTACTCTTAATAGACTCAGAATATTTTGTAAAAAAGTCCAAATTCAAGGAAGCCACTTGATAACTTAAATCCTAGTTTATGAATGACACAGTAACTCAGTTTTACACTGTTGTTATATACATATTACATCCAAGAGAGCTTAACTTATTTTCTGACGATTTTATGAGGAAATTTCAGGTATAAGACACAATGGTCCTGGCACCAGTTGAAAGAAAGACAGGGACAAGAGCAAGCAGTTAAATGGAAATTTAAAGAGAGAGAGATTTCACTATGTATTCTAGGGAATTATGATTATGTATGTAAATGTTATGCATTAAGCAGTTATCAGAAGAAAATGATAAAGATTATTTTGGCAAGGTAAATATTTAAAGAATATTTAAATATTTTAGTTATAGTAATAATAGTATACTATAGTAATAATTGTAGTTGTACTAATTGTTGTTATTATTATCATTATTGTTATGACTGTTATTTTATTTGCTATTGGATTGTTATTATAAAATACAACCACCAAGGAAAATATGTTCCTGTATTTGCAAACAAAATAAAACAAAAAATGTGAAGCTTTGTTAATGGAGATGTGTTACAACAATTAACCACAGTAGTGTATTTAGTGGTAGAAATACCTCCCCTTCCAGATTAAGTGCATCATTGAGTAATGATGGCTATGGGAGTGAGACCTTAGCAACAATGACTGGATGAGCTAAAGCAAATCAGGCACAGATTTCTAGACTAGATTTGTGGCTTGCGAGTTTGAGAGTGTTAGAAATGAAATGTAGTGTTGTTTTTGCATCCTAGTGTTAGAAGCATATTGTTGGGGTTTTATATATATATACCCTAGTGTTAGGAATATAATAGTTTGTTTAAGAGAGAAGTAAGATATCTGCACATTCCAATGACACCTGGAGTGGTTTATGGTCCAAGGAACTGAGGGAGTGAATTGGGCTCCATCTGGGGGATCCAAACATGGAGCAGGATTTATGGCCAAGATCAGCCCCAACCAAGCCACTTCTATCTTGCTCCTCAGGGCAGGATGGCACCAATAGGTATAGATCATTTTGGTAATTGGGAAGATAGCCAAGTGGGCAAGAAAGATCAGAATTATACCTTGAAAGGTAACAGGTAACCTGCTAGAATGGAATGTGTAAACTGGGGCAGGAAACTTATAGGGTAATTAGAAGTGTCGGATGGGCTGTGAACCCTGGAGTACCCAGCCAGTGGGGGAAACAGGGGAGGGAACTCTGCACTGGGAATAAGGAATATAAACAGTTATTCATCTTACTATGAGTGTGCCTGCTTGTTTGGGTCACCCATTCTTGCCAGAGTGTAAAAAAGCTGTGCTTCACTGAAGGATCTGTTTGGGCCTGTTCATTGGTGCGACAAATGCTTCTCACAAGAGTTTGATCCTACCTATCTTTCCTGTACCACTAGCCCATCAGATATGCACCATCAACTCTTATTAGCAATGGGGCACAAGTAAAACCAGATTACTTTGTAGTACAAAATAATTTGTAGCTCTCTATCAGAAAAACAAACCATATTTACAAATGTTCACAGAATAAAACATCATTGCTCTATTTCGTCTCAAGGCATTATTAGTTAGAGATAATCTATTTAGATTTGGCAAAATTCCAGCATCTTTGAAGCAGAACGTTTTCTCACAGTAAGGCTGTGGATAAATGCTGTGAAAATATGGTTTTAAGTGGAGTTTTTTGTGAATAAAGCTGCATATTTCATAAGAAAAATTTCTGAACATCATCCACCCATTTGACCACACTATTAAGCAAATTAGATGACAATTAAAGCATGTATATTTACAGAAAGCTAAAATAAGGATTTTCCCTAAATTCCTGTAAAATTTAATGGAAACTGTGCTAAATAATGTATTAATATTTTAAAGATTAGGAAAAGCACAATAAGCATAAGTATCTAAAATAAACAAGGAGAAATCTGGCTGGTTTTCTATGTAATTAAGGATTTCGTAGATGGAGGTGATGGAACTTGGAGCATATTTATTAAGTATAATTGTATTAGCCATAGTAGGCTTATGTGAAATGTATTATCATAGAATCATACCCCCTTGAATGAGCAGGGACACCTGCCATTTTTATTCATGCTTGCATGATCTTAAAGAAATTTTCAAACATAGAGGGTAACTCCAAGCATGATTTTAAGCTGGCTGTGAAGTGCAGTCAAAATGTTTGGCAAAAAGTTTGTGCAATATTTAAACCAATCCAAAAGAAAAATGTAATTTCTCCACTACAGCAGTTTGAGAGTTTCAAGGAAGGGAGGCAGTGTATTATTTGTTCATCCTTACCAATAAAGGTTTAAAAAAATGAGTGCTTTATTAAAATTGTTTGTAGTTAACCCTTAACACTTTTATCTATTGTGAATTCATTACCTTTATCATGTCCATGGCATTGTAGTAGTGACTAATGCTGTCAATAGGTTTCTCCAGCTACGGAATTATACCACCTCTGAGCTCATGATCCAGTCATATTGTGGAACTCTTCTGAGCATATCTACTCTCAGGACAAAAAAAATGTCATGTGTGATCTTTGTGTGTAGAGTGAAATCTTATATTTCATAGAATCATCATAGAATCATAGAATCTTAGGGGCTGGAAGGGACCTCGAGAGATCATCTAGTCCAACCCCCCTGCCAGAGCAGGGTCACCTGGAGTACATCACACAGGAACTCATCCAGGTGGCTTTTGAATGTCTCCAGGGAGGGAGACTCCACAACCTCCCTGGGCAGTCTGTCCCAGGGCTCTGTCACTCTCACAGTAAAAAAATTTTTTCGGATATTCACCTTGAACCTCTTATGCTCCAATTTGCACCCATTACCCCTTGTCCTATCACTGGTCATCACTGAGAAAAGCCTAACTCCGTCCCCCTGACACTCACAATATTTAGCCATCTGCTTCCTGGACTTGAGTTCTTTTAACCTCTGCTCATGTTTTCAATGAGCTAAGAAGGTGGGAGACCAGTCAGAATAGTTCAGTCTGACCACAGCTTTTATTTTCCCACAGACTTTTCATCTCTACAGCTGAAAAATACGTGGTTATGATGATCGAGTTGGGGCTTATTTGAATAAAAATAATTCTGATTGAAAGAATAAAACATTTTAGTTCCCCATGGTATGGAATGGGTGGCTAGATTTATTTATTTTTTAATTTTTTGGGTGTATTTTGAGTGGTATCTGATAGGAATTTAATATCCACTTTATTGGATTTTCCTTCTAAATGTAATACTTGCACAATCCAAACATTTCTTGATACTATCAGCTGCTTTAGAGAAAGATCTTTCATCAAATTAGAATGTCAAGTCTAATGTGTTTTTAAAAGAGTCTTTTTGAGCTTTACATCTATTGCTAGATGAATTCTAACTTCTCCAAGCATAGAGATCAGTACAGCAAAATGCATTAATCACAGCTTTTTGAGTGTTCTATTCATCAGTCTGTGCTTAAAATACACAAATTCACAGAAAGACAATTAAATAACAAATTTCAGCTCCTGTGCCAAAAGATGAACAGTAATAAGCTTGAAGTAAATACTAAGTGGAAAAGATTAACATTTCATGAAGCTGAGCCTTAAGCAATTAAAATTCCAGGAAAGAATGTTGAATTTATACAAGCGATCTAAACACTTACTCATAAGTATGTCATCCCTGTGACAAGAGGGTAGGACAAGGATAGGGGTCAGGTTTTTTTCTGCTGCCTTGGTTTATTTCATGGCCTGAAGTGGCAGTGTGTCTCCTGTGGTACCAGGACTGGAGATTCACTAATGTAAGTGATGGTGACGAGGCACTTGTGTAGCAGCACATCACTGTGTCACAACACAATGAAGTGTTTTGAGCTCCTAAAAACATAGCTCCTTGGTGTACAAGTGTTACAAAAAGAATATTTGTAATATAAAATAACATCTTACCCAGGTATGTCAAATGGTTATAAATGCATTTACTCAAATAATTTAGCACAACGATGAAGATAATAATGTTGTGCAGTTTGCATAACTGTAAGCAAGAAACTCCCTTGCATTTTTCTGTTTCAAGATCTAAATGTTTGCTAGTGGGAGAGGGGTTTATTTTATAATCTATGCAAAGGTGTTCTGTAAATCCAAAAACAACCTTCTTTGGACAACAGACGTGGAAAAGTTACTCTTTAGAGGGTGGGAAACACAAACTAAAAACCAAAATCTGAAAATCAGAAGTGGTTGTTTCTGAATAGCTACAAAGTGTGTGTCAAGTTTTCAAGAACTGTAATTCAACCATAACTTATGACAGCAGATGAGAGAAGTCTTGATCCTAGCACAGGATTGTTTATACTGAATGTTGGAGATTATATAAAATAAAATTTTCCAGATCCAGCTGTCACAGTGCTGTCAGAATAGCTACCTGCTGGTTAAGGAAGAGTGAAAGGTGGCATCTCAGCAGAAGGTCCTTTATTCACTGCAAATAATGAAAACCGTGCACAAGACTTCACCATAACCCCTCAGCTGACAAATGTGCAATTTTGCTTTATTCATGCATTTGTATAGGAAGGTGTTCAGAAAGGGTGATGTCCTTCCCACCCTGATTTTCAGGGACCTTCTGTCTCATAATGGTTTGTCAAAGGCATAGCTACACAAAGACTGAAGGAGCACCTAATAAAAAGCTGAGATATTAAAAAACGCCCCCACAGACCTGTGAATATAACTGGTTCTTCTACAGTGATGACATGTCTGTTGTTGCTGTCTCCCAAGAAAACAAAGAACTGAATGGGTCAAATTCTGCTCTCCTGTGTTCATATGGCTCCTCTTGACCTCAATAAGAGACATGTTATCACACGGATCCATTATCTGAGGCTGTACAGTTCTCTGTCTCTCACTGGGTAAAACAGGAAGGCCTCTGAGGTGGGTATGAGGCATGGGTAAAATAGTGTGTACTTGTGTGCCAGAGGTAGTTCTGCTGATGGAGCAAACCATCTGGCTGCTTTATGTAACACTGTGTTAAGATACTTTCCGAAATACCAGTAATAAAATATTAAAACTTTACCCATGAGTTCAGTATGGTGATGGCAGTTAAATGTTAAGGTTCCCTAGACAGGCTGCCTCCAGCCTGATGCGTATCAAATGCGGACTCACAAACTTCATCTGAGCTCTCTGACTTTGGGCAGTACCCGAGGGCCTGCTTGCTTTCAGCTTATTTTCTCCCACATTTCTAGTTAGAACTGAGATTTTTTGAAAAAATAAAGAGTCACTTCACCAAGAGTATCTTTGCAGCTCAAAGAGAGCGTAGAGAGTACAGAGCAGGCACACCCTGATCACACTTTGTGATATGTGATGCAGAGGGTGTGAATACCCAGTCTTTTGGAAAGGGGGATAATTATTAACTCTGAAAGTCAGGTGGGTTTTCCTGTAATGTCACAGTGCTTGCAGCCATGCATGTCAACACCAGCCAGCTTGATGTGCCTGCACATATGTCTTGTAGGTGAGATAGGTGACACTTTCACGTGATGAAACCTTGACCAGAGGAAGAATTTCCACATCCTCGCGCTCCTAAGCTGCCTGTCACTTCTGCCTTTCTCTGCCACAGCTCACAGGCCCCCCTGCTAGTGCACAAGTACAGGTTCACCTCACTGATCAGGTTTGGAGTGTGAGCACCCTCAGCCAGGGTGCTGTGAACAATGAGGAGAGAGAAAGCAGAGAGAAGAAACAAGCTATGTCTACGCGGGAGAAATCATCTGCAACCATAGATGGTGTCTGCAACTGTATCTCTGGTATTGCACTGCAGATTGATCTGTGGCAGCAGCCTAAATAAATAGCACGCACTCCCTTTAAATGATGCTTTTTAAAATTTGAAGTAACATTCTGTTTGTTTCTGGCTTTGAAGATATTTAAATCACGTTTGTGCCAGTCAGCGTGAAGTGTTATATGTACTGGAAGGAAGCAAAATGCTTTGGCAGTTAAGCAGAGAGGATGAGTTTTGAAGATCAAATCATTCTGGCATCAGTTTCACTGCCTGGGAACTTGTGTTTCTGTTGAAGTTTGGCAGAAGGTCAAAACTGAATCCTTGTCAGGTATAACTGCTCACATAATTTCAGAAACAAGGTTCTCTTCTCTCTGGGTTATCCACCTTATTAAATTCAACATATCCTTCCTTTCTAGTTAAACTGAATAGAAGCCAGAAAAAAAGGAATGTTTATTTTTGCCTAGTAATGCAGTATTTTAATTTGATATGCGAGGAGATCTGAATTAGTTGCCCTGAAATCTTGGCTAGGATGGTCTGATATAAATTGTTCAATTAGCTAAGTGCAAATAATATTTCATTTCTTCTACAAAAGGCTTATGCTCAGATTTAGAACAGATTTTAATAAAGCTTTTTTCTGTGTACAACATATTTGAAGCATTTTCGTTTAAACACTGTAAATGCTTGCTTTGTTTACTTAAAATTGAATCAAATTTCCCTTTAAATACAGCTTGATGCAAATCACCAGTAAAATATTATGAAGTGTGCCCAGGAGACTGTTTAGACAAGCTTTATGTTTAGCACACAGCAAAAGGGAGTCCCTGCCACAGTATCCAGACCTTAAAGTCAGAAGCCTGGAGTCAGATTTGGTCTGACCTGTGCTTACAGTGAAGGGGGAGCAGTGTCAGGAGGGACCTTATCTTCCTTTGTCCTATGTCTGCTGAGCAAAGACCACACAAAGATCTGGACTTCATACACGCTGGAGAGCAATTACTACTTGGTCTTTGCAGAAGCAGGGACACATTCTCTCCACCTGGATGCAAGTACACTAAGGAAATAGTCATAATGAGATTATTTGATGACTTTTGGTTTTACTAACCTCTTCAAATTCCAGAATAATCCTTGTCTCTGAACTGTGGTATTTCATTCACAGCATATTGGGGTATTTTACAAATTGTATTTCCATGACAACAATATTCACGGTTATCCCAAACTTAAATACTGTCGCCAGACATAAAAGACACAAAGCTGAAATATTGAATGCTCAGGTTTCCTTTTTAAAAATCCTTAGCTCTAATATTTATTTGAAAAGCCATGTTCGATCTCCCACGTATTGATATAAAAGAGCCTCAGCAGTGAATTGCGAGTGGCACTTGAGCTTCTCTGTCTTAGCTTTTCGAGCATGTGGAACAGTGTCATGTGTTCACTAAGTGTGCTTCTCAGCTCTAGAATGGTTTGAGTCTTCTTGGTGTGCAGGAAGGATGAGGCTAACAGTACGATAGTGTTTATACTTCAAATGCCTGCCTGTTGCTCCGTGCTGAATTCAGCTTTACTAGCAAATCGGTGATAGTGGAGTGGCTGGTCCTCACCATCACCCTGTTCCTTTTCAGGGCAGAACAAATTTGTTTTATTTTAGTCCTTCTTTTGAAGGAAGGAAAGCCAGGTGTTGGCACTGGAGAGGTGCCATGTCATGCCTCGATATGCCTGCACATGCCTGTGCATTCACACCCGCCCAGTGCTCAGATACTGCCGTCTTTATCAGCGCTTTCTCCAGGATTTAGGCCATGTGTAGGCCTCAGTTTGTCTCTCTGATGTAGAACATCTGTGGTAACATCTGAAAAATAAAAAAAATAGCACTCTGTAGGCTTAACATTATACTGGAGTGTGAAGTGCCAATTCATTTTCTGTTACTATATGCCTTTCAGCAAAGACCTGACAAGAACAATCCATCAGTTTGTTCCTCCCTCGTTATATTATAATAAGTTTGGCTTTTTTGCTTGTTTGCTTTGTTCAAAGTTGTTTTATTTTGGGTTTTTTTCAAGTATTTATTGCTTAAACTTGTAAAACAGGAAACCAAGCTGCCCCCTCCTGTAAGTGAGCGGCACTGAGTGGGGAGCTGGCAGGGAGGATGCATTTCCTTCTTCTACACAAGAAACAAAATGAGAGGTGCAAACTTACCATAGCTCCCACTTTGGAGCCTGGGAGGTCCAAAGTCAAGCCCAACCAGGTGTGTGCTGTCCACATGAACATACCTTATGCCTGTTGTACAGAGCTTCCATTGCAGGAGGCTGGGAGGCCTTAGGTTTTGGTGAGTATTTTCTGGAGACCTGACTGAACTCTTCTAGTGCAATTTAAAGCTATTAAGCTTTGTTCTACCCATACAGTGGAGGGGTTTTTTTTGTTTTATATCAGTCTTTTTATGAAGCTGAAAGAATTACCTAACCTCCTTACTCCCTCCATAATCTTCTCTAAAAACCTTTTTCAGTCGTTACACTGTTCTTGCTATTCCCTAGTGTCCACTTAGAAATTTTTAAGTTCAGGTAAAAAAGCAATTTTCCAACTAGCTCAGAGTGGAACTTCACAAGTTCAGCATTTGTGCTGCTTCCCACTGAAATATGTCCTGTTTTCCTCAAAGGATTTCTTGAGTTTGTTTAGTTTTCTTTCAATTTAATGCCATTTGAAATTTTAATTCAGGCTTAGTTCTTTTCTGCTAGTAAAAATACTGAGTAACACTGTATCTAGGAAAGGTTGCTGTGGAACCCTACCTTCTGTTTTGGCAGCAAAACACTGATAAGCATAATTGATGCAGTGTATGCTGCCCTGGTAGTCACTTTTCTGTTGGAGAACCAGCACATCAGCACATTGCTGGCCTAAAATTATTTCAATTCCTGAGCTTTGCATAGGTGGACATCTAGGTGTATTGCAGTGCCTGCTACATGACTATCAGCTCTAGCTGCTTATCCTTTAGGGTGCTGGGAGATAGGATTTTGTAAAGATCAGAAAGAAAGAAGAAAATTATTTTGCAAAGTTCTTTGAATCAAAATTCTGTGCTGGGACTCAAACATTTTTTAATGACTGCTACAATAAATGAGAGCATGCACGAGCTAAGAATAGAATTGATGTGGTTATAATTAAGCTGCTTTCACAGTCATTAGGTATTTTGAGCTGTTGAGCCATTTTTCCAGCTCATTAACTTTATTTAGACACAATTATATTTTTTAATATGTTAGTCCAGATAACATCTTGATCATGGTTTTACATATGCTACAGTTAACATACTGCACAATGAGGTATCTTTTGGGGGTTTTTTTATGGTCTCACGTATCTGATGGTGAGTTGTTGGGGGATATTTTTTTGAGGACAGCTGTAAGATGCTTTGAGGTGGTGGCAGGTTTTTGTTTTGTTTGCTGTTTACATTTTTCTTGGGGGTTTTTCCATTCTGTGTCACGGCTGTGATTGCTTCTCAGATTGTTGCTTTTTTTTTTTTTCTTTTTTTCTTTCTTTATTGCCTGCTGTAATTACACTCTAGCTCTTGATTCACAGTTGGCATCCTGTTTGCCAAAGATGATGGTGTTACATGGAATCAGTCCAGAATTAAGAGAATCCCTGTTTTACGAAGTTTGTGGAATTGTTGTGAGATTTAAAGCTCAATTTACTACTTGGCTTCTGATGGCCTGAAAAGTTTTAAACAAGAAGAAGCCAAGTGGTTTCCCTGCACAGATGTAAATCTCAAACTTTCAACCAGGAGCACCCTTGTTTGATAAATAGAGATAGTTTGGTGACTTTAAAATACATGTGCCACATGATAAGGAAAAGCAACATGTTTTGCCTGTTAGGAGGATGTTAGGAAATCTCTGACTGTTGACAGGAGTCTCTAAGGAAAGTTGAGGTGCCATATCTGGAGAGTTTCACACAAGTAAAGATTTGGGGACAGTTTCATTAATTCCCTTTTGCTTTATGAATATATTTGAGTTTAAAATGAGGCAGCTTATATCCCACAATGGAGCCCAGAGCACATCCAGGCCATTGGATCCCCCGTGCCAGTGGTGGGGGTACTTCAGTAAGGGCTGATAGGCTGGTAGTCAGAGCTGAAAGCTGCTAGACAAAGCAAGGATAGGGATGTTTAAAGACTGCTTCTTCTTCTAGTCCTTAGGCATTTTATCCAGAGCTTCAGAAAATGTCTGCTTCTGATGTCCTGGAGTCTCTTTTAAATTAGGTCTAGGGAACTTAATCTAGGGTTTGTGCAAACGGCACAGAAGAAAAATATTTTCATCCCTAGCATGTAACAGCTTTTGCCCCAGAGGTGAGAAAACTGGACAGTGCTCCTTCTTTAGCTTTAAATCCCCCCACACCAGGTAATGGTGACAGTGGAAAAATACAAAAATAGGGAACAAAGATCAAAAGAGTCCTAACCAAAGGCCTTGCTCTTGATTGAGCCAATGAATCATGGATTATATTTGGTCTGTCCTTAATAGTACACATGGAAGTCCTAGTCTATCTAATCCTGTCTACAACATAGGAAAATCCTGCAGTTAGTGGATCATATGAATTTTGATCCCCAAATTATCTTTAAGACTAATATTAAGTGAATATCACATCCCTCTAGTCTTACTTAAATGCCATCTGAATCTGACACTTTCAGCTGGTATAGTTTAAGTGTGATCTGACAATGTCCACCAAAATGAGCTCTAAGAGACAAGGTGTTCCCTTGCAGAGGTTTGGAGCTCCAATTAGGTTGAGGTGTTGTTAGTCCAAGCCACATTTTGGTCACAGAGAGCCTTGTAGTGTGGATTAAGGTCAAGCAGAGAAGCATCTCATGAATTCAGGCCCTTCTCACACTATAGAGGCATAAGAGAAGGCTTTGAGGGGTTAGGAGTGGAACTGATCCACTTCCATTCCTCTTAGCACTTTGGTAGATTTCACTATTTGTGACTAAAGTGAAAATAATCATCTCAGTTAGAAGACTGCATGAAGAAATGATACTCACTGATGAAAAGTGGGTAAGTTACACTATTTAATTAATGGGTTTAATTACTGCATCTAATCATTGTGTTTAATTAATTACTGTGTCTAATTAAGATAACATTAGCTATGAATAAGCTATGTTGGTCTGGATGGAAAACCATCTCTCTACTACGAGCCTCCCAGGGAGAATTTGCTGTTGCACATTGAACTGACTCTGGGTTTGCATTCCTCCTCCCAGATGAAGCAAGGAGGAACACTTAGAGGGTGAGCTGGAGCTTTAGCTGCAGTCTTATAAGGCTTGTGCTGCTTTACACCTTGGAGTCTCTCTCTTGTTTGTGGATTACACTTCACTCAGCTGTGATGGTTTCACTGCTGAACTTCAAGGGTAACCACATAACTCTTCCAGGAGTCGGGAGTCTGGATTAAGTACCTGAGAGAAAAGGAACCTGTGAAAGCTGCTGTCCAAACTTCAGGCACTTCAGTAATGCACAGTATTTTGCATTTCTCTCTAATTTCCTATATTGTGCTGCTGTGCCTGTAAATATTAATAATATTTTCTAAGGGTTATTTTTCATGTCAGCATTGGAAAGAATATGAGTGTTTGTGTTGCAGACCACCAAAATTGTATTCATATAGACTACAGTAGAGGGTTTGTATTGTGTGGCCTGGGCTTGACATGGGAATGTGTAAGGAATATCCAAGGACATTGTTTCTGGGGTAGAGCTGGAAGATTGTAATATGGAAAGAGATGGCCCTGACCTACATTAATCCATATTATCTGCTAGGAGTGGTCTCTGGAGTGAATGAAATCCAGAAGAGTCCTGGACCTTCATCTCAGAGGACATTAGTAGTTTTACTTTAAAGGGGAGTTTCAAAGTAAACACATGCAGTATGGACAAACAGGAGTCTGACTGGTGGGAACTAATCAGAGAGCTTTGTTAACTGCCAGTAGATGTATCCTGAGATTGCCTGAGGTCATCTCTAAGCAAATGGAAGAGAAGAGGGTTTCAGGAGTAGTCAGCATGGATTTACCAAGGGCAAATCATGCTTGACTAATCTGATAGCCTTCTGTGATGGTGTGACTGAATAGTAGATGCAGGGAGACCAGTGGATGTGGTCTGCCTTGACCTTAGCAAGGCTTTTGACTTTGTCTCCCATAACATCCTCATGAGCAAGCTCAGGAAACGTGAGGTGAGATGGATTAAGAACTGGCTACACAACAGAGCCCAAGGAGTGGTGATCAGTGATGCAGAGTCCAGCTGGAGACCTGTAATTAGTGGAGTCCTTCTGGGATCAGTGATGGGTCCCGTCCTGTTCAACAACTTTATCAATGACCTTGATGAGGAGACAGAGTGTCTTCTCAGCAAGTTTGCTGATGACATGAAGCTGGGAGGATTGGCTGATTCACCTGAAGGCTGTGCAGCCAGTCAGTGAGATGTAGACAGACTGGAGAGCTGGGCAAAGAGGCACCTAAGGAGGTTCAACAAGAACAAGTGCAGAGTCGTGCACCTGGGAAGGAACAACAACATGCACCTCTACAGGTTAGGAGCTGACCTGCTAGAGAGCAGCTCTGTGGAGAAGGACCTTGGAGTCCTGATGGACAAGTTCTCCATGGGGCAGCCACGTGACCTTGTGCCCAAGGAGGCCAGTGGTGTCCTGGGGGGCATTAAGAAGTGTGCAGCAGATCGAGGGAGGTTCTCCTCTCCCTCCTCTCTACTCGGCCCTGGTGAGTTATCACTTGGAGTGTTGTGTCCAGTTCTGGGCTCCCCAGTTCAAGTCTACAAATACATGAAGGCTGGGCATCAAGAAGGCAGGGACAAGCTCTTTTCACTTGTGGCCTATGATAGGACAAGGGGCAATGGATTCAAACTCAATTACAGGAAGTTCCACCTCAACATGAGGAAGAACTTCTTTACTGTGAGGGTTACAGAGCACTGAAGCAGGCTCCTGAGAGAGGTTGTGGAGTCTCCTTCTCAGGAGACTTTCAAGACCTGTCTGGATACCTTTCTGAGTGATCTGCCCTAGTTTTGGTCCTGCTCTGGCAGGGGGGTTGGTCCCTTCTGACCCCCAACATTCTGTGATTCTGTGATACTCTGGTCTGTTACTAGATGCTGGTTCAACTCCTAATTTCCACAGTTGAGGCTACGCCAGCAGCTGCTCTGCAAACAGTCCAGCTGCATGACAGCAGAGATGGAAAATAATTGTGAATGTGAACATTTGGATACTCTGTTGAGGAAACTTTCATTTCTTAAGATTTGTTCGTTTTGTATGTCTTCCAGAGCATTTCTACTGAGAAGAGGCTGGATCCTTCCTAATAATCTGGGTTTTTTTCTTGAGAATCTGTAGTTTTGTGTGCATAAGCTGAACTACCTCTCTAGCCTCTCTGCTCAATAAAAGAGACATTTATATGCAATTTTAGTAACTCCATCATGTATGGAACTCACCACCTTCATAGACCCAGCACTAACCTCCCCTTTTGAATCCCCAGGAAAAGCATAAAAGTTATGGCAGTCATCTGTCTATGGATCTTGGGCAAAGACAGAGACACACATCTCTGTGGTTTTTGGAATTTATGCATAAACTGTATTTGGACTAATTTTTCTCTAAGAATGAATGATGCATCCTTCAGCTAACAGACCTCAGAAGGCAAGGGTATTATATTATCCTTTTGTTCCCAAAACCCAAGGATTATGTCCAGTGGTAAGAGGTCATTAGTTTTCAGAGGGAATGGTATTTCCTCTGTTATTTCACTCAAGGCTAAAGACAGCCTTGTTTTGTCAGAAGGTACTCAGGTGAAGGACAGCTGCCTAAGGGAAGTTGGCAGCTGGTATTTGGTGAAATCCTTGAGTGTTTGTTGTAAAATCTAGGATCCAGCTAAGCAAATAATGTGAAGAAATAAAATGTGTAGAACCTGAATTTCTCTCCCATGTTCCCAGGGGAATTGCAAGCTTTGAACAGAACAGGTATGAAGAGGTGCTGAAAAGACTATGGTTCATTACTTCTGAATTGTCTTTGGACAAAGCAAAAAAGGAAAAAAAAAAAATCTGCAATTATGTATTCTAATAACTGGAACCAGGAATATTGGTCTGTCACTTATTTATGTAATGACTTGTGGTTTTCACATACAGCCCTGCAAGTATAAAGTTACTGTTTCAGTTCATAACATTATTTATAGTGTTTTATTTATTTTTGAAATATCTAGAGGGTTTCTTATATTGAATTCTTAGGGAAATAAATTTACAGTTCTGGTGCTATTATACCTCTCAGCTTTTCTTGGCTGATTTGCATCCCAAACAAATGCAAAACTTCTCCATGAAAGCAATCTGCAGGAAGACTGTGCAGAAAACATTCATTAAGGGTCACAGCAGAGACAGGAACCAAATTAGAACAAGATCATTGGCATCGCTATGCGTGTTTAAACTTGACAGGCAATGAGAAGAAACAGAAACACAAATGCAATGTCAGTCAATGTCTTTACTTGCAGAGAAATGGCTGCAACAGAAATCCCATTTCATTCCCTTGTGTTTACAGCTGGGAGAGAACAATCATGTCTCTCAGCCTTTATAGTCGATTGTGCTTTAAGGTGAACCACTACCTATATTGATTATAACATGAGATCAGGGGTATGGCTGAGGCTGTTTCCCTGTGAAGTGGACAATAAGGATAAGAAATGGCTTCTGTGGCACAGTCATTCATTGGCTGTTGGAGGTGAGGGAGACAGAGAGCAGGGGAAGAACATAGCCATCCAGTCAGTACCAGCACAGTGATATCAGATACTTCCAGCTGTGTGTTTGGGGCTTGCATCTTGCAGTTCTGTGCTTCTTCTCAAACTGTTTCTGAATTTCCAGCTAAAGGCTTAGTTGTCTGCCACTGCCATGCAGAGGCACAGATATCTAAGGATCTGGCCAGTCAGCTTTGAGGAGGGTGAGGCAAGTTTTGCCAAAGCAGAAATTATGTATGGATTCCTGGAAAATGGCCTTTTATGTTATTTGAATCTTTTTGCATCAAAACACTTGCATCAAGTCTTCCTCATTAGGGAAAGCTGCAGTGGCCCCAGGATTTTGGTTGCTCCATCATCCAGGGGACTTGCTTAACAGCACATTGAAATCCTCTCTCTACCCATGGGTTGTTTGTGGGTTTTTTCTGAAAACCTGATTACAACTGAGGCTGGTGATCTTGGCCTACTGTGAAGATGTCACACAGTGAGAGCACAAATGTAGGTCTGGAAACCTGAGTGTGTCCCAGCATGAAGCACATATAACTTCATGGGTGTGAGGAACTCAGCTGTTACTCTATGGAGTTGCTCAGAAGAGAGACACCAAAATGCCTCCAGGTGTTGGGGAGGCAACACCTGTGAAAGAACCATTGGTCCTTATTGTCAGAAGACAGGCCACCTCAACACCATCCTTGCAGTGCTGCTGCTTGTGGAGTCCAGCTCCTTTTAAACAGGCGATGACTGCTGGAAATCATCTCCAGCCTGGTTTGAGAATCCCCACCAGCATTTTTATGTCCTCTGTCTCATAGGTGAATAACTATGTATTTTTCATTTGAGATACAGCCTAAGTGAGTACATTTAGAATTTCTTCTATGTGTTGTTAAATAAAAATGACAGGTTTTTGTTAGGATTTCTCACTGTCCCCTAGATTCAGCCACGTGAAGACTGCTGAGAATGAAGGATTAACATTTTAGGTAGAGATGTTTTCAATTACTTTCTGTTGCCTCTCAAAGTAATGTTCTAGCTGGGTATTTATTTTTCAGTTGGAAATTACTGTTACAGCCCTTGGATAATTTATTAGTTGATGATGGTTCTTGCTGGCTTGGTGGAGAGATTGCCGAAGAAAACAAATATATTAGCCTTCCTACTGTATTAAGGACTTCAAATCTTTTTTCACATTTCAGCAGAGTTCAAAATAGAATAATTTGTTTCCTCCTGAAATTGAAATTAGCATCTCTTAAAGGAAGTTTAAGTGGAACAAGCCTGTTGTACTGTGTTTCACCTTCTTGCTATAAACCCAAGCAGATTAAATCCAGTCTTCATTTCCCTATGAGTTACCTAAGGAATGTTACCTGACTGTATCTGGCTGACATTTTGTTTGTCACATTTCAGTATTGGAGATACCACTTTGATTTTTTTAAAAGCCAGTCTAGCAACTCAGTGATAATTGAATTGTTGTATCAGCCTGGTGAATGCATGTTGCTTATTAAAGCATGTGCTGAAGGAAGCATAATGAAGTACTTGAGCCACTTTAGGCTGAAAAGAAATTGGTAATTCCCATCATCTTAGCAAGTTCACTTTTCCCTTCCCTTCTTTTTCCCCTTGAACCTTAAGTTCTTTATGATTACAGCAGAGTTCTGTGTTTACCGAACTGTTTCTTCCAGGACTGGCAGCTGTTAGTCTGACTATCAGTAGGGCATACATGGATGTTGGGATATCACTTTACCTTTTGGCAGCCCTATTTGTGTTGTTCATAAATGACATTTCACCTGAAAGCTTTAGGGCAAGCTGTGCCTCACAGATGCAAAGGAAGAAACTCCTCACTCTTCCATTGTTCACATTTTCCTCTCAGTATGAGTGTGTGAATGTATGTTATTTAAAAAAGGAAAAAAAACCCACAAAATCAACGACTGAACAACAACCAACCAAGTGAGAGACCACTGGTTTTTAAGAGACCACTTTTGTTTTCATACTTTTGACCATAACTTCTCTGTTTTTCTTCCAACAGCTTCTATGAGATTAGACCTGTGGGCTCTGTTTGATGCAGCCTTGTGCTCTGTCCTTTCCATTGCCCAAATTTCAGTGTCAGGAGGTGTGGGAAACTGTTCTTTTCTTCCCCACATAAGTCTAGGAGGACACTGGGTAGTCTCAACTGGATAGCACAGATTTTGCAATACAGCCCTTACAGCCTGACTGGTGTCAAATTCGGAGTCACAAGAGGAGTTGCCTAACAGATACTGAGTGTTGTGAATGGCAAGTCAAAGGAATTCTTATTTTCCTCCATCTTCCAGTGCTGTGCAAGCATAAATAATGACTGTAAAGCTTCCTCTTTAGGACTTTCTTCATTAGATGTCCTCAGCAATCACACAATCTGACACTCACAATGTGCAGGAGTAGAATTTGTGGACTGGAGTGATTTTTTTTTATATTAAAGCCATTTGTGAATACATGTGTGCATTAAAGCATGTGTGCATACATATGTCTTCTTTGGGGTTACCATCTGTCCATGGTGTAGACATGCTTGGTAGCATTTTGGGAAAAGCTGAATAATCTTTTTAAAAAAATAATTATTTACATACTCCAGATCAACAGGCATCCTCAGGCTTATTTTGAAGTTAGTGAATGCATGTAGTCTCTGTGTCCTTAACAATGTATTAATTTTTAGTTATAATTTAATGACAGACAACTGCTTGATTGCTGCCTCTCTTTAAAATCCCTCCAAGTCATAAATCTCCAGTGTGATAATGAGCAAATATTTTTTCATGTCTGGTAGGAGTGTTCCACAGGGGGAATACCACAAGAGGTGATTTCCAAATAGAATTCACTAAATAGCTACATTGAACAGGGTTTTTTTTTTGCTTTGTGTTTTGGGGTTTTGTTTGTTTTCTTTTTTTTTCATGCTTTGTTTTTTTCTGAGCTATGATGGTGAGCTGTCCAGGTTCATGCTTGCTTTTAAGGAGCAAATACCATAAGTATCTGTATTTGTGATGCAAAATAGCTGTGAATGACTGCACTGCACCATAGAACACTTACTACTTAGATAAGAAAATGCATTACAAAGCACCGATTGACCATCACCATAGACTAGAATTTACCAAGGTACTGCTGAGCTTTCTACCACAAAGAATCACAGGGAACCAGGAGAACTACAGGATCTTGTGGCATCAAATAAGCATGTCTTCTCTAAGTCACTTTTCCAGCATAACTAACTCGTTACCAAAACTGATTGAATGCCAGTTTTATGCCAGGTTTCTTTTAGCTGGAACAGAAAAACGTGTGTAAAACCCTAAAGTAGCTTCTACTCTTAGAATTGGTATTGCTATCTCTGAAGTCTTATGATAGATTAGAGAAAATAAGAGCTAAAATGCAAGTGTTTTAAATAGCAATCTATCACTCCCTCTAACAAATGCACAGTACTTAGGTAGCTAGTTATGTTTTTGCAGCTGCCCATGCTGCTCTGACAGCTATGTTAATGATTTGTTCCAACGAGACAGGGAGTTAATAAGACCTCCTTTTAAATAAAAACACCGCACCACACTTTGTTCTTTCTCCCCAGCAACTACAGTAACTTCAGTTTGTGCCCCAAATCTTAGGACACACACTATGGGAGATACAGCCTCACTTGATCTGGGTGCACAGGGCTCAGCCAGCCATGGAACTGTAGTTGCTACTGACTCATGAAATCTGTGAAAACTTAAAATCTTTGATGTTCTTTCATGATTTTTTTTTATACATTTGGTTGAAACTGGGCTGTGGATGGATCCATAAATCAATGGGGAAGGATATCACAGAACTGCTGATTTCCTTGGGAATCAGTCTATCTTTAGCCTCATAAAGTTCTCATCTGTTTTATTTCTCAGCACATTCCCCTTCATGGTTTTAAAGTAAAGCTTACTGAGTTCTCAAATATGCTTTCTTCTGCTTTTTTATGTCTTTACAGCACAGGAATGAATTCTATTCTTCTGATTAATCTGGTTCCAGATTAATGAAAGATCTGACCTTATATAGGTTGTTTATCCACAAATTCAGACTTCATCAAGGTGCTTAAGTGTGTCCTTGTATTCAGCAGTTGAGTAGTCCTGGTGACTCCAGTTGTAGATACTTAAGGGCCTTGATGAGGAAGTTTCTGTTAATGTGGATAAAGATCTGGTGCTTTCCCAAAGTGAATGAAGGACTGAGCTGGGAAATACAAAAAAATAAAGGGGAAGAAAAAAGAGCTGGCTCTACTGAAAAGAGGAATTTTGTGGTGAGGGTAGCCAGGAATAATTAGCTGGTTGGTAGCTCATTAGCTGAGCTCAGATGGATTCTGAGGGTTTTGGCAAACAATTAGTGGCAAGTTAAAATCAGATGGCTGAAAGGGCTCCTCATTGCCCACCCTGCACCTTTGATGCTCGGAGTTAAAGCCATCTGATCCTCCTCGGAAACAGCTCCAGCTCCAATTAACTTTCCATCCAAGTGTATTAAGATGAATCCAAATCAAGGACAGAAGCAGTAATAGGAATATCAGAATAATTCCAAACCAGGAGTGAGCTCTGTTTTCTAACAGATGATTGCCACACGTAGTCTAGGATAGTTGATACCTTGACTGCTAAACATATAATCCCATTGCTTTTGATTAAGTGCCTTGGAAACCTCACTGTCTGAAGTGGGGCTTCAGTTTTGAAACTAACAGCATCATTAATCTCAGAGGAACAATTTGCAGAGCAAGATACTACTCAGCATGAACAAGGTTGTGCATTAAGGAAAAGCTGGTCCTACAGGGGAGTTCAGCTTAGCTCCCTCTGTGATTAATCATTTGCCTCCCAGCTGCTGCTCAGATTTTTTTTAATACACTCCAAATGCAAACAAAGGCATAAATATGCCTGGAGCCAAAACTAGCTCACAGCTTTCAAAGTTGTTTTTCAAACACAAAACCAGACACAATTCTTAAACAGAGATATTCCTACTGTTATTTGCTTTACTATCACTCAATCCTTGCCCTATTAGTTAGATAATCAGCTGACAGGCCAAATCCATTCCTTTATCACACATAGAATAATAGGCTGTTTCCTTCACCTCAGTGGACCTCAACAGTGCAGCACTTATGTAATCTGCAATTAAAAGAATAAAAATGAGACCTAGGTAGGTAAATGAAACATAAAATACTACTTCATTGCAATTTTCCATTCCTATTTTCTCTTACAGAAAACCTTATGGATATTTTTAGGTAGAAGATTCTAGACATGTTTACTGGAAATCATTTTGGGATTAAACTGAAGTGTGTAGGAGAGGCTGGATGTAGCCACGTGTCCTTTGCTAGAGGCTAAGAAGTAGGAAACAAGCAATCATATTGTGAAGTGCCACAACAGAAGAGGTTAGGAGTAGGGTCTCAGAGGGAGAGCTAATGCTAAACACATTAATAAATGACTTGGAAAAGAAGATGAATAATGAAATGACCGAATTTGTGGATGCTACCAAATTATTCAGTATTATTTAAAAAAAAGATCATAAAGACTTGTGGAAGGATATCATGACAGATTTGGATGAGTAATTGGCAACTGGAGGCAGGTTTTGAACAGAATATTTACTTTCCTTTATATACCGTGCAATTTGATTTCTAAACTGTCACAGGTGTTCTGAAGACTAAAAATATCAATGGTTCAAAAAGCACTTAACCATGCATCTAGATGTGGAGGAAAACCCATTAAGAGTTATTAAACATGGAAAAAAAAAAAGGATGTAAAAATAGCTGTCTTTAGGGACATGGTCTCACAGTAGAAGACAATCTCCAAAAATCCACAAGAGTTAAAGTCTAAAAGAGAGAAGAAAACGTTTGTTAGGAAGAATAAAGGACCTTGCTATTATTTTTCACAAATTATTACTCTTTTGCCAGTTCCAGGTCCAAGTTGAGCCTTTGTTACTGATAAAAGCTCCACTGTTTTAAAGTTCCTTTCCTCATGGTTGTTCCACTGGTCCTCTATACAGGGAGATGTTTGTCTGCCATTGGGACCTGTTATGGCCTGTTGTGGTCTGAGTTTCTTAGCATCCTCACAACTGACCTAGCCATACCAAATGTCATTAGATGATGAGAGGATAATCTTTTTACCATTAGACTCAGTGTGATGATTGTCTAACTGACAGCCAGGGCAGAGGAGCCACAGCTAACAGGGATCTTATGCATGGGGAACCATTGGCCCTGTCTCTGGACTGATCCCTGCACGAACACTTCATTTTGAGTACAGAATTTGCCATGAAGCTATCTGAACTCCACCTTTGGGAGTACAGTTAAGTAATTATCAATTAATGATCAAATTCACAATTATCATTCTTGTGTCCAAAGGCCAAATTTTATCTTTAATCCACAAAAGTGTAAAAGTTCCTCATAAGTTTTCCAACCGAAGCCACAGGTACTTTTTAGCAGAGATGCTAGTGAGTATGAAGTTAGTCTGTCCTTTGTTAAAATCAATTTAGCTTTTAGTTGTCCAAGGAGGTGTTTTCTGCCCATCTTTCTAAACAAGGTGGTAATCACCATTTTAAAAAATACTCTGGCAAACAGTTTTTGGAAGAGGTACTTGTCATATATCTAGAGAAACCTCTGCTCACAAAGTTGCTTTTCCCAGCTGTGATGAGACACTGACCCTCAGACCCAGTAGCCTCCCCAGTCCCGTGGTGGGTAAGGTCTACACCTGTGGCACTTCTGACATTTGTTGGGAAACAGATTTGATGCTCCTCTTTCTCATGGGCTGGATAGGCTTCTCCCAAGTCTGCCAGCAAGAAGCAATGTAGCATCTTTACTCACTACCTCCCTTGACAAAGTCATCTAGAGAGTAGGAGAGCCCTGAAATCAAGTCTCTCTTCTGTTTAGGAGTTCCCTATACCCTGCCTATGGGAAGAGGGGAGTAAACTCTTCCAGGGACTTTCAGTATCTTGACTGACCTAGTTCCATTGTCCCCTTCTTAGTCCAACATTAGTGTGATAGAGGAAAGAAAAAGAAAACACTGTAAATGTAAACTTCCATTTCCAAAAGTCCCATTAAGGAAATTCAAGAGTTGAGTCAATTCCTGCATTTGGTCAGGCTTTGTTACTTGGTGAATATGACATTGGTACAGAGAAAAATTAATGACTTCATTAGCATGCCATGGGAGGATGTTCACTTGGATCTGTATCTGTAACAAGACAGATGAACCCACAGTAGCTAATGAGTGGAATCTGCCTTTCAGAAAACTTTTGTAAAAATGTTGTTTAACTTAGGTTTTTAGGAAAAAAAAAAGTGTGGGGACTCTCAGTCCTTCAGAGAACCCCTAGTGAAAGAAGGTGGCTTCTCTTATACCAGAAAAAACTGGCTAAATCCAGAAAGGCAAGGCTGAAAAGACAAGTCTTCTTTGAAGGATTTCTCATTGTGACTCTCCTTTCAGTGTTACCTGATTTTCCCATAATCCTGGGACAGGATCCCTCGCTAGATCCCCATAGGTCATCTTGGACTGCAGGTCTTATTGTGTTGGCAAAAATTTCTTAGTGAACTCAGGCATGTTTGTTCTCTCAGCTGTAAGGCTTTGACACATTGTGAGTATCTTCTCCTACCAAGTGTGCTGCTCTAGATGGACCAAAATAAAATGTCACTATTAGAGCCCTATGGCACAGAATTAATACAAAACCCAAGAGCCTTTAAAACTCTCTGGATAATTGTTATTTTAAATTCTTCCATATTAATGTACTTGTGAAGTCGTAATGTCAGAAATATGAAGTTATATATTTTATTATTCATGTAGGGAAGAAATATTTGCTTTAAGTATATATTACTTGCATACAGAACAGTAAAAAAAAACCAAACCAAAACAACAAAAAACAAACCACAAGCAAAAAAACAAAGCCAAACAAGAGAGGCTCTTGGAGACTTTCTGTTAGCTAAATTAAGCAGGTTGAGGTATGATTTAAGAGGCTTATTAGCATTCAGTGGAGCAACCATAGAATTTCCAAAATATATCTATATTTTTTCTTGGATGTGCATCAAAGACAAATTTATATCTTTGTGAAAGGGCAAATCTTTTGTGTGATAAGGAAGACAATAGCACAGTATGTTCTTCACTGTGATGCTAAGCCTTATCAGAAATATCCAGTTTATTTTTGGTAGTCACTGAATTCTGTTCATTTTTGGTAATCTGTAGTGAAAGTGTTTTTAAAAGAAGTGTGATACAACACTAAAATTAGTCACTGAATTTAATGT
>NW_009952797.1:97071-108509 GCF_000747805.2 Chaetura pelagica
TCCTGCTGACTTAGTGCAGGAGGTTAGAGACAGGCTGCTCCTCCTTTCCTTCTCAGGAGGTTTCTTCTCTTGTGTATGTTATCCAGTTTATCATAAGACTTTTGTAACCTCTGCTGAAGCCTGGAGTTGTTGATTTCAGTGGGCTGCTGCTCTTAAAATACTGCATTCTCTTTGTTTAATCGGTGGGATAAGCAGTTTTGTCATTCAGCCGAATTGCTCTCTTAGCTTTAAAGAAATTGATTACAGTGTGTGCAGTGACACAGCATTTTTTTTTATAGACTTCAGAGCTGCAGACAAGCCCCTTCAAGTATCTGGCTTCTTCTTTAACTTTTTCCTGCAAAAATAGGCAATGAACAAGTGTATCTTGTCCTGGGGCCCAATGCATTTCATGTGGATCCTCAACTGCAAAACTTCCAAAAGCTTCCTGTGAATTTTTAGCCCTGCTTTTTTTTTTTTTTTTTTTTTTTTCCAGTTAATTCTCATCCTTTGAGTGTGTTTGATGAGCTGTAACACTCTTCTATTGGTGTAGTATGTCTACTGCTGCTGGCTTGCATTTTCAGTGAGATGAGGGAACATGGCAGACCCCAAATGCTGAGCAACACGATGCCAAGAGCTGGACCAGCTCCAACACTGCACCAGTAGAAAGTGTTGAGGAGCAACCAAGGCAATGATTTCAGAACATCCTTGAGATGATGGTGACTTGCCAAAAGAGCTTGTACCTACAATGGAAAGGTGAAATTCATTCAATCATTTGCTAATAATTATTCACCAAGTGCTCATCTTCACTTCATGGGAAGTTGAACTAAACCTGGTGACCTTTGGAACAATTTCATTAATGCCTAACTGCTTTGCAAAACGGTTTCAAACCTGATTTAGTGAGCTAATATCCTCTGTTCTTGTTTAAAGGGAGTCTCTGAGGTCTGTTTTTAATAAAGGGTTACAGAGCTCTTGGAGATAAAACCAGAACATGCAACATGTGAAAGACTTCCACAGGGAATATTGAGAGTAATTGTGTCATCTTGTGTTTATAGGAAGCTGTCAGTCAGTTGCAGTGGTTTTCACTAGACTTTTTCTTCTGATCTTGCTTGGGAAAGATCAAGGTCTGTCACCCTTAAGCAGGGATATTCCACACATTCTGAAGCTCCTCTTTGAGGTGCCTGTGTGGTGATAGTGGGTGTGCTCTCGTGTTTTGCTTCCCAGGTATTATATACTAGGTATGTTTTGGAAGAAATGTGTCCCACAGATTCAAACACTGGAGATCACAAATTAATCTGGTATCTAGCAAAGCAACAAAACCAACCTGGTATTCTGTGATTTCTATGGCTGAATTGTAAAATTAAACATAAAGTGCAAATTAACACGGTTTGCAAGTAGCAGCAAAATTGTAGATTGTGTGATTATGACTAGTTTAGGCCTGTCTGCTCTGGGTTATTCCAGTCTTATGCTGCTATAAAGTGATTAAAATTAGCATAGTTAAGCTGGTTTTAAAATGAAAGTATCATAAAAAATGTATGCAGGAGGCTCCAAGTTGATTTGGAGAACCACTTCTGTACTGATACATACGTTTTCTGAAAGGTTAACGGTTAAATCTGCTTAACACTAAAGCTTAGCTGGAGACCCTGAAGGCTGAATAATATCAACGTGTTTATGAGACAAGAAATACTTCCCAAATGATCCCACAGTGCCACTGGATATTGGAGATAAAAAGGTAAATAGTTCCCAAAGTATTAGTAGAGCTTTTGTTTATGTGGGTGGTGTTTTGCCACCACGTTTTCCAGTTACCATGGCAACTCTGCCCGACTGCCAAAGTCCTACAAGGCATTTTTACTCCTGCAAACACAAAAGCTGGTCAGCTGGCTCCAGGGATGCTGGCACACTGGGGGCACACTTTTGAATAGCACAGCCTGACTATCCCTCCAGGGATTAGTAACTAGAGTGGCAACAAACAGTCATTCTTGCCTTGACTGTGATTACATCACATCTCTTATGAAACAGGAGTTATCCCTAAGATGCTTTGTTCAGGAAAGAAAGGTTTTACTGCAGAGACTAAGAGGGAGAAATACTTTCTTAATCAAAGTAGTCAACTTTGCCAAGCTTTTTCCCATTGCAAATTCTTACTCTTTTAATAACGAAACAGGGAATGGCTAGGTAAGAATAAAAAATACATTCAGAAAAAAGTAGCAGAAAACAAATTTCTCTTGCTACTTAAAAAAGAATGAATTATTTACCTCTAACAGCAGTAATGTAGTTAATCCAAATGCCAAAGATCTCCTAGCAGGACACCTCTGATAACCACTCTCCAAACAAATATTACCCACCGAGGCAGTATCTTATGAATTGTCATGATACTTAGCAACTTTTTTTCTCCCTGGCAAAGCCTGTATCAGCTTGATTATACTCAAATGCACATCTGGACAGAAATAATTTTTTTCTCTCACCATTGCTTTTAGTGAACTTACTTCAGAGGAGAAGTGAAAAAATTAGCATCCATTAAGTGGCTACTTCTATAGGGACTCCAACAGGTATCTGTGTGTCAGGAATGTCACCTTTTCATAGCTGGAGAGGAGTACTCCTGATGGCATGGAGACTTTGAGAGTCCCCAGCTCTTCATTCTTTATAAAGGTAATGGTGCTTCACATCACTACAGCACAGAAAAGTAAAGCTGGAGAAAATGTCGAGAGGCCATCCAATATCCTTTGCATATTTTTCAAGGACACCTACATCAACCTCAACAGAAGTTCATGTTAACACCTGTAAAACAACTTGGGAGGGGAAACTCTATAGGCTATGTAACTTTTACTAAAACTTTAATATTTTTGTTTTCAGAGCTAAACAAATCAAATTCTTCCATCATTTCCTCATGTTTCTTGAACATGTTGTCACTACTTTTCTGGAGGACTCTCTGCAGCTTGTCTTCTTTGCTCAGAAAGGGTGGTGCACTGAATAAATACACATAGGCCTTGAGTGGTGTTCATGCCTTCCTCTGCAAAGCTGCTGAATAGCCATTGCACAGCTGCAAAGTTCATACATTTACTTTTATCAATTAGCATCTTGTTCAGTTCAGACTCTACTTCCCAGGAACCTACCTCCTAATCATCTGTATAATTTGAACTCTGATCCAATCCAGAGTATTTGCAACTCTTTTGAAAGCTGATGTCATTTACAGAATTTAAGAGTGTTTTTCTTCATTATTCAGGTAATTACTGAAAATATTAAATGGAGGCAGATCTGAAAAACAGTTGTATCAGATCTTGTTTGAGATTTCTCCCAGGGATCCTTACAGGCATGCAGTAGAGTAAATCCCTTTTTTACGAGGACACTTCAATAGGCTGTGCTGGGACAGATAGTCACAAGATGTCACTGGCAAATTAGAGCATGTCAGGGTCCCAGGCATGTATGTGGGTCTTGTTCCTTGAAATTCCTGTTAAAAGTGCATTCCAAGTGGGCTACCAGAACAGAGCCAATACATGCATGTAGCAGGGGCAGGAGGAACCAAGCTCCCCTGACCAGGTGTCCAAGGTGGCAAACTCTGGTGTGCAAAGTGGATGCCTGAGAAAGGCAACGTGCATGCACTAGCATGGCCTGCTCTCCTGCTTAGGTGCTGCTCTACAGTAAACATTCATGGCTGCATCTATGGTAGTGTTTTTGGTTTGGAGCAGCTGAGCTTTCCCTTCTGAATTGGATCTCCCAGTTGTCTTCCCTTATGGTGGTTTGGTTACACCACGGGGTGGTCTCAGAGCTCACTAACCACATTGCTTTCAGATGAAGATGAACTGGAAGCTGTTCTTCAGCCATATGCCAGAGAGACACACACAACTGCAAAAGGGGGCTTATTCCCAGGACCAAACTAACATCAGCAAAGAACAAACTATGGAAATGTTCACACAACATCAAAGTTTGCTGTAATCCTTAGCACTGCTGTAGCTCCTAGACCTGTTTCCTGTGGTCAAGGGTAGATCCTGCTGTATTTCATGCCTTTCTGCAGCAAACTGCATTGTCAGAGAACAGTCTGGTACAGAAAATACAGGGTTGGGGCATTCTAGCAGGTTATGAAAAAGGCTTTTTTTCTCACTTGGCTGTCAGAAGACAGATCAGCTTATAAAAGAAATCCCTAAATTGCATTTACTCAAGTCATCCTCTTGTCACAGAATGGGATCAAAGAGCAGCTAAAACCCAGAGTGACTGTAAAGCTCCAAGTACTTTGGCAGGCTACTGTTGAATCCACTGGATTGAGATTCTTGATCCTACATAATTTGGGCACTCAGATGGATGAACTATGGGATTTTTCTTTTTAGCAAGTAGGCTTTTATTTTCCATAAAATAGAAAACTATGGAAGAAATGCTGATGCTTTCAGAAGTACTTCCACACACCCACAAAGACAGGATGTCAAAGCTGGCATGGAATAGGCATTTTACTTAATAAATAATGCATTAGTGGCTAGTCCATCAGCAGTTATGTAATAAACAGAGATTTCTAAAGCCAGTAGGAGGTTTTTGAAAGCAAAGTTTTGGGAGAAATGGAGGAAAAAGCAAAATAAAATTGTTTACCTGAAACAAAGTTACCTATGCAGATTTCAAAGGTGTCACCCACGTGGACACAGCAACAGCTTTGTTAGTCTTGTAAAATGAGACTCATTTGAGGTGAAAGATCCACCAAGACTCAAGGAATTTGTGATTGCTTAAGACATGTACAATACTAGGAAGGATTGTCGTGTCAACCAGTAAGCACTTGCAACCATAAGTCAACTGAAGTTTTTTTTCAGGAAAGCTTTGCTATTTCTAGCCCACACTCTCCCTTATCTAAGAAAACAAGCAATTTTTCTAAATTGAGTTTGGCTTTCTTTTAAAACTGTGTAACAGTGGATACTATTTTTTTTTTCGTGTATAATTCCTTAAGAATTTTTCTCTTTGTGCATCTTCTTGACTAAAAGAAGCACGTGGTGGTTGCACCATGTACTGACACACCTTGTTCAACAGTGGGAGATACTATAGGGGTTTTGTTTGGTACCCATGTTACCCAACAGCACGAGTGACTATTTGGCATAGGTGACCAACTGTATAAAGGTAGAAGAAGGTTCAGAACAAAAGATTCTGTGGAGGATCCTAAATTTCACAGGTTTGCTGTTTGTGACACATAGATGATTGGCCATAAAATATGACATGCACAGGGATTAGAATATCTCTCCAAAAAGTCTGAGCTCTAGAAATGCAGCTTTGTTATTCTTGGTTTTGGTGCTGTATTATGGTTAGCAACTGGCATGAGAACATAAGAAATGCCACACAGGGCCAGTGTAGAGTTCTAGCTCTGTGTCCTGCTTCCAACCATGGCCAAGAGCAGACACTCAGGGAAGGGTATAAAAACGGAAAATTTATAATACTTCTTGTGCATTCTCCTGTTCTTTATATATCTTCAGCCCAAGGACATCTTGAGCTAAAGATGGTATCTTTGTGTTCAGTAGCTTTTATGCATTTTCCTTCTATAGTTTTTCTTGTGGCTTTTTAAACTTTATGTAACCTTTCAGCATCTACAACACTCTGTACCAATAAATTCCCTAGTCTAACTGTATTTTGGGGAAGAAATACTGCCTTCATTTTGTGTTGGAACTGTCACCTGCTAGTTTAATTTAAAACTTCCCCATATAGATGTGTAAAATATAGATATAGATATAGAGATATATAGATATAGATATATATGTGGGATGGCAATCAGATAAACAATGAGCAGTCACTCCAGCTGCTCTTAGAAAATACTTTGAAGCCTTGCTGAAGCTCACTGACAGCTGAGTGCTTGAAGATGCTGTTGAAAAAGTGCATCTTGATTTTGTCAGTATATGTATAAAGGAGGCTTTAACTTACTTCTTAAGGAAATATGAGTCACCATGTAAAAGCAACTGGTTCTTCCTGAAGCAGAGCACTGACAATCAGCTACTAAAGGTACCAGGATTCAGACAGCCCAGAATTGCAAGTGCTTAGACAAATGTAATCCTGTGAGTATTGCTGAGATTGTTTTGATCTCAGTGTCTCCTCCTCTAATACCAGTTCAGGTGAATACATCACTTCTTTAAGCTGAGAAATTCAGCTTCCTCTATTTCCTTGTTTCAGGTGTGACAATATCCAGGAGAGTGATGATATGGGCATGCATGGGGGGAAATACCTTCAGCTCCATCACTACGATTCTCCAGTAGGTATCTCTGAGTATAAATGCCTCTTCCTCACCAGTGAGGCCAGTTCTGGGCACCTCAGTACAAGGCAGATGTCAGCAAACTGGACAGACACCAGCTGAAAGCCACTGCAGTGGTTGGAAAGAAGAGGGAGCAGGGTTCATTCAGCCTGGAAATGGAAAGGGGAATGTTTGGCTGGGGTTAAATTTGTCTCAGAAACACACAGAAAAATGACCAAAGCAACGATTAGAAGTTCTGCCAAAGGAAACCCTGGCTAGGTGCAAAGGAAAAATATCCCTGATAACTAAATGCAGGAACAAGTGCTGTATGAGAGGCTGTGGCATCTCAGTTCTTAGGAGATTTTCAAAACTCAGCTGGATCTAGAGTAATCTTAACTTTGAAGCTAGCAATGCTTTGAAGAAGGACCTTGAACGGAAAGAGGTTCCTTCCAATGTTAATATTTCTATGGCTTAATGAATATGGCTTCTTTGAAGTCACAATTTCTTCTCTTGATTGTATGGCCTGCAGTCAGGTTGCTCTATTAATATTTAAACAAATTAAATAAAAAGGCAATATTCTTCATTTTTCACACCCAAAAATCCCACTGCAGTTATTGTGAGCTGAGGGAAAATTTCAGAATACTAGAAGTAAGTCATTCCAGCCATGAATATGGAAGGTTTTACATATAAAAATGAAACTCTTTTTCTTTTAGCAAAAGGTTTGATGGGGTTTTTTTAGTCCTTCAGTATGATATAGCATCTACCATATATGACAAAGGAGAACAGCAGTTACATAGATAAGTCATCAACCAAAAAACGAATAGTATGTGCATTTGCACTGAGTCTCCAGCCCAGTTTCATAACTAGATCCATCTAGTTCTAGTAACTAGAACTTCTACCATCTCTAGAAGTTTTGCTTTTTTTTTTCCCTTGTCAATAATTTTGAAGTGTTCTTTTTTAATAAGAAAAGAAGAAAAACTTAAGTCTCCTCACAAGCAGTGCCCCTCCACTACTGTATTCCATTACGTGAAGCAACACAGTAGTCTATTGTAAAAATTACTTCTGTGTTGTTAAAGAGATGTTGGGAGTGTGACATAACTCCTCAAATGAAGAAAGCTCAAGGAAAACCCTTGTCTTCTTGTTCCTAGTGCAAGTTAAAAGTATTATTAGCTGTACAGGTATGAATGCCTCTAGAAGCGTTGTGCAGATTGACAGGCTGCTTAGCTGGCAATGTACTCAGTTCTTCAAGTCACTAATATAATGGATTTCAAACAACATTTTGGTTGGAGAAGTGTCCAGACAAAAATACTGTAACAGGCTGTCACGTGTATAACAACAGAGGTAATAGTTTCAATTAAGTCTTCTTAAGTTTCAATAGTCTTCAAATTAAGATAGATTTTCTTTCCATTTCAAAGCCTGCAATCTCATCTTGGCATCTAATCCAAAAATATTTCTCTCTTGCTTTTTTTACTCTCTGCAGAAATGGATCCTTCAAGAATTCAGATTTTCAGTACCATTGAGAAATGGAGCTGGAAACTGCTAAATGATTCTGTTGCGTATGGTAGAAACCCCAGCTTTATCTCTCCTTTCCATGTGAGCCTTACCATACTATAAGGAACATGCATTATTAAAAAGTTATTTGTCAGTGAAGCCAATGGAAATGAGTTTGAATCTGATGAGGACTGTACCTGTTAAGCAATAAAGGCCTTTTCTTTTCTTTTTGCACAGTAGCATCACACACAGAAACTAGTGAAAAGTGCTACTTGCTGATTTTTACCATAGGGGAGTGCTGTCTGTCAGAGCTAGCTGTGTGCTTCATGCAAGGAGAGGAGCAGATCTACCCTTAGACAGAGTTCATTTATGACCAAGGCACTCTGGAACTTTTTATACAATGAGTCCAAATGCTTCAAAGAGTATTACTTCTAAAAACCAGAGTACTGACCCACATCCAAACCACAGTCTTTGGAGTGGCTGCTCAAGCTTCTCTTTTTGCTTTGAATTCACAAAGTTCAGGTGGAAGAGCAATCTTTATGTTCCCTTCTCAGAGTACGGGAGCCTGTTTTCTATCTGAAAGCTACAAAAAACATTGCCATGACAACATTTGTGCACTGTGACTTTCTCTTCTCCCACCAAGCATGCAGAGTTCAATGAATACCTGAATGGTTTTCAATAAATATGACATTTTCCTGAAACATCCCTTAGCTGGTATTTAAATAATTAATGAAGGTGGCTTGTTGCCTTAAATATTTACCAAGAGATGACAGGCAATACCTGAAAAATACTGTTACTTTATTCAGTGGAATGTTCAAAAAGTTCACAGAAGAACAGTCATAGAGAAATTTCTGCATGAATTCTGTGAAGATATCTCAAGATGTAGTTAAGGGTTAGTTGTAGGAAACTTAAACAGACTTTTTTTTCCCATCAGATTAAGAGTCCAAAAGAGTTAATGAAGAGATCACTGCAGGTACAAATCCCACAGGATATTTTATGTAGCATTTCAGTGTATTAAAACACAGACAGAACTCTTTATATTGCCTATATTTTTTGTATTACCTGGTAAATTAAAAGATAATTGTTTGCAGAAACACATACATTTAGGCATGTAACAAACTTTAACATCTTCATGGAATGAAAATATGAAAACTAATGCACTTTGAAAAGTAAAATTTCATAAAACTCAGGGTAGAGGTTTAGTTTGGAGTTTGATGGCTTTTTTTTCTGATCAGTTTAGCTTTCCTGGATGTCAGTTCATGACTATGTCCCAATCAAATGTGACCTGTAGAGCCACATTTCTTCAGAAACATTGTAGCTTGGCGTTTTTTTCATATCTGATGTTTTTAATTTCTAGCTGCTCGTTAGCACTCAACAATCTGAAGAGTCAAATCTTATTAGTGGGCCACTAGATTCTGCAGTATTCACAAGCAGGTTTATCAGTGGTTCTCCACAGCTACCTTCTTTGAACACAATATAACTGCAGTGTGAATGAAAGCCAGATTGGCTTCTTGATCTGATACAGAGCAGGAAATTTTTTTAAAGAGAGGTTTTAAGTTGGTGAACAAGAAGCCATCCCTTCCAGCACACAAGGTTTCTTGCTACTGCACATAGTTTAAATTTTACTTGATGGCAAATTTTCTTTCACCATTGTGAACGTCTGCCAACATTTTTCCTTTCCCAGCCCCTTCCTCTATCCTCCTGCAGACTGAAAAACATCACCTTCTGCTTTCTGGCAGTAAGGGTATTGAATGTTTCTCTCTAGCATGGCATTCCAGTTCTGCCCAGGAGGGCAGGTTGTTTCATGAGACACATGAGACACTTTGCAAATGTCGGCTAATCAGCAATGGGTCAATTCCATGTACTTCTGACCAAAAGGTAGACTAATTGGCTTACAGAAGGAAATATAATGCAGTACTGATGCAGACATCTGTATCTACATAGCAGTAGATAGGCAGGTGGATGGTTGGATGTATGATGGATGGGCATGTATCACCCAGAGTAAAGCCATCCACGCTGCAAATGCCATTTCATCCTACCTCTTCTACAGTAACACTACTACTCCCTCTACAGTGACTATGATAAATGAAGCCAAATCAGTGTAATCAAAATTACTGAAATAGAGCATTAAATGATGCATTGCAGAGCTGAGTATAAAAGGGATTTATTCTTCATACAGATTGTTCTTCTTTGGCTTTTCTACTAAAATCAGACATAGCGCTAATTAAAAAAAAGTAGTTGCAGGCAGATTGTTAACAAAATAAACAGCCAGGGAATAAGGACAGCAGGAACAAAGAGATAACAGAAAACCCACAGCAAAAGGTGACACAGAACATGCACCTTCTGTCTCTTCTGTTCTCTCTCTAATTAAAAACAGAAGCAGGAAACAAATTAAACATACCAAAGCTTCTGCTCTATGCAATTCTCAGACCAGCCGAGGCATGGGTACCTCCTGCAAAAAATGAGGGTTGGCATCTGATGGGACTTTGGGTGTTTTTTTCATCCCATAGCTGTAGGACTGTGGGACAATGCAATACTGAACTAGTAGGTGTACTTACACCAGCAGTTTGGGTTTCTCCATGTTTTCCTCCTGGCCCTGATTTCCAACCACCTGTATTTACATACATTAGACTTTGCCTGTAGGCTTCAGTCTGCAGTACACCTGGTGGCTATAGAAGTGAGATAAATCCAGAAAAAAAACCCCAAAACCAGGTGATTATTTGCTCTAGGGTCTCTTTTCCCTATCTGCAGTATTGAACATGAGATAGTCCACACCAGTTAATATGCAGACCAAGCCTCACTTGCTGGCACCAAAACCAAATCCTCTTACCAGTACAGCTCTACAGAAGAACACCTGACTCACATTGTGTCCAGCACTGTCTCCTGTTCTAAGGCAGCTCAGGCAGTCCTAGCATGAAAGTAAAATAATTAATGCACTGTAAACAAACAGGGTTTTATTGTCGTTGATTTTTATTTACTCAGAGGAGGGGTCCCTCTCATCTACTCATAAATGGAGGAAAATATGCACCTCCAGAATGTGAGCCACATGATGCATGTTAGAAAGCTCTTAGGATGTGCTGGATCATCTTACAAAAGCACACAGAGAAGTACTGTATGGATAGTCTAAGATGACTAGCTGAGAATTTTCTCTCATGGTTTTGGATGCCTAAATTGCCTAATTTAAACTTGAATGTATTTTCTTTTGTCTTTTTTAAACATAGAAGTAGCCAATTCAGTATATGTTAGTGGAAATTCCTTTCTGAAGATCGTATTCTGAAAGCAGACACATAGGCCCATGTCAAAGTTATTTTCTGTCCTTTCTACAAATATATGGGAATTAAGCATGTCCTAACTCATCTACATTTGTATTTATTTGTGAACAGATGAGTTTACAAGGAAGGGACACCAGCAGCTAGGTTAAGGTCCAATTTTGATAAAATTATGTAAAACAAAAAGAAAGTAACAAAGTCATTTGAGGATTTTTTCCCCACAATATAGTGAATATAATGGAAAAAAATGGGATTTTGAAGTCTGATATGAAGTTCACTTTTAAGAAAACTGAAAAAAAAGTTCTCTAACAAATGTAACTTCATAACTCCCATCTTGTTCATCATATCACTGACTGAATAGGAGACCTGAAGTTGAAAACTTGAACCCGTCTACTGCACTGCATCCCACTTTGGGCTGGAATCACAGAATCACAGAATCCTGGGGGTTGGAAGGGACCTCAAAAGATCATCTAGTCCAACCCCCCTGCCAGAGCAGGGTCACCCAGAGCACATCACAC
>NW_009952797.1:109107-124867 GCF_000747805.2 Chaetura pelagica
CAGCTCCCTCAGCCTTTCCTCATCAGGGAGATGTTCCACTCCCTTCATCATCTTTGTGTTGCTCCTTTGGGTGTTGCCACTTCAGTAGACTCTACTCCAATGAGGACCTATAATGTACACATATTCCAGGTTACATGAACAACCATCATGAGTGTTACCAGAAGTCAATAATCCATCATATAGATAAGCTCAGGATCTACATTAAAATCTATGTTACTTGCTCATAGACACCATGTGTCTTCCTAAGGTTTTCCAGACAGAAGCAGATCCACGTGCCCTGAACCATTTGCCCCCCTCACCAACACACTATGACACACAAAACCGCAAAAATTTTCTCCTGCTTGCTAGTGAGATCAAAAGATAAAATCCTTAATCCTTAAATATGAAACGCTCCTTTGTTGTTTTCATGGATTCTTAGCTTTAAAAGGTTAGCACATTTTAAAGAGAAAAACTGGAATTGATCTTCATTTTTCTCCTAGACCAATTCCAGCTAAGTTCCAGGGAAAAGGTAGATCAGAGAGTGAAAATCATAAATATTTGGTAAAACCTGAAGGCTAGATCTTGTCAATCCCTCTGTAGGTACCATAGCCTGCCACGTTAGAGGAGACCATGTTAGGGGAAGATGAACTGTAGCTCTGGCTTTGCAATACAAAGTGGGGCTAGCTGCCTCTCTGCTTCTACAAGGCACAGGTATTGAACCCCATGAGGGGAGAAACCTCTGAAGGGAAAGCCTATTGAAGGAGGTTGTCTGTTACTAGTTAGGAAGACAGACCACACCTCTCAGTGATGTGCAGAAGCAAGCTGATTTCTTTGCATGCTTGGCAAACCCTCTCTGCAGTTCCAGCAGCCCCTTATGAGAAGCAAGGCATTTATAGTATCATTGGCTCCTAGGCTAAAGACCTACACATATAGCCAGCAATAATGTAGACTTTACACTTATGTATGGAGCATGTTAATCCATAGAGTATTTCTTATCTGACCTTCCACATGTTCTTCCAAATTGCAGATGTCCATGAGAGTGTATAGCACATCTTTCTCTGGATGTCTACAGTCATAATCTTCTCATGCAGTTGCATGTGTGTCTTTGTCAGTCAACTGGAGTCAAGTGTAAACAAACAACAATGGGTTGGCCACTGTCATTATCACTGTGCCACTGATGTAGTTTTTGCAGGTGACAGAGTTCTGAAAAGAAGAAGCTGTTGCTCTATAATAATAGTAAAAAAAAAAAAGGACCTCATCTGCAGAAGAGTGTTACTGTCCAGGATGCACACAGAAAGCTCTGAGCCCAATCTAAAAAGCCAGTGCAACTAAAAGTTGTAAAAAACCTCAATATGCCTGGCATGTATATATATTGAGGAACTACTTCTGTCCTTGGTCAAATACTGAATAAAATATGAAGCTAGAGGCATTTAGTTTAAAATAATCTGTTTCATAATTCCCCAGCTTCCATTTCTTACTGTGCTGTTTTTAGGCCTCTCTCAGGGATATTGTGGCACATCAGAAGAGTATTTGAGTGTAAGTCCTGAGGTACTTCATTCTGTTGTTGTATGGGTTATTAGCAGTTTTTAGAATATTTGGCCCAGGAAACTATTTGTAATGGTTGCACAGCAAGAAATATACTAGACATGCTGCTCTCTGGGAACATTCCATTTAGGTAAGAAGTTGAAAGATACAGAAACTTTTAGCATACACTGGAAGCTAATCCTCAATGGATTCTTTTTGCATGAAAAAAAAGAAAAAAAAAAAAGAGTTCACAGCTTCAAAAATAATCATGTCAGAATATTTGGGGGTCAAGACTGGGAGAATCTGCAGACCAGTGGGCTGGAAGTGTAAGCATGCCTTTAGTTCCCTTGCAAGTGCTCTGTCAACTGCACTGCATAAATGGTGTTCATGATTTGGTGACACCAAATTTTTATATATATATAATATATAATTGTATTTATATAAGCACACACTTACTAAAAGAGGCTTTATATGTCTCCTTACAGCACGGGGATGTTCTGCTGTCACTGGAGACCTCCTGGGATGAGGAGTGTGTACCTGAGTTCATACAGTTGTTGCGTTCTCCCATTCAGACCATAGTTATGTCTACCCCAAATATTGCTTTCTGGGATGTTTGGTTTTTTTACCTCATCTCCACTTCAGATCCACAACACCTTTTTCAGTGCTGAGCTGGAACTTTGAGAAAGAGATTCCATTAAGTACAAATACTCATTTTGTGTTGCTCTTTTTCTCTTTGTATCTCAGTTTCCCAAGCCACTGAAACCCAACCCATTATGGCTTCTGGAGTGGCAGCTGAAAAACACACTTTCCTAATGACTTCTTCCTTATTAATAATTGATTCCTGGCATTTTTAATTTTTTTTTTCCTCCTGCAGCAGGTGTCATCTTACAAAAGTCTCTGCAGCAGTTAATGAAAGAGTGGAATATTCTGGGAGTTGTAGTCTTTCAAACAGAGCTTTGCAAGGACATACCTGTATTGGAACACTACAGCTCCCTGAACTTCCTCGCATCACTGCCTATGAAACGTCCTGCAACGTGACTAGTTTGGGGGGTTGGTACTCATGGATGTCAAGCACTGCAAACCACACAGCACCTTGTATCCGTGCATGAGAGCAGTTGGGAGATGGAATGGACACCTGTGAACCAGTGTATGTTTAGGGTGGGGAACAAAGAAAGACATCTGGTATGAGGTGACGTTATCATTTGAAGTATTTCACTTTAGAAAAATACTCAACCAAATCTCTGCCTTTACCACAGAGCCCTGCAGGAGTCCAGCCACTTGGGCACTCTCCAGACACCTATATTTTGGTCAAATCATGTTGCACTCGGATGCTTTTACACTTGTCTTTGAACTAAATGACTGGAGGCACTGGTTATTTTCTTCTTCTCTAGCCTGTGTCCTGTGAACAGGTTGTCTGTTTGCAGTCCCTGCATAGAAGACAGACCCCAGGACCATTGCTGCACTCCCATCCCCAACTATTGGTAAAATCTTTTTAACCCTCTGAGAACTATTTTGCAATTTCTTTTTTTTTTGTGTTTGTTTTTTGTTTTTACAGCTTAACTCTCCATGCTAGTTCATTTAGACAGTCACAGGCTTTGGAGGAGTTACAAAAGAAATCACTCTACCTAGCAAAATAATCATGTCAGAATATTTGGGGGTCAAGACTGGGAGAATCTGCAGACCAGTGGGCTGGAAGTGTAAGCATGCCTTTAGTTCCCTTGCAAGTGCTCTGTCAACTGCACTGCATAAATGGTTTTCATGATTTGGTGACACCAAATTTTTATATATATATAATATATAATTGTATTTATATAAGCACACACTTACTAAAAGAGGCTTTATATGTCTCCTTACAGCACGGGGATGTTCTGCTGTCACTGGAGACCTCCTGGGATGAGGAGTGTGTACCTGAGTTCATACAGTTGTTGCGTTCTCCCATTCAGACCATAGTTATGTCTACCCCAAATATTGCTTTCTGGGATGTTTGGTTTTTTTACCTCATCTCCACTTCAGATCCACAACACCTTTTTCAGTGCTGAGCTGGAACTTTGAGAAAGAGATTCCATTAAGTACAAATACTCATTTTGTGTTGCTCTTTTTCTCTTTGTATCTCAGTTTCCCAAGCCACTGAAACCCAACCCATTATGGCTTCTGGAGTGGCAGCTGAAAAACACACTTTCCTAATGACTTCTTCCTTATTAATAATTGATTCCTGGCATTTTTAATTTTTTTTTTCCTCCTGCAGCAGGTGTCATCTTACAAAAGTCTCTGCAGCAGTTAATGAAAGAGTGGAATATTCTGGGAGTTGTAGTCTTTCAAACAGAGCTTTGCAAGGACATACCTGTATTGGAACACTACAGCTCCCTGAACTTCCTCGCATCACTGCCTATGAAACGTCCTGCAACGTGACTAGTTTGGGGGGTTGGTACTCATGGATGTCAAGCACTGCAAACCACACAGCACCTTGTATCCGTGCATGAGAGCAGTTGGGAGATGGAATGGACACCTGTGAACCAGTGTATGTTTAGGGTGGGGAACAAAGAAAGACATCTGGTATGAGGTGACGTTATCATTTGAAGTATTTCACTTTAGAAAAATACTCAACCAAATCTCTGCCTTTACCACAGAGCCCTGCAGGAGTCCAGCCACTTGGGCACTCTCCAGACACCTATATTTTGGTCAAATCATGTTGCACTCGGATGCTTTTACACTTGTCTTTGAACTAAATGACTGGAGGCACTGGTTATTTTCTTCTTCTCTAGCCTGTGTCCTGTGAACAGGTTGTCTGTTTGCAGTCCCTGCATAGAAGACAGACCCCAGGACCATTGCTGCACTCCCATCCCCAACTATTGGTAAAATCTTTTTAACCCTCTGAGAACTATTTTGCAATTTCTTTTTTTTTTGTGTTTGTTTTTTGTTTTTACAGCTTAACTCTCCATGCTAGTTCATTTAGACAGTCACAGGCTTTGGAGGAGTTACAAAAGAAATCACTCTACCTAGCTGGAGATACTTAAAGATCTATATAAAAATATTACAACTATCAAAATATTAAAACTATAAAAGCATGTTTCTTACCATTGTTTATTTTGGCAACTCCTTGGCCTTATCTCCCACTTGCCTAAGAAGCCCAGACTAAGTCAGACCTACATTATTCCTGATTTGAGAACTTAGGAACAAGGTACATATTCCCTGACAGCCTATGGCTGGCTCCTGATGTAGGCTGTATTCATTAACAATTGGAAAGCTTTACTAGAATTTTTCCAGTTATTATAAACAAGAGTCCCCCAAACATCATGCTCGTTAATTTGTCAACCTATGCTGAATTCCCTGCAGCAGCAGCCGTGCTGTGCTGTGAGCACAGTTGGTTTCTGCTGCTGAGCACGTGGTGTTGTGATGCCTCTTTCACTGCCTCTTTGCTTTCATCATCCAAGCTGGAGACCAAAAGGTGGGAATAAGCATAAAACTGTAAATAAAGAGATAGAGACCATGATGCTTTCTTTCTCCCCAGGGATTCAATTTTAGCTTAATTTCTGAGCAGTCATTGTGGGAAATCTTATTTTGGCTAAATACCCTGATGCTCCATCTAAGTCACAGTTTTGATTTATCTGTACTGACACAAACTTTCAGTGGCTCTGCTGTAGAAAAACACATTTTCAAGTCACAATATACCTTCAGACTATTACACCATTTAAATTGCATGGAATAACAATATGCACACATTTATGTAACCACCTAAATATTTAGGAAAAAATATTTTCATTTGCAAAAGGAATACACAAGCCCTGATAAGAGAGGGAAAAGAAATGGAAGCTGAGGGAATCAGCTTCCAAAGAGGTCATTCACTTCATAAGAGGAAACTTCCATTAGTTGAAAAATGTTAGGAAATACATGAGAAAAGTACATACTATTCAAGTTAATGACTAGTTTTATGCTTTTCAGTCTTTGCCCTACATTCCATAAAAATCCAATGCTTAGATCTGGCAGAAGATGTATTCATAATTAATGTCTTGTTGGACTGAGTGATGCTCATTTGCAGATTTCACTAATAAATAGCATGTTTAACACGTTCCTAAGGAATGCCAAGAAATTAATGTGAGGTAGAAATTTAACTGTATCTTGGGGGCTTTAGAGAAATTGCAAAAATGCAATGTGGTCTAGGCAGCTCTCTTTGACCAGAGGAAATATACTTTCTGATTTTTGAATATATGCTACCACCTGGTCTAACAATGCAGAAAGACACATGTTTTTTTTTCGAGGTGCAGTCATGGAAAGGAAAACAAACAAACACGGAAGAAGTAGTGATAGAATAAATTTTTGTTAATACATTCCTGCAGAGGATAAATATGTTTTATGATGTTTATTTTTAAATCATTTCTGAAAGTTATGTGGCTTGCTATTCTTCAGAAAGCAACAGGTTTTGATATTATAGACTCCACCAGCAAATAAAAGACAAGAGATGCATTTTGTCTTTGATCAAAATATAATTCTTTTAAAGTCAACTGGAATAAGGAACACTTGCTTGAGCTCAGATGCTTTTCAATATGACTATACAAGTTAAACATGAGGTTATGCATCAGATTAATTATAATTTATTCAATGATTTATCCTATTAGTTGATTCAGTGAATAATTGATTTGTTGTTTTTTGCTTTTAAAGGTTTGAGATGTCCTTAAGCAATTCATGAACCGATACGTCAGTGTAATTAATTGGGGGCTGCACTAGAAATACAGTGTAAATTTCTCTTTTACTGCTTGCAGTGGATGGAGTTGCTGGTCCTAAATGGGCTGTAACAGACCTCTTTGGAGAGTGCTGCTATCACTCCATGCTGCTTGCTATCTAAAGACACAGAAAATAAGGAAATGTGTCATCATAATACAGCCTCTCCCTCCCTTGGAGGGCAATACTGAACAGTGAAGATTTTTTGCCATGATTCAGTCAAGACACTACAGGCCAGGTCTTCTCAATCAGTCCTTGGTCCTAAGCAAGGGAGCTACTTCCCAGGTCAAATGTTTCTCATCAGGAATAGTGTTGGGTCAGTGTTCCAGAACCATTAAGCTCCAAATTTGTCTTCATCCATGCATGGCATGGAGTTCAGGACCAGCAATAGCCATTAGAGTAAGGGAAGGTTTCTGTTTACCCAGTAAAATTCAGTGTTTACCCATCAACATTGATTTACTGTTATCAGACATTATGCAACTAGTTATTGGTGACATCTGAGTCTGCTGCTGTTCTTTGAGGTATCCTGGATTTATTTGCTGGGTTAGGGTTACACCCAGGTTAGGGTTAGGGTTGGGGTTAGGGTTAGTGTTGGTGTCAGTAATACAGCATTTATTTACATTCCTTGTGTTTTTGGACAGTACAGCAAGAAAAACATCAGTAAGCACCATCAGCTGTTTGGGCAGCAAACCAGAAAAATGGATATTCTTGAATAAAATTAGCTTAAAGCATTTATTGGGAGATCTAGAATCATGAACCAAGGGTAAACCAAGACACAAGACTCATGTTGACCTTTTTAAGTTATAGAGTGGGACTTTTTTTTTTTTAAATTTCATCACTAGAAAACTGGACACATCAAGATTAATGTAAAAGAGATTCCCTACATTTCAACATGGCTTTTGGTTTTAAAAATAATTAACACATTTCCATTTTTATAAGTATGCTACTTGTAATAATGGATGAATCCTTTGTGCTAATGGACATAAAAGGATACTTTTACCTGGGAAAAACTAACTGGAAATGTTTCTTTGGACATGGCCATCTCAGCATTGCTTTTTTTTTCCCACTGGATGCCAGAAAATCAAATAATAAATGTTAAATCTAGCATCTCAGCTCTAACCCTTCCCATTTGTATGTGCACCAGCATTTCATTGTTATATAAACAGAATTTGAATATAAAGGTGTTACTCATATTTGTGTTTCTGAGAAACAGATTGTGTTAGAAAAATCACAGAAGAAAATTGAAGAAAAACTCCAAACCTGTTTTGTGCTTTATTTTGAAATGCCAATTAAGGGTACTGGTTCATGTCATTAGTCTGAAAGTTTGCTGATAATCAATAGTAGTTTATTTATCATAACACACTAAAATATGTTAAGATGTTTTTCAAGTATTTTTATACATTTGCATAATTAATATTTATTCATAAAAGTGAATTTGCAACTCATTATGTGTAGGCAGCATTGTGAGTGTGATCAGTTCAGTGCTACGTCTGATCAGTGACTCTGTTGAGCTCTGTGTGGCAGAGAAAAGACCACCACCCACTGAAGCTGGGGTTTCCCTTTCCAAGGGGAAGTCCTAGCTTTTAATTATTCCACAGTGGAATCTTTGCAAATCTCTTCCACCTGAATTTTGCTTTGTGACACAGACAAACGTGTCCCAAAGTCTTTTGGACTTCTGATGGACCTTGAGGCCTTCCAGAGACCTCATCTGCTAAAAATGAGATATATGCTGAAATTTGTCTTTCCTGGGAACTATACACCTTCAAATACTTTACTATGTTAGCATTTAGTTTTTATACTTATTTCTAATTCAGTTTAGAACATCTACTAATCAAAATTATTTTATTGAAAAGCAATCATGTTTGCATTATTTTTTCTAAAAGAGTTTCCAATGAATTTTATTATTTTTTTAATTATAATTTCCCCAAAACCTTTAAAGGGTTGTCTTTAATACTTGCTTTGCATTAAAACTAAGAAACACCTGAAGCCTAAATGTAGTTGCTGTGGAAGGTTTTTTCATTAATATCTGCTGAAAAATAAACATCAATTTTATACAGACTGTACTCAGTGTCCAGGTGCTCCTCATTTACTACATTTACTACAGCCTTTTCCTCCTGGAAGTCCATAGGATGCTTGGCCTCTAAAAATTGTGACATTGGTTAAAATTGTTCTTGTTCAGTGTTTTGGTATAGTTTTCTATATGTAAAATTAAGCTTATTCAGAAAGATACTAAATGTCCTGTATTTTTTCCCCTCTAAACAGAGTAGGTGTTTTGTATATATAGACAAAGATGTAGAAAATGATAGCATTGCTGTGTTTCAGGCAACTCCAATTGCCAAAACTACACTTTAAATCTTGTTTTTGTCCTTGATGTATCACGCTGATAAGAACAGCAGACTGAAATGGTCCAAAAGCAGCAGAAATCCAGTCACTGATGTAGTCAGTGTTACTGGCAGCAGTAAATTTAGGCCACAATAATGTGGTTTATGACTTCATGTCATTCTATGCAAAGTTATAGTACCAATGAGAGCTATAGTTTGTTGATCTTGCAAGTATCATGTGAAAACCATGTAAGGTAGTAAGAACTTCCCATTCCAAATTGTTGTCCATTCACTCAGTGAGAAGGTCAGTGTGTGGGAGGCTCTGTGAAATGGCAGGTTCAGCTCAAGGAAAGGACATGAAGGGGGGAGATGAGGACACACACCATCCTTCCTATACTTCTGCCTTTTCTTTTAGAGTCACATCTCATTTTGCCTCCTTAAGAAGACACACAGGAAACATTCAAACACTTAAATTGCATTTGATTTTCCCTTCATGAATATCAGATCCTGTACAGACCCTCTCACCCTGCAATCCTCACGCCGTTGGTGTGATACTGTTCCACAGCATCAAATTCTAAACTTGCAGCATTTACAAAGGTCAGGTTTTATCAGACTGGTAGCAGCACAGTTGATGTCTTCTTGACATCCTAGCCACCTTCTGATTTTCAAAGAATCGACTTCTTTTCCCCCTCTCCGATCTTGTCAGTGGTAAATAATCTATAATTCACTGAAATAGTGGGTAGTTTTTCAAGGATCATAATCTTTAGTCATAGCTTGGGTTGGGGATTTTTATATATGCAAAAATGAGCTGTGTATGGGAGAGGGGAGAGGGCATTGCTTTTACACTGATTTTTAGTCTTATTGAAAGGTACTTGGCTGACAACAGGGGAGAATGAAAATTCTCTGCCAGCCATAGAATCAGTATAATAGGAACATTGGAGCTTTGCTGTGCTGCCAAGGGTATCACTTCCACCTTGGTCAGAAGAAAGAAGGCAAAAAATCCAGCAATGACAAAGAAGTCATTGACATCCTCACAGCCCCCACTGTCCCCACAGCCCTGCAGTATCTGGCAGACAAGGTACCTGGTACTGTGCCAGCTGTGAGGATGCAGAAAGCAGCTGGGAAGGACTGATTCGTGTGATGGACCATATACCCAACAGTCATCAGAAGGGAGCACAGATCAGTCAGAGTTTGACCTCTATTTGAACCAGAGATTTACAAAGGCAAAAGGCTCCATGTGCCATTATCAGTTCCCAGAATCATTCAGTCCTCTAATGGAAATTAAATTTTATCTTTATATGGCATTCCTGAACTCTAGTTGAGAGGACAGCAGAAATCAAGGCTGCATGCAAGCTTGTCTTTAAATTTATCTATCTCCTGAAATCTGAAGGAAACCATTCATCACTAAGGTTTAAAGACAGAATTAGAATTTGATTTTTCTCTCCAGCTGCTTTATGTGTTTATGCTTATGAAATATTTTATTGAAAAAATAATTTAATACTTTTGTAATAAGTGCCTTTCTTAAGAAACATGACATTGCTATGCCAGAGCCCTGCTGTGTTCTGTAAACTTTGAATTCATAGTGAGGAACAGCTATCAATACTTCTTCATTATTACACTATCCTTTTGCTCTGAAATTATCACAGAGAAAGAAGTAAGCCAGATGTCATTTGTTTTCATTGACATCCAAAGCATTCTAACCTCTCTCATGAAATTCCCAGAGTAGACCTTACTCCTTGACTGGTTTTGGTTTCTTTGGAACCAAAATGTAGAATTTGCTTCATCATTTCAGGGAGCATGCAGGAAAAAGTAGCAGTGAGAGGAAATCTTACATTTTACCCTGCAAAAAATTAAAGTAGTAGGGGAAACTGAGCTCTTCCCTTAAACTACTGTAGGTAGAAACTATGAACCAAAGCCTTGGGATGAGCAGCAGCACCAATGGTAGCAGCTGTTACCAACCTTTCAGTGATGTATTCATATTGATATGACCAGAACTGGGCTGTGTCCTAAAGTATTTAGACACTCTGGAGTAAATTGAGTCATTTAGCCAAGTGTCTTGAAAATGGTATTGTCCACAGAAAACATCCTGAATGGAGCCTGGAGGTGTCTGAGTATGCCTAAGTGTCACAGTGCCCTTGTGTTCCTGGAGGAGGTTTCAAAGTGCTTGTTCTTTCATGCATTGTCCCACCTCAAGGACTAGGGGAACGTGGCATCTGTTCTTGGTTGTCTTGCTACTTAATACATTGGCTGGATTATTAAAGAAACAGGTAGAAGAAGCTGTGATGAGAAAAAAGTATTCTTTGCTTTTATTACACTTAATGAAAAAAAACCTGTCAGCAAGAAATGCCTAACTGTAGATCAAACTACTCCACATGTTCAGTTCAGCCATATATATTATATGTGTTGTGCAGTGTGATGAAAGATGATAGATAACATCATTTATTTATTTGTTATGAGTGAAGTTTAATTCACTATATGTTACCATTATGTAAACCCCTCAGATTTAATAATTGCAATGGATGGCAAAAGCCTAAGCTTTCCTTACTGAGATATCCATTGCATTTTGAGATATCCTGAGCTTAAAAATCCCCACTGTTCTAGCAAGAAAGAAGGGTACCAATAGCACTTGGGAGTGAGTGTGATGCTGTCAGCCTTGGCCCATTAAGCTGGTTTCTAGGTCTTGTGCAGAGTTACCAAGTTTAACAATTGCCAAACAAATGGATGTTTTCAAGGCCCTGAGGTTGAATGTCTAGAGACCAGGATAGTGTTTGGATCTTGAAACAAGCTTACCCTAAGAAAAGGAACATGTTGAAGGATCACTGCAAATGTGCAGCAATATTTTTTATGCAGCAATATTTTTAGAAACCATTGGGATGAGCACAGCAACGTAGCAGATGTGGCTGGAGACACCAGAGTTCCTCGGTACTTCTGATTGTGTGGTTGGTCTTGAGGGAAGATCTGCAGCTGATGACTTCTCCTCTGTGTTACTTCCCCTGTTAGTCTGTGTCCAAAACAGGGAGGAGGTCCCAGGCTGGCCTCCCATGTCAGTGTTTATCTGCTCTGCCCCTCTGCTCACCTGAGAGCAAGGTTGTTGTGGACATTACCATAACAGGACACAGTGCCACTCCAGAGAAGGTCACTTGGCAGTTGCCTCCCCAAATCCTGAAGTCCTATTCTTCTGCTTTGTGCAGCTTCATATGTATAAAGTAAAACTTTGCCTCTGTTCTTCTATAGCAGATAAAGAATTCAGTCTTGGGTTCCAGATGCAAACTCAAAACTGTGCTGTAAGGACACATTTGCATTACCTAAGAAGTAAATTTATAAGCCAGGATCAATGTTATGTCTGTGAAAGCTTTAATATTTTTTTTTTTCCCCCTGCATATATTATTGTTTAATATTAGTACCAGAGATGGAACCACAAGACAGCTGCTCAATTTTTCCCTCTCTGGGACCATAGTGTAGAGTGAACAGTACACTGGTTCATGATAGTTCTGTCTGGTGCAGAAAATGTGGTGGTAGCCACCTCCTACATGTAATGCTCAAGGGCACTGTGATTGTCAGCCACTTTATACATAGCAGCTTTATAGTAATCATCATTTCAGCAGCAATTGACCTTGCAAATATAAGGTCCCAAAGCAAAGAAATTATTTATATCATAGCTGCTGGAATGGTGTGGAGAGCTCAGCAGAAGTGTAGCAGCATTTAAGACTGATGACAAAAGGGGGTATGTTTGTTTTCCAGATAGTAACAGCAAATGCATAATCAGCAAAGTGTGAAGAACACTAAAAGAATTAGCTTGTCTCCAAGCTATTTTGGAAAAGGGCTCACCCTTTTAGCTCTGCTTAATATTGCAAGGAATAAAATTATTTTGGCTCACACCTCATGAGTGTTCAAGGACAGCAGAAATGGAGGATTTTATTAACGTTAAGTACTCGGTTATTAAAAACAACAACAAAAAATTGGAGACCAAACTGGACCCTACATCTGGTCCAGCACCTTGTTCTAGCAACACATCATACTTGAAATTTCTGAGAAAATCTGCAGGAGAAAATGAATTTTGTTAATTTGGGAATCTGCCTAGGTGAGGTTTGGGAATTCTGCATAGGTCTGATTCAGGCCAAAACTCCAGTCAGATCACAAGCTGATCTGTGCTGGCTCTTCATCTTGCTTTTGCTTTAAAGTACAGTTCCTGAGGGATTCTGGAAGATGGCAAACTTAAGTTGGTTGTTGCTGCCATAGATACACAACAGAAATATTAATAACAATCTTCTTCGGGGCTGCCAGGCAGAGCTACTGTGACAATGTGATGTGTGTCCCCTCCCTTCAGTGGGCGTAAACACTGGGATGCCTCCTGCAGCACCATCCTGCTGCCCAGGGCTTCTCATGGGCTCCTGAGCCCCTTTGCTCCTAGCTACCAGGCTTGGTCACCTCTCAGCCAGACTGTCTGCAGAGCCTGGGTGGTGCTTTGACAGCTGGGTCAGGTTACATTATTTCCAGGGCCAGAGAGCACTGCTAGGCCAAGCATCTGTACCTTCTCCAGATCAATCACCCAGTAACCAGAGACTTATCAGAGTCTAACCATGTGATAAAAGGACCAGGCTATTGATTTCTGCTATCTCGTGCATCTCAAGCTGAAAGGCATTGCCAAAACTGGCAATCTGATGAAGACCTTGCACCCATCAACACTGGTTGATTTCCAAGCAGCAGCTATAGTAGCACCTCTGCCTTCATCTCCCTCTGGGTGACCCCATCACTCCTACCAAGACAGAAACCTTCTTCTCAATGTTCTCAGGTACAGGTTGAAATGTCCAGAAAAGAAATTAGTTACTCTCTTTTTTAATTTCTATTTCATTTTTTGAATTCCTAATGCATACGTGCTGGTGTCGTGTCTTAATTGTAAGCTTGTTTAGTGTTTGGGGAGTTTTTTAACAATAGCTTTGATAATAGCCATCCATGGACAATAAACTTTATTGTCTGATTGTATACTTCATTGAAAAATAATTCTACATTTTTAATTTTCTGCCCTCTGCATTTCATTACAATCTCTCTCCTAATTGTATTCTATGGGGACACATCTAGAAGCACTCATACCACCTTCTTGATGTCATGCATTATTTTGAAAGATGTTTTGTCAACACCTCTTTGTCTTTTTTTTTTTCCCTAAAATAAACTGTCCCAAAATTATCGATCTCTCTTCATGCAAATGTAGTTTCTGAATCCATTCCCATCATTAATGTCTTGGCTCACTCTGTTCTCAATTTTTTAAAATAGGACACCTGGAGATGAGCACTGTGTGTCAGGTGACAGTGCCCTTTTTAATGGAATTATCACCATTTCAGATTGATTTTCCTATTCTTGTCGGTTCTTGCATTTAATTTTATTTGGATTTCTTTATGTGGTGGTGTTGGTCATAGGCTGGATTTGGTGATCTTAAACATCTTTTCCAGCCTTGGTAATTCTGTGATTCTGTGATTCCTGGAGATGTTACAGCTTTTACCCTGGGAAGCTGTTTGAATAATTCAGGGTCCTCTACCCAGTGTGCATTACTACACCTGTCAGCACCAAAGAAGTGACAAAGATCTACCAGCCAATTATTAGTTGTTGCAAGGAATGACAGGTACCAAATAAGCTCGTGGTGAGTCAGATGTCTTAGAGTAGGGTAGATGTGAGATGGATAAAGGAATTAAGTCACTTGGAAACAAGGATTTAAAAAGCCTCCTTAATGGAAAAGGTCTGGATTATAATCATTATAATCATTCCATGTGGCTGAACAGCAGCTCTTGTTGAGATCTGCTCTTTGGGAAGGGGCATAAGAATATGGAAACTTTGATAGACACACTGGAGCTGGATGGGATTGCATTGTCTTGGAGAAAAGCCATTCTGTCCCAAGGACAATTGATTGTCATAACAGGCATGGCATTCTGCTGCCTGGCTCCAGGCTGAGTTAAACTTCATCAGGGACTAGGTGTGAGACATCTAGTCTTGTAAGACATCACATCCCACTAGATGTGAGAAAACTCAAGCAAAATCAGACCTTGAGCCTATAGATTATAGATTATAGATTATAGATATCTGCTTATCTATTAGATAAATGTTCTTTCTTCTTAAAAAGTGGTTAATCCAATGGCACGTTACAAGGGGAAAACAAGAAATCTCTCTCCAACCACCTAGAAACTTCAATTTTTTGAATCACACCTAGCCATAATGCCAGGCTATTAGTTTCAAATAATATCTGATATATAATTGGAACAAGCTGTTGTGCAAGCAATAAAAACTCCCCCAAATGTAATGGAGTTTCTGAATTTAGTACCATGCATCTGCATTGCCATCTCATCTTTTTTTCGAGACCAAAAAACACAGAAAGGAGCACCTTTTTGACTCAGAATACTAACCAGGATGTCAATCTCTTTGAGCAAAGCACTGCATTTTGAAGATTTAAAAAGTGCTATCTTTTATTATTGTTGAAAATACAGTAGGCCAGTTAGATATCCAGTGAGATGCAAATAAAAGTAAAAAATTAAATAATCATGTAGAGTCCGAGGACATAAGGGTATAGAAAAATTATTAGAAAAGTCTGTCGTGTTGTCTATGGACCTTTTTGTCGCTATACTAATTTGGTATTACACATATACCAAATATATAATATACATAACAGCAATGCAGATCTACTAACTCCCTTTTCTTGGCAATGTTAATCTTATACCCATGGAAGGGAATCCAGAAGCCTGTGCTCGTGCTGTGCATGTTATAAATATCAGCCACTATGGCGTTTAACTTCAGCTGCATGTTTTATAGACCTCACTTGGAGTGTTGTGTCCCGTTCTGGGCTCCCCAGTTCAAGAGGGACAGGGATCTACTTGAGAGAGTCCAACAAAGGGCTGTGAGGGTGACTGGAACACCTGACTTATGAGGAAGGGCTGAGACACCTGGGGCTTGTCAGTCTAGAGAGGAGAAGACTGAGGGGGATCTAATTAATGCCTATAAATACATGAGGGCTGGGCATCAAGGAGGCAGGGACAAGCTCTTTTCACTTGTGCCCTGAGATAGGACGAGGGGCAATGGATTCAAAGTCGAGCACAGGAAGTTCCACCTCAACATGAGTGTGAAGGACCAGGTATTTCCTTACACGAACATGAAATGTCCTTTGAGTCAGCCGACAAAACTGACTTAACACGGCATCTCCACACAGCGCTGAACCCCCTCTGTGTGTATGGGGGGGG
>NW_009952797.1:125637-227553 GCF_000747805.2 Chaetura pelagica
TTAGTAAGCACTGAGCGAGTTATTCACTCAAAAAAGTCGGGACATAAGTTCCTGTATCCTCTGTGTGAGGCGATACCCACGTGTGGATCTCTCAGCAAATCCTGATAAGTTAATACACTCCAATAAGGAGACATAATAGGTCACGGATCGTGACAATGAGGAAGAACTTCTTTACTGTGAGGGTTACAGAGCACTGGAACAGGATGACAAGAGGAGTTGTGGAGTCTCCTTCTCTGAAGAGTTTTAAGACCTGTCTGCCTTTCCTTAGTGATCTGCCCTAGTTGTTTGTTTGGTGTTGGGTTTTGTTTGGTTGGTTGTTTTTTTCCTGCTCTGGCTCTCCCTGCTCTGGTTTGGACTTGACGATCTTCAGAGGTCACTTCCAACCCCTAATATTCTGTGATTCTGTGATGTTTCAGCAGTCATATATCTAATGATGGTGAAGTTTTGATGAGCATCTGGCCTTCCTCTGTATCTACACAGGGAACCTATGTCAGCCCCTGGAAATGGATGCTATGTATATGATTTGCATGGTCATCCAGACTGAGATTGATGTCAGGCTTCCTGGGCAAGTTCCATGCAGAAGTAGGGAAGCAGGGACAGGGAGAACAAACTCAGTGTAGCCAAGGCTCTGTATTGCAATCCACTTTGCTTGCTTGCTCACCAACAGTGCTGGTGTGTCAGAAACCAGAAGTTTCAGTCAGAGGTGTGTGTGGCTGCCTCCTCAGGCACAGCCCAGGGAACTGGATCACTGTGACTGCCCAGCCCTGGCTTTGGATCAGCAGACTCACACACTTCCTTCTCTGCATCTCCTAACAAAGTTGTAACTAAGTCTTAGAAATCTCCTGTGGATGAGCTGCATCATTACTGTGAGACTCCTAACTCTGCCATTAAACACCCTGTGCTCCAGCCACAGGACGAATTTAGTTTTGCAGCTGCACTTGCCTGAAAGTCTTCTGAATATGTATTTGCTTTAGAAAGAATGCAAGAAATACACAAGAGTCACATTTCCTCTAATACTTAAAAGCAGACATTCAAGTCAGTCACTGCTTTGAAAGTTGCCAGGGTTGTGGGGTTGTTTGGGTTTTTTTGTAGTGATGGTTTTGATTTCTTTTTTTTAAAATAGAGTTTTAATTGAAAATCTAGCAGTATGTGGCTGGCTGGAAGGAACTTCTCTCTTCAGCCCTTCTCTCCTCATGTTTTATACAAACTGCTATAAGGTTGCATTAAAGGTTGGACTTGGAGGTTTCTTTGCAGTTAAAATGTAACTCATATTACACTTACACGTTGCACTTAGCTGAAGCAACCTGCCGGGCAGCCTATGCAGGAGCATCAACATCTCCCTCTCCATATGTCATAACTCAGTTTCAAAATGGAGCAAGTTTTGAAGGGCATTGCTTGGCCTCATTATAACACAGATGAGCTGCAGGTGCCAGCTCATTATAAGATACAGAGTCTGAAAAAGTAAATTTTCACCATTGAAATTCTCTTGAATTCTGTGCAGTTATAAAGGAAACCTGCCTCATGAAATGACCTCTTCAAAGCATCTGTAGCCTTTATAGCCTCCTGTAAATAACTCTCACCAATATTTTAATCTCACAATAAAGCATGGATAAATATAGGTCCAAAGTAGTTCCCTGGAGACCGAATGACAGTTTTTAAACAGAAGCAAATGAAGAGGTCTCCAAGCACCAGAAGCATCCGAACCACCAGGGGGGAAATAAATAAATAAATAAATAAATAAATTTGTGACTGCCTTTTCACATAAAGGGAGGACATTTGCACAGTGTCCTCTCACATGTGCCATCTTGTTCTGAAGTGAGAAGCCCTGCAGCTAATTAGCATCTCTGGCATGCTAATTAGCATCTCAGGAAACATGAGAAGTATATACTTTTCGTTTACTACTACAATTGCTTAGAGGCTCAAATTATTTGAGTATCACAATAGGAAGCACTGCCAAACAAATGGCCATGTATCTAGAGCATGCAGGGAGAGAAGATATTGAAGTTTCATAAAGGTGCCAATAAACACTTAAAATATTGGGCATCACTCGTTTTCTTGCCAAGGTAGATGAAGCATAGTGAGCAACCAACCTTCTCTATACCACTTCTGCACAGCATAAGGCAGAGGCAATTTCTCTCTCTCATTTAGTTCCTCAGTGTGCCATTTCTCTTGATTCTTTGCACCCAGATATGGGGGTGGTGAAATGAAGGGCGAGTCAATGTGTGTTATACGTTTCTATTGATTAAAAAAAACAACACAACAAAGAACCAGAACACAAAGATTAAGAAAGATAAATAAAAGGGGGAGGTAGTGCTTTCAAGAGATGATACTCTTTCATTCTAGCCTACTGTATGTTTTCTAAACTAGAGCAACTGGTTTCATATGCCAGTCAAATTTGCCTAAATGTGCTGCTGATAGCACTTGTGGACTTCAGTCCCATTTTCACTCCTGACCTAACATATAACCTTATCCATAGAAGTTCAGTGAACCTTTTCCAGTTTTACTGATGAGAAAAGGTTTACCCCATTGCTGGGAGTGCTGCCCCATTTTTTGCCTTGCTGAGCAATAGCTTTACAGTTACTGTTGTTTCCTTCCTTTGAAGGTTTCTTTCGCCAAACCAGCTGAAAAGCCAGGACAGTTGTTATTCTGTGTATGTGTTTTAGGCTGCCAGGTTAGCAGACATGGGAAACTTTGCAGAAAGGAGCAGGATTTGTCACATACAGGCAGATGATTTCATTTCTGCAGAAGGTGTGGAGCCATTTCTGCGAAAGGTGCAGAGACACTGTGCAAGCAGTCCTGGACTTCAGTAACCTCTTTCAAAAGAAATAAGAAACTGTTGACAGTTAGGAAAAGGAGTTTTGTACAACTAGATACACTGCTGTAATGAGCAGGTGGTGGAGCTGCTTCTCCTTTCTTTAGCTGAGAAACATGACTTTTATTCTTACTAGAATTGAGCCTGAATAAGAATTTCTGGCCCATCATTCAAGAAAGGGAGCTCTAACTTTCACAAAAGTTAATCCTGTCTTGATCTGGCAATCTTGTAATAGGTTTTCTATATATTCAGGTTCCAGACTGAACTTCATCCTGTTCCTTTCTCAGTGAGGTTCACTTCCAAAGAGGAAAGAGATGCTGCACCCAGTGCCCATCTCACCTTATATTCTAGTTGTTCTGGTGTGCAAAGTATAAGTGAAGGAGCATAGATTGGGCTGTGAGGCCCTCTGTCCTCTCCTCTTTCACTTGTGCAATAATCCTTGTAATCTTGATTTGCTTGCTTTACAAGCCTGCTCCTGCCAAGCAGGGAGAGGCAGCACCAAGAAGGCAAAGTCAGCAGTAGTTTGCAGTCTGGAGCAGCAGTGTGCATGTTTCTGCTGACCTTTTTGCCTATGCCAAAGCCTTCCAAAGCTCTTACAAGACGTAAAGACTGAGACCAACCATCTGATCCCCTTGCATTTGAATCTCTTTACCCCCTGCTTCTGTGAGGGTTCTCTCCCTGGGACATGTGGTATGTGTTTTGGAGCCAGACTTCCCATCCTGGCGATGTTTTGAACCACACCTGCCTTTAACATCTTCAGCAATCTGTCCTCACTGAACAGGCAAACAGAATGAAGATTGCTTACCGTGGGATTTCAAAATTCAGGACTAAAATTTAAGATAAAGATTAAAGCCCAGAAATGAAGGTCATGTGAATGGAGAAGACTTAATGTCAGCAGTCTGCTGGAGGCACATTTTTAATCCTCTTCAAATAAATATAATTGGTATTAAACAAAAGCTCTTGATAGCAAAGTCAGCCATTGCAGCTGAAAAATCTGTACGTGCTGAGAAGCAGTGTCCAGGAAACCCCCTTGATGACAGATTTTTGCCTGCTGGTAGGCTGAAGGATGAGATCTTCCCCCTTGCCAGCATCCTTTGGCAAAGCCATTTGAGCTAAGGCCCAATTAAACCTAATATCTACCAAATCACCAAGTGATAGTAGGGAACGATCTTTTGAGAGAGATGGTTTGAGAAATGTGTGATGAAGGCAACACAAAGGAAATTATACACTACACACAACATCAGGAGACTTGTTGAGACTCAAAGCTGAGACTTTGAGCTCCACAACTGGACTGGACGAGCCCATATACGTCTTTTTAAGAGCAGGTACTCTGTTTTCCCCCCCTCTTTGTGGGGCCAGTACTTTCAACCCATCAGAGTAGTGCAGTGTTTCCAGCATCAGCAGCATTTTTGATTGCAGGAGCAGTGAAACTACTGAAGGCAAATATGACAAGAGCATACAACTTGAGGATGAGTGCCTGTGGCCTTTCTGTGACCCTTAATAAGGCTGCAGCCTTTTCCTCCTTCGGAGGCATTATTAAGAAATGTCTCTTCTGTTTGGGAGCTTCTTTGTACAGAACATATATCATCTGAGGTTTAAGTTCTCGTGTCAAATTTAAAACAAAATAGTGAATGAATGCAAGAGTTATTGAAGCAATTAGAGATAAAACACGTAGACAACAAATATAGTTACATAAGCCCCATTTCCTAAGCAAACCAAGCTAAAAAATATTTAGTTACTGTAACTTGGCCCAGAAACGCATCAAGAAAAGCTGATGAGGTTCTAATTTTCTGACTGGAGACTTTTAAGACTTTTTTTTTTTTTTTTTTAATAGTTGTCAGTATGATTTATAGAGAGCCTGAAACAGCCATGAAATGGCAGCTGTGCACTTTTCAGAAGAACAGCATTCGGAGTGATGCTGGGATATGAGGAGTAACAAGAGTGCAGAATAATGGGGAACATGGGAATAAACTGAAATTTGACCTCTCCCAAAAATTCAAAAAATGCAGTTATCACAGCTAGGATTGTGCACAGAGTCTCACTGGTTTATGACTCTTTTTCTAAATCTAAACACACAACAAACATTTTGTAAGAAGGGTTTTCCGTGAGCTGGATCTACAGCTAATATTTTCTTTCAGGAACATGGACATATATCTTCCAAGAACAAATTATTCTGACAGAACCTGACACCTGCCTTGTGAAACTGGCATCATTTGCCATTGTATCTGCTAGAGGAAAGGCAATTTCACTGTTGTCGTGGTTTGACTCAGGATCAGCAACTGAACCAGCAACAACAATGCTCTTGATCCCCTCCCCTGCCCACCCAGGTTGGAAAGGAGAGAGAGAATGAGGAGAAAGAGACTCTCTGGATTGAAAACTAAATGAGACAGCTTTAATTAAATACTAATGATTAAAGAAATATGTGCAATTATACACAAGTATGTGCAGGAATATTCAGAACCCTACTGCCTCCCCGCAGCCCCAGCAACTCCCAGGGCATCTCCTGAGCTGGGAGCAGTTCCCAAATGTCCTGGAGCTGCCGGAGAGAGGGCAGAGCAGACAGGAGCTGAGGGAGAGTGAGGAGGGTCAGGAATGCACAGACCTGGGGATCAGTGATGATGGAGGGATGGAGTCCTCCCTGGGCACTGGCCACAGATGGGAGAGAAGGGAAGAAGAAGCAAGAAGGGAGTTGGCTTCCGTGATCCCTGACCTTACACTGAGGATACATAGATACATGGAATGGAATATTTGGCCAACTTTGCTGTCCATCTAGTCTCCTCCTCCCTATGGGAAGGCTGCAGATACGATTTTTCTGCTCCTGTAGCATTTGAGCTGCAGATTCAACAAGTAAAGCAAAGTGACCATGGCATCTCAGCAGTAACATAAACATTCCAGGGTTATCAGTCCACTAGCTGGAACACGTGCTGATAGTTAAAAGAGAGCTTTCTAAAGGAAAAAAAACCACCCAAAACAGTAACAGGAAAACTGGCTTCATCCTGGTTCAAACCAGGACAGCTGTGAATCAGACAAGGCTTGGAAAGCACCTTTGTCTGGGACAGGACTGTGAGGCTCCCAGGGCTGCAGCTTAGAGTACTCTTGCAGCAATTCATTTGGGGTTTTTCGAGCTGCCTGGTGTCCTGGAGGGACTCGGAGGAGCCATAACCTGTCACAGGATCACAGAATAGTCACAGCTGGAAGGGACCTCTAGAGATCATCTAGTCCATCTCCCCTGCTAAAGCAGGATCACCTAGAGCACATTACTCAGAGCTGCATCTGGGCAAGTCTTGAATATCTCCAGAGAAGGGGACTCCACGACCTCCCTGGGCAGCCTGGTCCAGTGCTCTGTCACCTGTATAGGAAAGAGGTTCCTTCTCATATTTAAATGGAACTTCCCGTGGTCCAACATGTGCCCATTGCCCCTTGTCCTGTCACTTGGAACTACTGAAAAGGGTCTGGCTCAATCTTCCTTGCACCCACCTTTTAGATACTTGTAAGCATTAATAAGGTCTCCCCTCAGCCTTCTCTTCTCCAGGCTAAGCAGTCCCAGCTCTCTCAGCCTTCCCTCATAAGAGAGATGCTCCAGTCCCTGCCATCTTTGTTGCCCTCTGCTGGACTCTCTAGTAGTTCCCCATCTCTCTTGAACTGGGGAGCCCAGAACTGGATGCAGTATTCCAGCTGTGGCCTCACCAGGGCAGAGTAGAGGGGTAGAATGTCCTCTCTTGACCTACTGGCCACACTCTTCCTCATGCACCTTGGGATTCCATTGGCCCTCTTGGCACCAAGGGCACATGCTGGCTCATGGATTATTTACTATCTACTAGGACTCCCAGATCCTTCCCTTCAGAACTGCTTTCTAGCAGGTCCTCCTCTAACCTATATTGGTGCAGGGGGTTCTTCCTCCCCAGGTGCAGAACTTGCCCTTCTTGAACCTCATTATGTTCCTCTCTGCCCAGCTCTCCAGCCTGCCCAGGTCACTCTGGATGGCAGCACAGCCCTCTGGAGTGTCAGCCACCCCTCTCAGTTTGGTATCATCAGGAAACTTGCTGAGGATACACTCTGTCCCCTTGTCCAGGTCACTGATGGATATGTTGAACGAGACTGGACCGAATATTGACCTCTGGGGGACACCACTGGTTACAGGCCTCCAAGTTGACCCTGCTCTGTTAGTCACTACCCTCTGAGCTCTGTCACATAGCCAGCTCTCAATCTGCTTCACTGTCCACTCATTTAGTGAACACTTCTTTAGTCTCCTAATGAGGATGCTATGGGAGACAGTGTTGAAAGCCTTGCTCGAGGTCAAGGTAGAGGATTCAGAGCTATTGGAGGCAGTTGTGTTTGCTCATGCACATGCATGATGTTGCTGCTTTAAATCTTTAGCAGGTTACTTGAGGTCAAACTCCCTTTCTGGAGACCTGAGTGGGGTCATCTGGGGTCAACCAGTCAGATTCTGTGGCTTACTTGAGGTCAAACTCCCTTTCTGGAGACCTGGGTGGGGTCATCTGGGGTTAACCCAGAACATTAAGCAGCACAAAACTATGTATAGTTGGTACATATTCTTATTTCAGGTAGTACCTTGTTTTGAAACAAGGTACTGAAGAACTTGAACTTAATACCTCACAGTTAAACACAGATAAAGACCTCTATGAATCTAAGAGCTGAGGAATGTTGCACCACAAGGGAAATTACAATGTATGAGAGAAGTACAGCTGATACTTTTGTTTTATCAGGAAAAAATATTAGTAAGCTGGCTTCTTCAGCCTCACCTCTACCAAAGCTCTTCAATTCTTGAGCAATAACTGCTTGTCTGAGGAGATTTAGATCATGATCAGTGTCTGGGACCATAAATTGAGAAAGAAAATACCAGGAGACTCAGAATTTACCCTGCACTGTAAGATACTGAGCTTTACAATCACTGGGGATACCTGGGGAATACAGTAAAAGAGCACGACTCCTCAGAAGATTGAAAAAGGATGTTTTAGCTGACCTGAAGTAAAGCTAACCACAATTTCATGTGCTTGAAATAACATGCCTGGACAAGAGATTAAGACTTTGAGTTATACAGACACATCACAGAAAGATGGCTGTGATCATACTTGTACTTCAAGAGGTAACTAAAGGGCATCAAGAATACTTGGCCTGGTGAACTACACAGGAAGATCATTTAATTTCTATCAGCAGTATCAAAGAGCAAATGAGATTTGAATACTAGAGTTTGAGGGAAAAGAAGGCATTAACTGGAGAAACAACAGCATTGAGAGTCTTGGAAAGTCAATGACAAACCAAGATATCAATAAATGCTTCCAGAGAAAAGAAAGCCCAAATACAGTGAACACAAAATGAATGTATTCACCAATTCATCATCACATTGTTGCTAATGTTTAATTAAGAGTGCAGTGCTCTAATTTAATTGAATCACAGACTTACAGAATGGTTTGGGTTGGAATGGATCATCTAATTCCAAACCCTGCCCCTCCCTCCCCACACCCCCCATCATGAGCAGGGACACCTCCCACTAGACCAGGCTGCTCAGAGCGCCATCCAACCTGCCCTTGAGCATTTCCAGGGATGGGGCAGCCACAACTTCCCTGGGCAACCTGTTCCAGTGTCTCACCACCCTCACAGGAAAGAATTTCTTCCTAATGTCTAACCTAAATCTACCCTCTTCCACTTCAAAGCCACTCCCCCTTGTCCTACCACTACCTACCCTTATAAAAAGCCCCTCCCCAGCTTTCCTGTAGCCATTTCAAATACTGGAAGGCTGCTATAAGGTCTGGAGCCTTCTCTTCTCCAGGCTGAACAGCCCCAACTCTTTTCAGCCTGTCTTCATAGGAGAGGTGTTCCACCCCTCTGATCATCCAGCCCTCTTCAGGGCCCTCCTCTGGACGCACTCCAACAGTTCCATGTCTTTCTTGCACTGAGGGCTTCAGAACTGGACAGAGGACTGGAGTGGGACTGTAAATCTGTCAGATTCAATAAAGTGTCCTGTCCTGAAACTTCGTTTTGTCAGATAATTTCTGATGAAAAAATCCTTGTTTTGGGACTTCTTTCTCAGACAGCAGTACTTCTCTTTTCTTCCTTTCTATTTTGAAGGCTCAAAAGATGCACTGATGCTACAAGTTCCTCCCAAAAGCTAAGTTGCCATTTAAGGAATCAGTAAATTGTGACAGCATCTTATCACTTCTCATATAAACCAGAATTAGTCCTGTGTAAAAAGATAATTGAGCATTACTGCTGATGATGGTGACTGGATCCTCTAGTTCTTAGCCAAAGTGATATCATAATCATATTAAAGCACATTTTTAGGTAGAAAACCTTTCTTCTCTTCAATGAGAGTTGTATCCTGTAACTTCAAGGCAGTGTTAAATCCATTATTGTGCTGTCATGGTTATGTTGTTTGATTTTTTTAATGAGCTCACGTTCTGTGAATGAGGTATCAGTGACCAATGCAAGTAAACAGGGCAAAAGTAATGTTTATAATTACTCTAGTTCTCACCTAAGTGCACGTATCTTCAACAGCTGAAATTAATCACTTCAGGTTCAAAGCTCTCTAAAGCATTAATGTTTATCTAGTTTTATTATACCTACCTTTAAAAACACCTCAATAGATCCCCTCTTTTGTTGTTGTTGTTTTTGTTTTGTTTTCTTTTGCTTATAATCAGTGAGTGAGGAAAAAAACTAGTCACATTCATTTATGGCCACAGAGAACTCAATCTGCATTCAACTATGAGTATTTTCAATTATGATTATTATTTTCCATAGACCTTAAGCAAACAATTGAATGTCTCCATTCTCTTTCTTTAAAAAAAAAAGGTTCTTGAGAAACATAGAGAATTTTCTATCCCATCCGATTTATTTATTTTTATATATATATATTCTTTTGGGGGGTGTGAACTTCCAGAATTCTATTTATAAGCACACACACCTTCTGAGACCAAACGCTGGAAAGATACAGGAATAAGTCACTGAGAAACCTCTTCACCTGAAATGCTGAGAAGTTTGGATTAAGAATGCAGTTTGCTTACCACCAGTGAAACATTTACAAAGACTGCTAAGAAGAAAAAGAACCCAGGCAGCTTCTGTGGACACATGATTTGTCATCCACAGCACAGTACCAGAGAAAGATGCGTTTCTGGACTTCATTATCCTCATATGGCTGGGGCTGTGTTGACAGGGGTGTCCTGATTAGCCTGAAGAAGAGTTTACTGGATAGCACCTGAGGAAGCAAAGTGTGTCTGGAAGCAGCTGGCTGTCAGGTGTGAAGGGCTGCTCATCACCTGCCTTTAATTGTGCTGGGACATCCTCCCTCTCCTGACCACCTTCAGCAGCAGGAGTCATATCTACTGAGCTCTTTCCACACCTGTGGTTCAAACTCTGATCACTGACTGATGGTGACAACTTCTCTTTCAGATCATGCTTTCTCCTGACTTTAACTATCTAACATGCCTGGAAAAGCAGAACCTTTGCAGAATCCAGCTATATATTTCAAATATATTCTCCTGTCATAAGCATCAGCCTCCTGGCAGATATTTAACTGAAGCCTTTCTGGCCTGCTTCCCCCACCCCCATTTTCAGCTTTGCTGCTGCTTTCATTAACTCCTCATCACATGCTCTGGGCATATATATTTTTCCAAGGCTAGGAAGGAGAGATGAGCATCCTTGTTGCAATATTCCCTCTTACACAAGCTGGGTCTGCCTGTGTTATGTTTGGATACAACTTTGAATATGAAGTGTGGGGAACCAGCAGTAAAATAAGAGAGGGGGGAGTAGGAAGAATATGTCTAAAGAGATTAAAGAGACTGGGGTTTTTATGTGCTTCTCTCTCTTTCCTTGTCTCGGATAGATATATTAAGAAAGTTTTCTTGACAGAAACCAGTGTTTCAAGAAGTCTGTGTCGTTTTTGATATGGCTCCCTTCCTGCCATCTTCCTCCTATCTTCCCATCTCTACTCACTTCCTAAGACAGACCCATTGTCACAGAAAAGAATTACAGGATCCTTATGGTTGGGAAGGACCTCTAAGAGCACCATCAACACACAAAAAAACCAACAAAAAAACCAACAAGCCCAAAACCAACCAAACAAGCTAATCCAAACCAAACAACCCCCCCCCACAACAAACAAAAAACCAAACCAAACAAAAAAAAAACCTCATCCACTAGAGCATGTCCTGAAGTGCCACACCTACACATTTCTTGAATACTTCCAGGGATGGTGACTCCACCACCTCTCTGGGCAGCCTGTTCCAGTGCCTGACCATTCTTTCAATATAGAAATTCTTCCTAATACCCAATCTAAACCTCCCCTGGTGCAATTTCAGACCATTTCCCCTAGTCCTGTCATTATTTACTTGGGAGAAGAGGCCAACACCTGCCTCACTACGACCTCCTTTCAGGTAGTTGTAGAGGGCCACGAGGTCTTCCCTCACCCTCCTTTTCTTCAAACTAAACAACCCCAGTTACCTCAGCTGCTACTTGCATAACTTTTTCTCTAGACCCTTCACCAGCCTCATTGCTCTCCTCTGGACCTGCTCCAGCACCTCAATGTCCTTCTTGCAGTGAGGGGCCCAGAACTGCACCCAGTGCTCGAGGTGCAGCCTCACCAGTGCTGAGCACAGGGGCAGGATCACCTCCCTACCCCTGCTGCCCACACTTCCTGATGCAGGCCAGGATGCTGTTGCCCTTCTTGGCCACCTGGGCACCCTGCTGGCTCATGCTAAGCCAGCTGTCCACCAGCATCCCCTGCTCTCCAGCCACTCTTCCCCAAGCCTGTAGCATTGCCTGGGGTTGTTGTGACTGAAACACAAGACCTGTGACTTGGCCTTGTTGAACCTCATACAATTGGCCTTGGCCCATTGATCCAGCCTGTCCAGGTCCCTCTGCAGAGCCTTCCTACCCTCAAGCAGATCAACACTCCCACTCAGTTTGGTGTCATCTGCAAACTTACTGAGGGTGCAATCGATCCCCTCATCCAGATCATTGAGAAAGATACTGAACAAGATTGGGCCCAAGACTGAGCCCCAAGGGACACCACTGGTGACCAGCCACCAACTGGATTTGACCCCATTCACCACAACTCTCTGGGCCCAGACATCCAGCCAGTTTTTTACCCTGTGAAGACTACATTTGTCTCTGCCATGATTTGCCACCTTCTCCAGGAGAATGCCGAAGGAGATGGTGTCAAAGGCCTTACCAAAAGTCTAGACAGCATCCACAGACTTCCCCTCATCCAATAGGTGGGTCACACGGTCATAGAAAGTGATCGGGTTGGTCAAGCAAGACCTTCCTTTCACAAACCCTTGCTGACTGGCCCTGATCCCCTGCCTGCCCTGCACTTGCCATGTGCGCTCACTCAGGATGAGCCTCTCCATGATCTTTCCCAGTACCGAGGTCAGGCTGACAGGCCTGTAGTTCCCTGGATCTTCCTTCCAGCTCTTCTTGTAGATGAGTGTCACATTAGGCAGCCTCCTGTCATCCTGACCTCACTTGTTGACCAGGAGAGTTGATACATGATGGAGAGAGGCTTAGTAAGCTCATCCGCCAGCTGCCTCAGCACTCTAGGGTGGATCCCATCAGGCCCCATAGACTTGTGCCTGTTCAGGTGCAGAAGCAGATCATTAACTCCTTCCTTCTGGATGATGGGAGGGTTGTTCTGCTCTCCATCCTTACCTTTCAGCTCAGGAGGCTGAACACCCTGGGAGGACCTGGTCTGACTATTAAAGACAGAGGCAAAGAAGGATTTTCGTACCTCAGCCTTTTCCTCATCCTTTGTTGAAATGTTCTGTGCTGCATCCAGTAAGGAATGGAGATTCTCTGTGGCTCTTTTTTTTAGTTGTTTATGTATTTATAAAAGCTTTTCTTGTTGTCCCTTATGTCAATGGCCCAGTTGAGCTCCAGCTGAGCCTTTCCCTTCCTGATTTTTTCTATGCGTGACCTATCGAGATCTCTGTACTCCTCTTGATTTGCCTGTCCCTTCTTCCAAATGTGGTAAACCCTCCTTTTTTTCTAAGTTCTAGCAAAAGCTCCCTGTTCAACCAGGCTGGCCATCCTCCCCACCCTTAAGGCTAGAGGCAGCATGCACTAACAGGCATGCATCAACTGCATCAACTGTTGCATTCCAGAAGTTGCTGATTTTCCATCAGTGTTGATTCCTGTAGCAAACATGCTTCAGGGTCACTTGACACCAATTCTCCCAGTTATCTTGTGGTTGCATATGTCTCTCATGCAGACTGGAGATGGTTCTGGCCTTGACCTTTTTTTCCAACAGTTTGGTGGAGGTTTCTGCACATATGAGTCTCCACAGAAAGTGAAGCAAGTGAAGTTTAAATATTTTTAACCTTTCAGTTATTAATTATATGGTGGTGCTTTGAGAAGATGTGGTAACAGGAGTTCAATTAGTCCAGTAACAAAAAGGAAATATAACAAAATCAACAGAATTTCACAGGTTGCCACAACAATTTGGCTTTGTGTTAGAATAAGTTTACCTCCAAAACTGAAAAAGTTCATTTATTATTTATCTCTGGTTTTGAAGTTAAAGTCAGGGGTACACTTTGAAAATGTAGATGTTTAAGCATATGAATACAGAAATAACTTCAACTAAATTTTTCCTTGATTTGATTGTACGTAGTACCAGTGTTACAAAAAGCCAAATGGTCAAGGCACTGTCTAAAAGTCTTTGCCATATAAATCTAAAATCTTCTGAAGATTCTAACAGCTACAGAACAGTCTACAGAATAATCATCAGGTCAAAGAAGAGGAGAATTTAAAGGCTACCAGATAAATGAATGGGGAGGAAAGTTAAGGTGTTGACGCAGACTTTGGTTGAGAAGCTGCTGAGTTGCATGTTGCCAGCACTTGGATGGCTGTAACACAGAACACACGCTTGGTTGTCTTGGTTGTCTTCTTCCCATTCCATGCCCTTTCCCAATGTACCAGCATTCACGGGAAAGCCTCCAGGAGCTCCTGGAGCCTTGCCTTGCTGCACTGTGGAGATTCTTGCATAATCTTAAGCCACCTGACAGGGTAAATGAACTTGATAGCAGTTTGTTTAGTGTGGATGGCTTGAAGCCACAAGGTCAAGAATGTTAAGTAACTTAATGCTATTTGTCATCTGGGGGATGTGAAAAAAACCAGGCATTTCTATAGCTAATATATTCTAAGTTGTGTTGTGGGCTGGACAGCAGAGGTTGCATTTTTGTGTGGAAGTCCTCAAGTCTCCAGTTGTGATATTTCCTGAAATGAAAAATTCAGAAGGCTAGAAGCAATTAGGTTGTATACAACAAATATTGGATGTCACTGAATGAAGAACCATCATGAGTAGTCCATGCTATAAATTCAGTGAATCCTAGAGGTGATATAGTGCCCAAACAGGTGTGTCATCATTCTGTAAGAAATATTGTATCTTTTAAATAAATGGAAAAGTGAAGTCACTTGGCACTGGAGCAGAACTCAGTAGCAGTTATTTAGCAGGTTGAAACAACTCCCATGGAATCACTGGTGCAAATCCCATTTGATGTTAAGTACCTCAACCATTATAAGAGCAAATGTCAGAAACTGTGGATTAAAGGGACTGCTATTGAAAGGGCATGATGGTCTGATGCTTACTTTTTAATGACAACAAATAATAGCAAAAGGAGGTATTCTGAAATTGAATCTGTCTCCTCTTAGTCAAAAATATAGGCAAAATCCTGAAGGATGGGAGCCTCATGAACTTGTTTCTGACTATGTGTTGCTCATGCCAAACTAACCAGCTATGCCTTGGATAATATGATAGCAAGCTTCCAAGCTTACTGACAGCTTAATGGATTTTTGGTGGGGTGGACATGAGGTGGAAAAAAAAGCCCCAGGAATTCAAAACTAATTGACACAACTTTTTCGTCAACAGTTGGGAAAAACAAAACAAAACAAAAAACAAACTAATTTTTGATAAATTTAAAATATTGTATTTTTAGTTTATTTTTTTCCTTTGCTTCCAGAATATTTGAAACATTTTTACTTGTAGGGGTTTCATAGAATTTACCTTCCTGTTAGTAAACACAGTGAATTTGGTGTTTAGCTTAAATGTGTGTGACAATTCAAAATTAAGCCAGGTGGGCTGGTTTACTTCTACCAGTCAGTCTTCTGACCAGTGTTTGAGTGACTTGCAATGATTATGGTGAAATTTATCTGGGAAAAGGGACTCCACCTACTGCCTGATACAAAATATGCAAATTAGCACTTTGAGCCACAAGTTCAGCAGTGGGAACTGGTGTTAAGACTGCAACAGGGCAAGGATTTTCCCTCCTCCACATCAGGAGAGCCACAGATTCTGAAGTGGGAGCTCATGTCAGGACTGCACCAGGACCATTGCTGACAATTTATGGGTTTAGTACAAGAATTAGATTGCATACTCCAGAGATAATGTCATGCTAACGGGACAAGTAAGTTAATGCTTGCATGACATAAGGTTATTAGTACATGTAATAATTGTAGGAGCATCCCTGTATTATTTGGGCCAGAGGGGGTACGTCATGACGTGGTGACCATATGTTTCTGTGGTTGAAGAAACAACAGCAGATTTTCAGGCTGTAGGTCTTGGAGAAAAGCCAAGTAGGAACTTCTGTGGCTTATTTTGTTGTTTTTTTAGCAGTGTGTTTCATGTTGGGGGGGTTAGCAGTTGCATCTAACCCCTCTCCTTATTCTGGGGTGGTTGGTTTGGTGGTTGCTTCTGTTGTAGGGTGTGGACGATTGATGAACGTTGGGCTCTCTTTTGTGTTGTTGGTTTTATTTATAGTGTATTTGGGGGGAATGTTGGTGGGTTTTGTGTATTCGGTGTCCTTGGCAGCTGACCCTTTTCCTGAGACATGGGGGGATTGGCGTGTTGTAGGGTATGGGGTGGGTTTGTTTTAGCATTGGTTGTGGAAGGTTTTGTTGAGGGATGGAAGTTGGGGGTGGTGACTGTTGATAGTAGGGGGATGTTCTCTGGTCGGTTGGATTTCAGTGGTGTGGCTATGTTCTATTCTTGGGGGCTGGGAATGCTTTTGGGGGTTGGGTGGGGTTTACTGTTGACTCAGTTGTGTTGGGCTTTCTCGTGGAGCGATTTAGGCAGTTAGGTGGATGGTCAGAGAATAGTTTAATGAAAAATGCCAGCTTTGGGAGTTGGAGATAGAGGTTTAAGCCCTTTTTTCCTGATGCTTGGTTTGGGAAAACTCTAAGAAGGGCTATAATCTTCATTCTTTGGTTTACAAGACCAGTGTTTTTATAAACTATTAAGAGTATTTTAGTAGTTGAGTATCTTTTTCTCTAGAGCTCTGGTAAGGGGAAAGAGGGTTAGGAGGATGGTGAAGTAGGTGAGGGAGGCTAGTTGACCGATGATGGTAAACAGGACAAGGATTCCTCCACAATCAGGAAGCCAATCAGGAGGCAGGATTAGGATCCAGACTGCATTGCAGCCCCTCTTGTCGCCCTTATACTGCTTTGTAGGGAAGGGGTGGTTCTGCCACTGCTGCCTGGTGTAAGGGCACAGCATGACGAGGAGGCAATCTGATGCTTCTTCCCCCCTGAACTGCAGGTAAAAGATGTAAGAGTCTCCATGAATGAAGTCAATCTGTGAAGGCTTCTGAGAGCCAGGTTCTGTTTAACTAACCTGATCTCCTTCTATGACAAGATCATCCACTTAGTGGATGAGGGAAATGATGTGGATGTTTTTGCTAAAGTCAAGTCAGTGACACAGTTTCCCACAGCGTTCTCCTGGAGAAGCTGTGAGGTCGTGGGATGGACCAGTGTATGCTTCACTGGGTAAAAAAACTGGCTGGATGGCCAGACATGAAGAGTTGTGGTAAATGGAGTTAAATCCAGTTGGTAGCTGATCACAAGCAGGCTACCCCAGGGCTCAGTGCTGGGGCTAGATTTCTTCAGCATCTTTATCAATGATCTGGTCGAGGGCCTTGAGTGCATCCTCAGTAAGTTTGCAGATCGACACCAAATTGGGCAGGAGTGTCCATCTGCTTGGGGGTAGGAAGGCAGTGCAGAGGGACCTGGACAGGCTGGATCTATGGGCTGAGGCAAACTGTATGAGGTTAAGTGAGGCCAAGTGTTGGGTCCTGCACTTGGGCCACAACAACCCCAGGCAAATCAATAGGCTTGGGGCAGAGGGGCTGGAAAGGACGTGGGGGTGCTGTTGATTAAGAGCCAGTTGAACATGAGCCAGCAGTGTGCCCAGGTGGTGAAGAATGCCAACAGCATCCTGGCTTGTATCAGAATAGTGTGGCCAGCAGGAGCAGGGAAGTGATTGTCCCCCTGTGCTCAGCACTCGTGAGGTCACACCTCAAATACTGTGTTCACTTTTGGCCCCCTCACTACAAGAAGGACATTGAGTTGCTAGACCCAGCCCAAAGAAGGGCAGCGAAGCTGGTGATGGTGTCCCAAAAGTAGGGCCAAGTCACCTGGGGTGCAAGAAGCTAATCCACACACACAGTTGAGTTATTTGCTTTAATATCCAGCTCTGCACTGAAAAGGGAGCAGAGGGGTATTCCACAGAGCAAGCTCAGTTTCCTGAAACACGAGTGCTACTTTTATACCCAAAAACCTGAGAGATAACTTTATCCCTAACATCATTCTATCATTTGCACATGATTGGTCAACTCATTCCTTGCTTCCATTTAAAGTGGCAATGCTGAAAAATGTCACTATGAATGTTCCAAGAGCAAGGGACTTTTTGTCAGTAGAGGTCCCTCTAGCCTATGGGTGGGTACTTTAGTATGCTAATGGCTCATTCATACATTAATGTATGTTAATATGGTGAATCCAATTACTCAGTGTTTTCTACCAGTGCTCAAGGCTGTAACCAAGATGAGCTGTGGGGAGTGCTTCTCTCCATGCCTTTCAACTCCCCTGCAGGTGTCCTGCAGGCCTGTCTCAAGGCCGGGCTGTTGGCTACTTGGGATTTGCTTTTGTCTAATAGGAATCTGGTTTTGTCTAATTATTACTGTTTCACTGTTGCTTAAGCCCTATTTTTATTCTGCATGTCCCTGATGTTCTTTTTTATATTATTTCCCCCCTAAATTTAATTGTTTCAATTAATAACTGACACCAAATGGTCTAGAGCACAAGTCTTGTGAGGAATGTCTGAGGGAACTGGGGTGTTTTAGTCTGGAGAAGAAAAGACTACAACTACCTGAAAGGAGCTTGTAGCAAGGTCAGTCTCTTCTCCCAGGTAACAAGTTATAGAATGAGAGGAAATGGCCTCAAGATGTGTCAGGGGAAGTTTAGATTGGATAGTAGGAAAAATTCACTGCAAGGCTTGGCAGGCACTGGAACAGGCTGTCCAGGGAGGTAGTGGAGTCCCCATCCCTGGAGGTATTTAAAAGATGTGTAGATACAATGCTTAGGGACATGATTTAGACGGACTTGGCAGTGTTAGGTTTCTGGTTGGACTTGAAGATCTTAAGGGTCTTTTCCAACTTAAATGATTCTATGATTAAAAGTAGGACTTTCCATTAGAGAGAGACCTTGTTTGGTCAGAAATGCAATCAGAGGGCTCAGGCCATGAGGAGCAAGGCTTGAGAAGATTTCAAAGGATGTAGGGCTAAAGTTCAGAGGCCCTGAAAATCCTGACTCCTCTCACTGTACCTTTGCCATCACCTGACATAATCAGCCAGCCAGGAAAAGTTAACCTTTAGATCAATGTCACAGACTGGCACAGCAGAATTGGCAGCCAAATCTGCTTGGCAGGAAGAGTTCTTGTGGAGAACAGCAGAGCTTGTGTTTGTTACTCAGCTGGGTCCTTCATCAGTCATTGCTTTATTTACATTGATGGGAAATACGTGAGCATGGCATTTTGAATTAACACATAGTCATTTTCTGCAGATTGAAACTGAGGGACTGGAGAGCACTTTTCATGCTGTGTTAGTGTGAAGGATAAAGGAGCCCATGCAGACCTTACAGGACTTCCCCAGCAGGGTGGAACCTTAAACAAGATGAAGAAAGCACTCATAGGAGTAAAATACCAAGAAAATAGCACTGTGACCAGAAGCTGTTTTGTAGTGCAAATATAAAAATTTATCACTATCTAATGGGAAAAAAAAAATAAATAAAAAATTGCAGCTGAGACAGTTTTATGAACTGGCTATTGTTGTTGTTAGGTTTTTAATTTTCCTTGTAATCTACATCTACTATATTAATTATTAGTTAAATAGGCATTTATTGTATTATGTGTTAGAGAACAATCTAGTTTCAACTAGCATGGGTGTGCTGCTGTTTGCTAGACAGTCTATTATTATGGTTTGGGCTGGTTAGAGATTAATTGTTGGACTTCTATTGGAAAATGCCATTCTCAAGCAAAAAGGAAATGAAATATTGGCATGAGGATTAATTATGACTACTAAGTGCTAAACTGATAAAGGAAGACATTCAGAAGCTATTTCTGCTGTAGAAATCAGGTGATGTCTCATTAAATACCACAGTCTTTAGGAGTAATATGATGGCATAATCACTTTTCAAATCCCCTACTAATTAAAAAATTGCTTTTTTGCACTGCATTGGGCTCATTTCAGAAGTACAATAGCACACACAACATTAGAACCGTTGTCACTTTTTAAACAATCTGTTCTTTCCAATTTCTTACATCTTACACTGATATCTCCCCTTATTTTTTACATTCTGTTGGTCTGCACAATTTAATCAGAGTGTATGTAAAGCAGTATAATGATGTGCAGGGATCTCAAATTAGTATAATCAACTGCATCTCTGAAGAGATCTGCTTCTGATAGAACCAATCAGATTTTTTCTCTATTCGGAAATAATAATGATTGAGAGAAAGAATAATTTTGCTAGTATTATTACTCTATTTTTGTGTGCCATCCAGCTCTTTAGTTGAATTATACCACCAAACTCTCTGGGAAGGCATCAGATCAGAAATTTAAGTCTTCCTTCATAGCTCTCAGTCATTGAACAGATACTGTTTTGCAGGACCTTTCTATTAAATGCAATATATATGTATATTTTTAATTTCTAGATGGCTACCCTAAAGAGGAAATGATTTACAGATGGAGAAAAAACTCAGTGGAGGCTGCTGACCAGAAATCTTGGAGACTCTATCAGTTTGACTTTATGGGTCTGAGAAATACTTCAGAAATTGTGAAAACCTCTGCAGGTGAGAATGATACAAATGGCAATGCTTGTTTGGGGGAGAAAACAAAAACAACCCAATAAATATTTGTTCCAAGTCTTCTTTCCAGTGCAATTTGGTATCAATGTGTACCAATGTTCAGATTAAAACCTCTAAAGTGCAGACTTCAAAGCTATTGACTTTGTCTAGATTTTGGTAACTTCTTTCTCATCTTCTCTACTCTGTAGGTAATTTCACAAATTGAGGAATAAACACAAACTTGATTTAACTCTATATACCTGAATTTACTATATGATTCTCATTCCTCAGTTACATTTATGAAGCCATTTGTGCTTGAACTATGTTTCCAAGGGATATTTAGAGCACGATGGTATGGCCAGTGAAATCAGAAACTTTCCTCATTCAGCCACCAGTTCAGTATTTTTCTTAATGTTTCCAAGCCAGATTTGCTCAGCTGCTAAATGCCTTTGCTAGTGGCCTTACCAATTGATTGCAATTAAAATGTAATTATGCCTGGTTTATTTCTTCAGAAATCTCATTGTTTCTTGCAGTAACAGCAACAAAAGGAAAAAAAAAAAGGTGTAAATAGAGTACATTATTTAAACTGCATAAATTCTCATAAAATTCAAGCAATGTCTAAACTTTAGAGATGACTCTGGAGCAAGCATTTGGTAAGTCTTCTCCCAGCTGCAAGATGAACCTGCTACACTCAACCTTCTGCTTAACTGGTGATGAATTTTTTGAAGAATCCAATTTATTAATTTCTTTTTTTCAACTGTGAGCTAAGCTATGGTATTCTCTTGGAAACTCTATGGCTAATAGTAATAATAAAAAACTTAATCAGTGAAACTACAGCTGTTGGGTAACAGACCGCCCAATAACATCAGTTATGTATTCTCAGAACTGGATAGCAATTTTGATAGCAATGAAGAGCCACTAAAGCTTTAGTGAATATTTTGGGCTGGTAGTTTACCAGAACAAAATGTTGCAAATAGTACACATGTAAATTTTAATTTCTGTCACAGATAAAGATCAGAGAATCATAGAATGGTTTGGGCTGGAACATAACTTTAAAGGTAACCTAGTCCAACCCCCTGCAGTGAGCAGGAACATCTTCAGCTAGATCAGAGCCACATCCAAACTGCATGTTTCCAGGGATAGGGTGTCTATCACCTCTCTAGACAACTAGTTCCAGTGTTTCACCACCCTCACTGTAGATAACACTCTTCCTAAAATCTAGTATAAATCTATTCTCTTTTGATGTAAAACCATTACCACTTGTCCTATCACTATAGGTCCTGATAAAATTTTTGTCCCGCTTTTTCTTGTAGACCCCCTTCAGGTACTTTAAGGCCCCTATAAGGTCTCCTCAGAGCCTTCTCTTCTCCAGGCTGAGCAGCCCCAACTCTCTCAGACTGTCCTCATAGCAGAGGTGCTCCAGCCCTCTGATCATCTTCATGGCCCTTCTCTGGACCTGCTCCAACAAGTCCATGTCCTTCCTATGCTGATGGCTCCAGAGCTGGGCACAACACTCAAGGTGGTGTCTCATGGGAGTGCAGTCGAGGGGCAGACTCACCACCCTTCACCTGGTCAAGGGTCACGCTTCTTTTTATGCAACCCAGGAGACTTCTGGCCCTCTGGGCTGCAAGCCCATCCTGCCAGCTCATGTCTAGCTTTTCATCCACCAGTATCCCCAAGTCCTTCTCTGAAGGGCTGCTCTCGATTGTTTTATCCCCCAGACTGTACTGATGCTGGAGATTGTCCCAATACAGGTGCAGGACTTTGCACTTAGTCTTGTTGAACTTCCCGAGGTTTCACAGTTCTACTTCTTGAGCTTGTCCTGGTCCCTCTGCGTAGCATCCCATCCCTCAAACAGGAACTGCACCACTCACCTTAGTGTCTTCAAACTTGCTGAGGGTCCATTCATTCCCACTGCCAATGTATCTGATGAGGATATTAAACAGTACTGGTCCTGGTATGGATCCCTGAGGGACATCAGTTGCCGTTCACCTCCATCTGGACATTGAGCTGTTGATGACTACCCTCTGGATGTGACCATCCAACCAAGTCCTCATCCAACAAACAGTCCATCCATCAAATCCATGTCTCTCCAATTTAGAGAGAAGGATGTTGTGAGGAACCATGTCAAAGGCCTTACAGAGGTCCAGACATATAATACCCGTAGCTCTTCCCTTCTGCACTGATGTAGTCTCTCCATCATAGAAGACCACTAGGTTGGTCAGACAGTTCTTGCTCTAGATAAGGTCATGCTGGCTGTGGTGAATCACCTCCATGTACCTTAGCAAATCTTCTTAGAAGATTTGTTCCATGGTCCTCCAAGGCACAGAGGCGAGGCCGACAGATGACCACAATGTTTCTAAAAATGACCACAATGTTTCCCTTTTTCAAGTCACCAGGGACTTCACCTGACTGCCATGACTTGGCTTGCCAACAACATCAGCCAATTCCCTCTGCACTCTGGGAAGCATCTTATCAGGTCCCCTAGATTTATATTTACTCAGTTTTCTCAGATGGTCTCAAATGTGATTGTTTCTTACAGTGGGAGGGAATTTGCTTCCCCAGTCCCTGCCTTGCAGTCCATGCACTCAAGGGGTGTGGGAAGAGAAGTTGCTAGTGAAGACCGTTCTCCACACCTGACTTAAAAGGCCTCAATGCATTCCAAGAGTCTCCTTGATTGCCTGCAGCTCTCTTTGCTACTTTTCCAGCAGATGTCAGGGTGGCTGAAGGCCCCCAGCAGGGCAAGAGCCTGTGAGCTTGATGCCTCCTGTAGCTGGAGTAAGAAAGCTTTGCCAATAGACTCCCCTTGATCAGGTGGCCTGTAGTAGGCACCAACCACAAGGTTCCTGTTGTTGCCTCAATCTCTAATGCTTACCCAGTCTGTAAGTTTCTCAGGAGTGCAATTTTCTCAGGTGAGTTAGCCATAAATTGAACCAGGAGTTGGTGGACAACAGTCAAGTGCTACACCAAAATATTCAAGTATCCATGGATTTGGACATGGAGCTCATTGGAAGGGATGCTTTGTGAGGAGAGAAAGCCCTGCTGTTCCTGCTTTGCTAATATCTGGAGTGATGCCATCCTGAGTTTGCATTAAGAACTGCAAATATGTGTGCAAGAAGAATGACCAAGTCAGCCATATGAAGATGTTGACAGTGTCTTGGTGAACAGATCTATTCATCTATTCCTTTGCACAGGATAAAGCCTTTTTTAGAGAGGTCTCATCCAAGTGAGTAAAAGGTTTACGTGGAGCAAGGAAAAATATATTTCCTATGCTCTTCTTACCCTGTGCCCTGTTTTTATTAAGATGAATGATCTGACAGTATGTTTTTCCTATTCTTGCTGCTGCAGCTTCTGCCTACCCATGTTTCTGAGTGCAAAACCCAATAGCAGTGTTGAACTGAACCTACTGGAGCCATCATGATATTTCTATTCTCCCAAAGGCATCACAGTAGAAGAAAAGCTGTTCCTGAACTGGAGTTTATTCAAACACTAAAAAAACAGCTCTAAAAACTCAAACCAACCTTATCAAGAGGTTGTGAAAACTAAATTTGAAAGAAACAAAGTAACATGTACAGGTCAGATTTTAGATAGAAGAGGGAGTTGTGCATATGGCCTATTTATTCTGGCCAGCAGACAGCTGAAGAGGGGCTCTTATTCCATAAATACGTGAAAGATGTGAACAGTAAGACCCATGTGTAAGCCCATGGACCTGAATTTGCATAAAATAGACTATTTGTAGGCTCAAGACAGAAAGGCAGAGCAGCATAGCTCAGAGTGCTGCACAGGGAATCACTCAGGCTGATGAGTCAGGAAAAGAGAAGAGGCAGGTGACCAACTGCACCTTCCTGGTAAGGACAGGTACTAAACATCCTCTTTTCCTCCCAAGGGAAGTGATGGTAACTACTACTATATGGGGTGCTTAAAAGCAGACTAGGTAAAATGTGCAAAACTGTCCTGCAGAGAGCAGCCCACCTCTGGCAGGAGGTGGTTTTAAAGCCCTCGATTTGTTGTGTGGGGTTTTTTTTTGTCTTCTGACTTACACCTTTCTGCTGGTTTATGACGCTATTAATTCTCACTAAATCGTGTGCTCATCTATCATGTGAAAACTGCTTGCAGTGTTACCTACCTGTCTAGTTCAGGGCTGCCTTTTTTGAGCTCCTTTTCAGCAAGAGAGATAAGACTGACCACCTGCTCATGGGCTGCTGTTCTTCCAGTTCTTCCTGTTCTTCCATTTGCACAAGCCCTTTCTTGGTAGACAATTTTCACCACAAACTCACTTGGATTAGTACTCAGCAGAGTTCTGCAATCTGATATTCTTTCAGTCTTTCTAAATCTTCTTCACACATGTAAATAACCTCTATGTTCATCTAGGGCATTTTCAGAGGTCCACCAGCAGGAAGCCAGCTATCACCAAGAGTGTATTTCTGAAACCTAAGCAAAATGAGCAAAGGTTGTAATCTCTTGCCTTGAACCACCAGCAGCTTCAAGCATTGCCACACTGGTGTGCTTTAGTCTTGCAAGAATACAAGAATCTGACAACCAGAGACATTTTTCCGTTGCCATCTGGAAGGGATGTTGAGCTTTTTTCTTGAGGATGATTTTTTAATTTCATGCTAAGGTACAAACACAACTAGATAGATGTCTACTGCATATGGTGATTAAATGCAATACACAGCAGAAATCACTGTGCTGGTGCTGTGGTCCTGAACCTAGATCTTATACCCCAAATAAGCTCTTGCTCTCAGGTGATACCAGACTAATTCACAAGTACTAAAGAATTCATCTGTTGCCATCTGGCAAGATGCTCCAATGCTGTAGCAAGAACAATTCTCTTGCTACCATGTCAAATAAGGCTGACAAATCTAATGAAAGTGCAGGGAATACTGAGCCACCTGGCACTGAGCTGCTGAAAAGAAGGAGCTGCACAGAAGAAGAAAATGCTCAGATTTTAAATCTGCAATGGAAAGGTGATCAGGGAAACAAGAGAGAGAGAACACCATCCTTAAAAGCAGCAACTGTGTGTTTGCAGTAAAGTTCAGGTTTCTGAGTCCCAGCCTTTCCAAGGATGCTTGAGGGGGGAGAAAATACCACAAGAAGACAGGAAAAGAAAGGGGAAGGGGAAGGGGAAGGGGAAGGGGAAGGGGAAGAAGGGAAAGGAAGGGAAAGGAAGGGAAAGGAAGGGAAAGGAAGGGAAAGGAAGGGAAAGGAAGGGAAAGGAAGGGAAAGGAAGGGAAAGGAAAGGAAAGGAAAGGAAAGGAAAGGAAAGGAAAGGAAAGGAAAGGAAAGGAAAGGAAAGGAAAGGAAAGGAAAGGAAAGGAAGGGAAAGGAAGGGAAAGGAAGGGAAAGGAAGGGAAAGGAAGGGAAAGGAAGGGAAAGGAAGGGAAAGGAAGGGAAAGGAAGGGAAAGGAAGGGAAAGGAAAGGAAAGGAAAGGAAAGGAAAGGAAAGGAAAGGAAAGGAAAGGAAAGGAAAGGAAAGGAAAGGAAAGGAAAGGAAAGGAAAGGAAAGGAAAGGAAAGGAAAAAGGAAAAGGGAAAGGAAAAAGGAAAAGGGAAAGGAAAAAGGAAAAGGGAAAGGAAAAAGGAAAAGGGAAAGGAAAAAGGAAAAGGGAAAGGAAAAAGGAAAAGGGAAAGGGAAAGGAAAAGGAAAAGGGAAAGAAAAGGAATACAAGAGTAAAACTCATGGAGTGAGCTGTAGTCTTGCTTGCAGTGCTGATATGTCCCCCAAGGAAAGTCTGTTCATTCTTTTTTGAACTACTAAATTTTTTACACTGCTGGATAAACACAAAGACCTTGTAGCTACTAAATCTAATTTTCATTTACTTGAAAACTTTGCATCATGCAAATCCTATTTGTGTTTTTCCTCACCAGCCTTTAGCCTTAGAGATTTTGCAGTCCAAAGGAGCCTTTGCATAAATAAATTCAAGATAATTCATCAGAAATAGAAAACACCATAGAAATGCCCTATTAAAAGACTTTCATAGCTGGTCACTGAAAATGAAATATAGAGAACCAGACAGAAAGTATCATCTCATACTGTCTGAATAACCCCCCTGCATCCATACTCAAACCCAATGAACAGCCATACCTACTACCACTTTTGCACACATGCAGCTGATGGGTGACTGTTAGTGGAGCCTGCCAGTCGTATGACTTCTAAACTGTGCTTGATATTTTTAAATAGCTGTTTCACTAAGTACCTCAGCTTACATGATGCTCTCAGCCCTGTCTCATAGGACTGCAAATCAAGGTTAATAACTGTTGTGACAGATTCAGATAAAGCTCTTTGAGACAATGCTAATAACAACACAAATACTTTGTTGCAGAGGTCTCAGTAAGTAGCAAGTAGAAAACTACTCTAGAACAAAAATAAGAATGCTTGTCTTTAAAGAAGGTGCAAAGGCCTACATAAATAGCTATTGGCAGAAAAAGGAAGGACTAGAAGTATTTTTATAGGGAGGCTATAGGGTTTCATTGGGGCAGCCTCCATGAGGCTGAGGGATGGATCAGGTAATAGTTGATGTTCCTTGACATTGTCAGAAGATCAGCACACTCCCAGAGATTTATCCGGGGGAAAAGATGCTCATGTTTCTAGCTCTGCTACTAGATGAGCAAAGAACAGCTGGCTTCAGCTGTGCCCTTGTGGCTAAGAAGGCCAATGGCATCCTGGGGTGCATTAGAAAGGGGGTGGTTAGTAGGTCAAGAGAGGTTCTCCTCCCCCTCTGTTCTGCCTTGATGAAGCCGCATCTGGAGTATTGTGTCCAGTTCTGGGCCCCTCAGTTCCAGAAGGACAGGGAACTGCTTGAAAGAGTCCAGCACAGAGCCACAGAGATGATGGAGTGGAACATCTCCCTGATGAGGAAAGGCTGAGGGAGCTGGGTCTGTTGATCTTGGAGAAAAGGAGACTGAGGGGTGACCTCATCAGTGTTTACAAATATGTAAAGGGTGAGTGTCAGGAGGACAGAGCCAGGCTTTGTGCAGTGATGTCCAGTGACAGGACAAGGGGCAATGGGTGCAAACTGGAGCATAGGAGGTTCCATGTGAATATCAGGAAGAACTTCTTTCCTGTGAGAGTGCCAGAGCCCTGGGCCAGGCTGCCCAGAGAGGCTGTGGAGTCTCCTTCTCTGGAGACATTCCAACCCCCCTGGACACGTTCCTGTGTGATGTGCTCTGGGTGACCCTGCTCTGGCAGGGGGGTTGGGATCTTTCCAGGTCTCTTCCAATCCCCAGGATTCTGTGATTCTGTGATTCAGAAACCATTACAAAATGAATATTCTCTTCCTTTCCACTGCTCCAGAGTGCTTAGCTGTAGGCACAGAAGGCCCTTGAGGAGCACAGATATAAATGGCAGTATGGGGTTCAATGAGCAGTCCTGCCATCACCCTATAGGTCCATGTTGATGAGGCAGGACCATCACCCAGCCCAGTAGTTGGGTTGGCAGGGCAAGGCTGAGGTCAGCAGCAGGCAGCTAAGCTCTTCAGCATGGGGAAGGGGTTTAAGGAGGGTGGTAGAGAAGGGTGCTCACAGGATGATCAGGGCAACTGGACCCTGTTGGTGCTTGCAGGGCCCTGACAATGAGTGTAAAAAGATACACGAGATGTCATAGCTGCAGAATATGGTTGTGTCTGTGCATGTTTGTTTTTAATGATCTGATTCAATCACACTCTCTCCTGTCCCAGCTAACTGATCTAGAGACATTTATTTAATGAATATACATGAAATTCTTTTGGTTTTTAAAGTAATTGAAATTTTTAATGTCCCACTGAGTCCTGATGGCACATCACAGAATGCTTGTCATCTCTGTGTTCTTCCAAGAACAAATGTGATTTTTTTCTTCCCTCAAATACTAAATTCAGTGGTTCCAACACACCCTGTCTCAGCTGGCCGTGCTGCACAGACTGTGTTTAATCAGATGGCATCCTGAAGCAGACAAATTCACCACATTGTTTGAAAACAGTGCCTGTTTTTACTTGTCTCACATCCTAAGAGCTTTGCCTCTTTCAGCCAGGGCATCACTTAATGTCATTTCCTTCCATGGTTTACATTCCTCAACAAACATCTACTCTCAGTTCCTATGATTCCAGACTGTGTCCTCCTTCCAAATACTGTTCCCTCCTCCCATTATCCTGTCCTGCCTGACTCCTAATGTGAGTGCAGAAGGAAAGACTTTGCCTTCTTTTTTTTTTAACCTGGCACGAGTGAAGTGGCAGCTGGGTTCCAGCAGCCCAAAACCTTCTTCCCCCTAGTGCTAGACAATATCTTCTGTGTGGCCAGCATTTGTGTATGGAAGAAGCCTGTCTAACACCCTCTGAAGAGATAGAAAAGAAAATGGTTTTGGTGGAAGAATTCTCTGTTGCCTTGGTCTCCAGCTCTTGAGGTCCACAAACCTCCCCTGGCCTTTTTACACTTGTAGATAAAACCCCTTCTCATGGTTATTGGTCTTCCTGTGTGTCAGGTAGATGCAATTATGCTCACAGCTGTCCTTGAGTTCTTGTAATGTATAGACTTCCCCATCACATTCCTTTCTGCTTTCTCACCTTACCTACACGAGCACACACATACAACTTCTCAGAATCCTTGTGCTCCTTCTACACCCTGATCCCCAGAAGCTCCAGCACTGCCAAACCAGCAGGTACCAGGAATACACCCTTCAAAGCCCTTCTTGCCCAGCTCTCCAGCTCCAGAACTGAAGATACCTCTGCTGTCTTCACATGGGCAGATGTGCACACCATACTAGCAATTGCAGCCTAGTTTTCACTCATCCTTTTTTCCTTATCTGTAGCTTTCTCCACAACATAACTTTGTCCTGCATGAAATCCATCCAACCTCGTGGAAGAATAGACTTCAAATAGATTGAAGACTCTACTTAGTACTCAAAAATAATACCTAACACTCACCCATACCTCACAGAACTAACCCATGGCATATAAAACAAATCACCCTCCTACTTTTTACCTGCTCATTTTTCTTAGTTCATTGTAAAATATTACTCCCATAACACCTTTACATCCAGAATGTTTATACAGCTTAAAATTAGTTTGAATTGGCTGTCATTCTTTGTCTCCTTTAAGAGGAACAGAATAATACTGAAGGTCTTTGCCACTGCAATAATCCCTGAAATGAAGGAATATTGTATGACTTCTTTTCTGACAGTAAACACCAATTTATGTGAAATCAGAAAACCACCCCAATTATAAGAGGATTTAGCAATAATTGTTTTGCTTACAGAATTTATCTCTGATGCAGCATTTGCAATGAATCAAATCAATTTAGTAGAGATGAACAACAGTGGCTGTACTGACTCTAAAAGATATTCATATATCAAATGATAATTGATTAGAATGATTTTGAATAGGAGAGGATTATTAATTTTTTTTTAGCAGCACTTCATCTCCTACTGGTTTAAGAGGAACAGAATAATACTGAAGGTCTTTGCCACTGCAATAATCCCTGAAATGAAGGAATATTGTATGACTTCTTTTCTGACAGTAAACACCAATTTATGTGAAATCAGAAAACCACCCCAATTATAAGAGGATTTAGCAATAATTGTTTTGCTTACAGAATTTATCTCTGATGCAGCATTTGCAATGAATCAAATCAATTTAGTAGAGATGAACAACAGTGGCTGTACTGACTCTAAAAGATATTCAAATATCAAATGATAATTGATTAGAATGATTTTGAATAGGAGAGGATTATTAATTTTTTTTAACAGCACTTCATCTCCTACTGGTATTGTAAACTCCATATAATAGATTCTGACAGTTTTCTTGTTAGCCAGTCAAGTTAGAAATACAATAATTAAATATACAATTACTAATAATACTTCTATTATATTAAGGTGTTTTCCTGTGTTGGTTACATGTTTGACTAACACTTAAAGGAATCAAAACTTTTCTGTTGCCCTGCAAACCCAGCACTTACCTTGTCTTGTTACAAAAATGTCTCACAATGCTCACAGTAAGATATCATCTGAAAAGAATGTGATTTATAACTTGACCAATAGCCCATTGCAGTTAATAGAGCTTTTCCCTGATGCTGGCCTGGGATCTGACCCTGAAATGTAGTAGCCTGAAGCTGGCTGTTTATTTTGAACAACTCTTTAGTCACTAGAAACTGGAAAATGCTTAGTTTAATGATATACCAGTGGGCTAAGAATAACATGCTCTAAAACATGCTCTTTCTTCTGTTTATAGATAGTACAAAAGATTATTAGGACAAGAGGAATGTATAACTTGTTTCATTCTTATGCTTTGCTTTATGGAGACAAATGCTTAATGTCCTTTGTATAATCCTTTACTGCTACAAATGGGGAGAGAGATTAGAAATAAAATAACTGTACTTTATGGTAAAAGCTGAAGTAAAAAAAGAACAGACAGTGGAAAACTCAGAGGCAGGTCTTCACCTGCATGTTTTCTTCAGGGACAACTTCAGTAGGAAGCAACTTTGCCCTAAAAAAAATAAATCCAATTGTCCTCATGAAAGTACTTCAAGATATCCTTTTTAAAGGTTTTCTTACTGTATGGGAAACAAAGCAGAGCCTTTTCCCATGAGGTTTTTCTTCAGCTGAGGTTTTTCTTCTTATTTTGGTTCCATATTTTGGAAGTTTTCTATGTGTCTATATTTTAAGATGTTCTTGAATGATGTCCTCATTCACTCATCCATTGGCAATTTTGTATATGTTGCTCCTCTTTGTGTATGGAGGACTGTTCTCCTGCTCCCTTCTTCTGGAGGTACATCACTTTCCATTCCAGGACAATTCACTGGGACAGGAGGACAACATCATTGACTTTGTTCTCCACCTTGGGGTTGTTGACCTGAGCTCTTCTCCAAGCTTGAAAGAGTGACTGAATATTTAATAGCAATGCAAAGAACCAGGTGAACCACCTCAGAGTTTAGTGTGAAGCCAAATCACTCAGTTGAGAGGTAGGGAATTTGGTCTCATACATGCTGGTCCTTTAATAAAATAAGAAACAGAAGGCTGGTATTGCTTATGTGTTTCACTAGGAAAATGGTTTTGATCATTAGTTCAAAAGAACAGAGTTGTGAATTCTTCATAGCAACAGAAACCTTTTCAGCAGCCACCTCTCCCCATCTGCACCTTTTCCTGCCCAGCTCAGATGCCAGCAGGGCTTTCATGGATTCATTCTGAGATACCCAGCTCTCCCACTTCCTGCAGACACCTGTTGCAAAATAGGTTCTGTGTGAGGATTTTGTAGCTAGGCATTGCCAAATGAGAAGATGCAGTGCCACGTGCAAGATACCCAGGCACCTGGATGTGCAACCCCTGGTCTGGTGGGCTATATTTATAAAGGCAGTAACACACTGTGGTGGTAAAAGCAGCAGGGAGAGAGACAAGCTTGTCCTTTCTGTATAAGTGGTGTCCTTGCTATAGAAGTGACACCACGACTGCAGTCAGGATGGATTTTCAACTGTCTTTAATGCACAAAATACAAAGCAGAATTGAATCAGTAAGTTGTAATTACTTCTAAAAAGGTACACAATGTAGACAGAGGGTTTTTACTCAAATTGCAAAAATATATTGAGATTTCCTGGCCTAGAATGCAGATGGATGATGGATTTCTGGTATTAATATCCCTGTAATGTGGGTGGAAGGAACTATGAGCCTTTTTGCATTTGTACAACTGAGAACAAGTTTCTAGACTCTTGCTATTCCAGCATCTCTGGCTTTTAACCTAGTTCTGTGTCATTTCACCACTCTATTCATGATTTATGGTTGGCTCAATCTAAAGTTTTATATTCATGCAAACTGTGAAGGCTTGGTCTTTGCCCAGGATTTCTACAATGTTATCTACAAGTCTTTCACAAGCAGCAATTATACTTAATTTTAAACTCACGGTATTCCACAGGGTATTTTTATATGTTATTCACTGCTGAATCTACAGTCTTAATGAGAATTTTAAGATACAGAATGGTATGACTATTGACATGTTGCAGAAAGGTGGTAAGTGTCTTTTTAGATTTTAATTTGCCATGCCTTAGAAAAAAGTGCAGCACAGACTAGTTATGTGCTAGCAGGATATCTCTAAATTTAGCCTTTACTCTTTCACATTTGGGTCATGTTTCCAGATTGCTTCCATGCAGTCCTGCAGGCTCTTTTCCCCTAGAACCCTTTTCTGCAACTGATATTCACAACATTCAGGTCTTGTTCATAACAACAACAAAAACTCTGTTTCAGTCAGCACCTTCTGCTCCCTCGTTACGATGGCAAGAAGCAAAATGTCTTCTATGATTAGTTGCCTGCTGCTGGATTTATCCACCACCCACTGAAGCCAACAGGCATCTTATTATTACCTGCCAGACACCCTGGCAAGTGTGAGCTCTGCTCTCAGATAGACAGCTAAGGAAATGATGCAGCACAAGAATAAGTGTTTATCAGGTTTTCAAACATTTCAGCGAATACAAACAAAGGAATGATGTGGGGTAGCACTCCTGAAATGCAAGGAGATTTGCCATAACCAGGGCTAGCACAGCATCCCACAGAGAACTAGAGGTGAACCCTCAGCATGAGGCTGGGGCAGTTTGACAGTGACAGAAATCCAGGCTGATATCAGTCATGATGCGTTGCAGGGTTGAGCAAAGAAGTTTGGCAGAAGACCCCAAATAGGCTGTCACTCATTACATCAGAGAGAGTTAATCACAGTCAACTTGAGCCAAAGTGCCGCACAATTTGGACTGCAGTTTGTGGACTATAGTTTCATTGCTTCATATAAATAAAATACATATTACCAAGAGTAAAGGAAGGTGCTATCAGGCCAAGGATCTCAAAACACTCAAGTGACTTTTCCTAAGTTCTGCCAAGGTCCTTGTGCTTCTGAACAGATGAATCCCCTTGAATCCATTGCCTTCTCAAATGAGTCCTGCAAGTGAATCTGTGTAGTCTTTTATACGTTGTTAGAGCAGAGTGGTAGAACTATAACAGTAGATCATATTATTAATAATTCTGCATAATAATCAGGCATTTTCTTGTCAGACTCTCTTTCAAAACTTTACGCTGTTCCGCAGGATTTGCTGTCTTGTGTTTATCTTCAGTGAGGAATGAAATTAAAACTTAATTAAACCTCTAAAAGTTCTCTTTAGCTTGTACAAAGACTTCAAGTCTGTCATGAATTCCCCTTCCAACACCCCCTGCCCCCACCGCCCCTGTCCTGAATAAAACAATCCATGATGTTGTACATAAGTAGAACAGCTTATTTTTAGATAAGTATAAAATACAGATTTTCATCTAAGAAGTACAGAACCACCACCCACATTCTGATTCAAGTCAGTATCAAAGTTAATTGCAGGCCTCCTATAAGTAGGAGCAGTTAGAGTGAAGAGTTTTCTGCTCTTTATATCCACAGCTTCAGGCATGTTCCTGCTTATTATAAAGAGTGTACGAAATTATTCCTTGGTTCAAATGGTTCAAAACATGAATTTTCTTAGAATAACTAAGTAGGAGAATCGTAGAAGAATTATAAAGCAGCTTGAAGAGAAAAAAAAAAAAGAATATCCATCTTACACATTCTCCATTCTATGCAGTTTGCTATGAAGCACATAAAGATGTTAAAAATGTGTTGACATTGCCATACATCTTCCTGCTGTAGCTGGGCACTTGTTGAAATAATGCAAATCTTCAGGCAAAGCTGAAGCCAAACTTGCAGGGCATAGTTTTACTCTGTCTCTTGGTCCACTCTGGTTTGAATTTCTCTCTCTTTAATCAACTTGTTTACAAGGGTATCTTCCAGAAAAACACAACAAAACAGACAGGAAAAAAAAGAAACAAAATCAAAACCAAACAACTGTTAAACATATGTCTATTAGTATCTATTAATATAAAACATTGTTTAAAATATCTGTAGTAGTAATACCAATTTAGACACTCCCACTCCAAATTTTCTACTTTTTCATTATTCTTAAATTCCTTTGCTGAGTGAGTCTGTTTGTTTTGCTTCCTTTGAAAGGATGAAAGCTTGTTAAATGTTGCCCGTGTTAATACAATAGATAAAGAGAGAAGTGCATTCAAATGGGAAAAATAGACTTGTTGCAGCTTATTCTGGTTTATATCAATAGAGAGATTAATTTCTAAGAACACATCCTGAGCAGCATGTTTGAAAAAACTGAGTCCATGAACAGGTTTCCACAGTGCTTGAAAGAATCCCCACAGCAAAATCAGACTTGGAATTTAGGGGTTTTTATGTTGATTCAAGCTGCCTCCAAGCTGCGTGTGTTCTTGGAACAGGCATCATCAGAAACCTTCAAGGAGCAGTCCTGGGCTATCTTTTTCTCCTTGAAGTCCACCAGAAACAGTGGAGAAAGAAAGCTGCATGGATTGTAGAAGTAGAATGTTGCTGGAGCCTGTCCAGAGAAGAGCTACCAGGTTGGTGAAAGGTCTGGAGAACAAGCCCTATGAGGAGAGGCTGAGGGAACTGGGGCTGTTTAGTTTGAAGAGGAGAAGGCTGAGGGGAGATCTCATTGCTCTCTACAACTACCTGAAAGGAGGCTGCAGGAGGTTGGAGTTGGCCTCTTCTCCCAAGTGAATAATGACAGGATGAGGGGAAATGGCCTGAAGCTGCAGCAGGGGAGGTTTAAGCTGGATATTAGAAAGAATTTCTTTACCAAAAGAGTGGTTGGAAATGGAGTCACCATCCCTGGAAGTGTTTAAAAGAAATGTAGATATAGTGCTTAGTGACATGATTTAAGCACTGAACAGGTAGATTAGGTTATGGTTGGTGGATTTAGGTTATGGTTGGACTTGATGATCTTCGAAGTCCCTTCCATCCAGGATGATTCTATGATTCTATGATTCTGTGGTTGGTGGGACCATCCCCTTTGCAATGAGGTGCATCCTTGAAGAGTGCTCAGTGTTGGGCTGACACAAGTTTCATTAGGGGACACTGGCTTCCTGCAGCAGCAGACAAAGTCACTGGCAGCCCTTTGAGTCTTGGCATTCTACACTGTGACTTACAGATGTAGAAACTTTGGATTTAGGCAAAAGCCAAAGATGTAACAGAAGGTCCTTTAGTTCAGCAGTAGCCTCACAGCTCACTGCAGGCCAGGGCCCATTGCAAATGGTGCTTAATCCCATCTTCTAGCATGATGTGTTTAAAAATCAGATCCATGGTGAGATGTCCAGAGAACAGCATTACAGGGTGCTGATAAATACCTTGTCATCTAGGAATGCAGCATTTCTAATACAAAATGTTCTTATTGTTGCAACCTTAAAAAAGCCTGCACCTTAAACTATGCTTGAATCTCTTTGTGCAAAACCTGACAATTTTGTGTCAAAACAACTTCTTAGGAAAAGGGAACTCCATAGAAGTTCAGAAATTATTAAATATGTTTTTAATTGCTCTTGTTTGCCATAACTTTTTATTTTCTCTCCATATTAGGATGCTAATATACCCTCTTTTTTGTCCTGGACTCAAAACCATTTCTAAAATATGATCAGTGCTGGTAGATATTCTATATTCAGTTAGAATCAGAGGATCATAGAATGTGTGGGGTTGGAAGGGGCCTCTAAAGGTCATCTAGTCCAGCTCCCATTGCAGTGTGCAGAGAATTTTTTTTCTACTAGGTCAGGTTGTTCAGAGACTCACTGAGCCTAGCCTTGAATGTTTCCAGGGATGGGGCTTCCACCACCTCTCTGGGTGACCTGTTCCAACATTTCAGTATCCTCACAGTGAAAATTTCTTCCTGATATCCAATCTGAATCTATCCTGCTCTAGTTTAAGGCCATTGCCCTTTGTCCTATCACTACTTGCCCTTGTAAACAGTCCTTCCCCAGCTTTCCTGTAGGACCCTTCAGGTACTGGAAGGCCACTAAAAGATCTTCCCAGATCCTTCTCCTCTCCAGGCTGAACAACCCCAGCTCTCTCAGCCTGTCTTTGGAGGAGAAGTGCTCTGGACCTCTGATCTTTTTTGTGCCATTTCTGTGGACTCTCCACAATTAGTCCATATCCCTCTTGTGTTGAGGACTCCAGAACTGGACACAGGACTCCAGGTGAGGGTCTTATGAGAGTGGAGTAGAGGGTCAGAATTACCTCCCTCGACCTGCTGGCCACACTTCTTTTGATGCAGCCCAATATGTGATTGGCCATCTGGGCTATGACTGCACATAGTTTGCTCATGTCCAACTTTTTGTCCACCAGTGCCCCCAGGTCTCCTTCTGCAGGGTTGTTCTCTATCATATTCTCATTCCCCAGCCTGTACTGATAACAAGGATTGCTCCTACCCAGGTGCAGGACCTTGCACTTGTCCTTCTTGAACCTCATGAGGTTCACACAGGCCCACTTCTCTAGCTTTTCCAGGACCCTCTGGATGGCATCAACCACATCAGTCAGCTTGATGTAATCTGCAAATTTGCTGAGGGTGCCCTTGATCCCACTGTCTGTATTGTTGATATTGGTATTAAACAGTGTGGCCTCCTGAGGGACACCTCAGTTCTTCATCTTCCTGAGGGAGAAGAACTCATTCTTGTAGTTTTTTCTGAGATTGCACCAACAATAACTTCCTGAAACAGTTTCAATCCTCTTAAGCACTGCTTTATCAGACAACTTCTGCATAAAACAACTCTTAGACCTGAACATTTTTCTGCAGTTCCCAAATTAATTTATAAATGCCCATTTTTCCTCCACTGCTTCCCAAATTATTTAAGAAATTGACAAGAAAAAGTCAGATCTTAAGTGGTGCAACTTCTGAAAGTAATAATTTCTTGAAGAATATTGAACACATATCTTGGCATACTTAAGGACAATTAAAGTTTCCACTTCTGAAAACAAACCAACAAACAAATAAATACATTTTGAAAACTGCAGTCCACCATTTTTTTGAGGTAATCTCTTTACCTTCAGATTTTTGTAGAATTCTGTAATTAGTATTTGACAGTGTTTTTAGTGTTGATACTGGAAGAAAAAAAAAAAAAAAAGACAGAAAAGGAATTTATTGTCTGCTATTGAAAGCTTCAAGCTGATCCTATAAAGTAGATGTGAGATGCTGTGATAATTTTCAGCTTTTCTTCAGAAATCTACTCTGAAAGGCAGTGACAATGAAGTAACTTTAGCATCACATATTTCAGAAATGCCTCAATCTCATATGATCTCATCTGCATTTCTATAAGTAAAGAAGGCCATAAGTCATTCCAGAGTAGGACTGAGTACAAAAATTAAAATAATAAAGTCAGAGATTTTTTTAAATTTCATTAATGTTCTTGATTCATGTAGTTAATAAATCTTGGAGCACATTAACACATGGGGTTGTCATTTTGGTTACTTCGGTTTTGATTTCTTCTTGAAGTAATTTGTTACTCTCTCATGTAGGAAAGGCTTTTTAGTAATTGTATAGTTAAAAGATTTATTGAAGCTATTAAAAAAATACTGAACAAATAGCAACAAATCAATTTGGTGATACTCAAAGTCAGTTTGAGAATGATACGTTAATAAAAAAAGGGATGAAGTCTACTTTAGGCCATCATATTACTTAATTATCATCTTAAAATTGTAACCATGGGATGTTCTTCAACAACAGTACAGTTTATGGCTCCTAAAATTGGATCAAAACCACCACAGACACACTATAAATAGTAGTGATCACTTATAATCTCACTACGCTAGTTCAGATGTGGTAAAAAGTGTTGGGTTATCCCTGCTTTGACCAGTTTTATGCAAATTCTACTGCAGCTTGTTAAAGCCAGCTTGCCTTTCCATGCCTACCCTTTAGGCCTTTTTGCTTCTTTTTTTTTTTTTTCCTCCCACTTTCTCCCAAAGACCATTTTCTTTCAGCATTACTTTCCTTCCTTTAATGCAGGGTTGGGGCTTTGCTTTATTTTCATTTGAACACATGCTGGAATAAGAGCTTTATTCTTCTTTGACCATTTGCTACAGACATCTTTCTTTGCTCTTGGCTATTGGCTGTTGGGTTTTTTAGCCCAGATCTTGCTGTTCTTCCCCTACTCAGAGGCATGACACCATCACTTAATAAGGGTCATGCCACATAAGACCCATGTGTTCTATCTGCCACCCTCCAAACTGGACATGGACAGAGATAATGGGTTTAACAGGGCTCTGGGGTGTTCAGTGACCCTCAAGGGCAACAATGCAGGACTAGGACTCTGAGGACTGTCTCAAAGAGACCACACTCATTAACTGTTAATGAAAGGCTCCCACTTTAGTGTTTGGAATGAGGAGTCATATGATTATGAGAAAATAGTTCTGGAATGCAACAGAAATACTTTGTCAAAGTATCTACTCAAAGTTCTACTATTTTATGAGGAAGGGGGATTCATAGATAAGTAGCAGTTACTTGTGAGAGCAGGGACAATTGCAGAGACTGAATAAGTCCCAAAGAATCATGTCCCATAAAGATCAACTCATTTTTGTATTTCAGGAAGAGTGGGGTCAACAGATTGCCCTCTCCTTTAGGTCTGTCCTACATGTGGAAATGCCAACCAAGGACTTAAGGAATAAGAGATGTCACCTTTTGAATCACATATCTGGCTGTTGTCTTTCCAGATACAATCTGCTTGCACTCAACAGAGTGATGATAGTCAAGCATTGACAGTTTCAAACCCAGCAATGCAGATCTCTTTCAATACTTGGTATAAGGTTCCCCTTGGACATCTGCTACATCAAGTAAGAGTTAAGGTTAGCACGGATCTTCATGAATCATAGAATCATTAAGGTTGGAAAAGACCTCTAAGATCACGTCCAACTGTCAACCCAACACCACTATGCCCACTAAGCCGTGTCCTGAAGTGCCGTTTCTATATGTTTTTGAACAGCTCCAGGGATGGTGATTCTACCACCTCCCTGGGCAGACTGTTCCAGTGCCTAACTACTTTTTCAGTAAGTAAATTATTCTAATATCCAATCTAAACCTCCCCTGATGCAACTTCAGGCCGTTTCCTCTTGTTCTATCACCTGTTACCGGGGCACAGGGACTGACACCTACCTCGCTACAGCCTCCTTTCAGGTAGTTGTAGAGGGTGATAAGGTATCCCCTCAGCCTCCTCTTTTCCAGATGAAACAATCCCAGTTTCTTCAGCCATTCCTCCTAAGACTTGTTCTCCAGACCCTTCACCAGCTTCATCACCCTTCTCTGGACCTGCTCCAGCACCTCAATGTCCTTCTTGCAGTGAGGGGCCCAGAACTGCACACAGTGCTCGAGGTGCAGCCTCACCAGTGCTGAGCACAGGGGCACAATCACATCCCTGCTCCTGCTGGCCACGCTATTCCTGACACAAGCCAGGATGCTGGTGGCCTTCTTGGCTACCTGGGCACACTGCTGGCTCATGTTCATCCAGCTGTCAACCAACACCCCCAGGTCCTTTTCTTCTGGGCAGCTCTCCAGCCACTCTTCCCAAGCCTGTAGTGTTGCATGGGGTTATTGTGACCCAAGTGCTGGAATGTTGCCGTTCTTGCCTGGATTTCTTCCTGCTCTGATGGCTGTTCTTCCCACATGTTACAGCATAGCATTTCACTTTCCTTCTAGACTGACTCTCATCCCTGCCCTGTGCAACATTCATGGTGCATTGGACCATCATATGCTTACTCTTTTGTGTACAGAAACTTGGTACATTTTCATCACCACTTTAACTGCAAGCTTCAGTAATGGTGCTGTATGGTTGCATGACATGTACATGCAGTACAGGAAATAAAGTGTGTTACTCCTGCAGCCTCACCTACTCATGGCATCTAGCAGTCAATGGGACTGTTTCTATTTTGATGTCAGAACCTCAGAGTTGTCTTGCTTCTTTCCTCCCTCTGCCTTGGTTTGATTCCACAATGCACAAAGTTGCTATAGCAATGATTTAGCAAACCACAGCACAAGGGATGTCTTAGACCCATTTTTGATGCATAATGACTTTTTAACTTAAGAAAAACAACTCGGTGACTTTTGCACTAGAGGCACTACAGGATGATGTTCATTCTGAAAGGATTCATGGGCATGGACAAAAAAATTCAGTGTGTGATTCCTTCTACTTTAGAGAGAGTTTCTGCTGTAGAAGCAGAAGATAGACAAAAGCAAAACAAAGTAAATGTTGCACAAGCTCACAAAATGCTCATAAAATTGAGAAGCAAAGATGAAATGTGTTGCCCATAAATGCAAGTGTTCAACGAAGGGGAAATTCACTCTAGCTTTTGTGTCCCCTATGTGTATACCAGGTTTCTTCTGAAAGCAATCAGAAGGTATCCTAGTGAGGAGTTAAGATTCAGTTAGGTATTATGCAGCATGAAAGACTTTCCTCTCCCAATGCAGAAATTCTGTTTATCTTATTTACTTTTCCTGTCCCTGGTCCTCTTCTGCTGGTGGATTTGGATCATGGGGTTACTGCTATTCTGAATCAGAACTGACTCAAGCTGCTCTCAGTTTGATAGCAGATAAAAATAGCAATATTTCAATCTGAAATGCTTTCCTCAGGAGACTTTGATTTTCCTCTTGCCTGCCCTGCTCCCCACAAATTCAGGCTATGAGACATACAGGAATCAACACTAGATATTTAAATAACTTTCCCCTCAAAGAAATGTAAACCTATTTTTAAAGGGCTCCATTAAAAGTGAACTTTTAAAAGGTTTTCTTTCTTGCTCTTTTTTTTTAATCATTATTTTTGTTTTCTGACACCTGCAGATTTTCATGCTGTAAATTCAATTTGGCAAACTGTTTAAGACATAGATTGTCTTGTATGTTCAAACTACTTATAGGGACCTTTGTGGACTGTGATCTAAGGATAGATATATGCTGTAGGAAGACAACTAGAATCAGGAAAACAAGAAGAAACAGGACATTTGGAACATTTTCTCTCTTCCCTTGAATCTAGTATGATAACTTAAATCATCGTAAGGGGAATGTAAAGTTAACAGCCAGTCAGTACATAATATTTAAAATTATTTTTCCTAAGTTTACTTATAGAATTTCAATGTGCTGATTTCCTTCTATAAATATATTTATGCAATTTTATTTTTTTTTTTACTGTAGAAAACTCAAAATTAAATAATCTCTATTAGGATCTACATACGATCCAAAGGAGGAAACAGAGAGGAAAGATGTACTTGTTCAACGACAATACATAAACGTTGAGATCTGCATCTTGTTCTAGTTAAATATGCTTAAAGAAAAAATAAAAATAAAGCCAAACCAAAACAACAACAAAACGAAAACCCCCCAAAAATCCAAAAACACCCACCAGGAAATCCTCTTTATAAGTGCCTGTGGAATAAAACATGTACTGTTTTTATTTATTGTAATTCCATGTATTCTATGTATTTATACAATTCCAAGTAAGTGCATCTTCAAGCATTAATATTACAGGATCTATCCTAATTTCCAGCTTTGATTTTCCTATTCAGAGCTTTTACTAAGTTGACAACCTTAGCATTAATAATGAAAAGCAGCAGTTTTATTAATGAAACATGTTCAGCACCCAAACATCATTGAAACTTGATATGATCTTAAAGTGCAAATAATTAAGCACCTGGAAATACTTTAATGAAATATTGACTTAGTGGTAAGTGAAGTGTCAAGAAGATCTTTAGCTTCTGCTCCCTTCTTCTTTAAATATATAATCCAACAATGTAACTCCTAAACAGGCCTACCCTGAGATTATTAAGACTTTGGTTCAGTGTCCTGCTTGCCCGTTTAAGTAGCTAAATTATAAGCAGCTTTGGTCAGTTAAACATTTTGTTTAGTTCTTTGTTTTAAACTTCCAAAATATTTCACCCCGTAAATAAAAGAAAAAAAGAGCTGAAATATGACAAAATTGTGAAAACATATTTATATTTAAATCAATCATTTTGAGAAAGAGGGTTATTCAAGTTTAAAATGTCCTCAGTCCCCCTGTGTGATGTCACCCTGTGAGTTAAGGCATGCAAGGAAGAGCTTGTACCTTGGAGTGAATCAATCCAGTATGACAGCTTTCTGGGAAAATCCCTTGCCTCATTCTGTGTTTGAAGAGTTTGTGGACCCAGTTCAGGATCCCTCTGATCAGGAGATGACACTGGAAGAGAAACATAAAAATGCCCTGTAGTTACAGGAGGAAAAAAAATCTTCCAGGTCATATTTTCTCCAAATTTAATTGACCTAAAAACTTGACTCATTGGGGGATTCTGCTTTATTGCTGTTCACAGGTCATGAATACATTCATCAAACAACCTTAAAAATTTCCAAAAGATGGCACTGGGAAGTGATGAGAAACTGGAAGCTTGGATCAAGGGACTGGAACTGGTTGGACAGGGGCACTAATACCTAGAGAGAAGAGAAGTGGGACAGACAGGATTAGAAACCAGTGAGAGGAGGAAAATAAAAACTAGAGAAGGAGCTTGGGCAAGGCTGGACAAGAAAAATTGTGTCGTAGGAAACAGAGCCAAACACCATAGGAAAGACTGGGACACAGGGGAGAAGGGAGATGGCTGGGAGAAGGAAGTTGGGGCTAGGATGAGAAGCTGGTGAGCTCATGCTGGAGCTGCTTGCATATAGCTACTATAAGGTCAGAGTTGTGAATGAGAGAAAGTTTTGGACAGAGGTGGAAGATATTGAGATTGGTGGAAAGACTACATGGCTGTTCAGAGTCTGGAATGGAAGTCCTAGACCTTCCAGTACCACAAATTCTCTGCTTTCAACAAACTGTGTTTGAACCCGTGGCAAAATATCTGTGTTTTGTCCTTTTCTGGAACTGGGTGCCAAATTCTCACAGACAATGAGTCCCTGAGCTCAGGTATCTGCAGTGCTGCAGGAAGGCCTGCAAATAAAACCAGAACATGTTCAGGGGAAACTTTTTTTTTCAATTGGGAAGTGGATAGATGCAATAGAGGCTACTGAATCTAGCAAAACTTTGGATGAAAATCAGGAAACCAGGCTGCTTATTTCATCACAAACACACACATTCCTAAATGCAAGAACCAAAAAAACTTGGACCATTTTGGCTTTTGTCATTCATTGCTATCTGGAAGGAACTGCCAAAAATGTAATATTCCTTGCTGGCAGGGCTTCAGGGTTTATGAGACTTGCTAGGCTCCTGCAGGAAAAATCAAAGCAATCTGTACTGAAAGACCCTTGCAAAACACAGGGGGAAAAAAGGAAAGTTTCAGCTCTTAACATTGTAATTTTCTCGTTTTAACATGAACCTGTTAAAAAAATTACTCTATACAATCACTGTGAGAGAACCTGAGGAGGCCCATTTAGCAGGACAGGCTAAGATATTTCTTCAAGAAAAATCTTACAAGTGAAAAGATGTATGGCCAACAGCTGAAAAAAACTAAAAACTAAACCAAAAACAACTCCTGCAAGATTTAGAGGGTTTTATATTTAGATTTAGAGCTGTTCTTGTTTATATCCATCAATTTCTTTTATTACATGAGAAGTGTCATAGGTAGATTAGAAGCTCCAGATCCTGGACTGTCAGGAGTAAGGAATAATAATGACTGTCTTGGCCTCATGTTTTTTCATTTTAAATCTGAATAATTATGGCATTTTATGGAAATCCATGCAAGGATTCAATAGAGGTAAGAATATCAGTTATTGTTGAAGTTCATTACTGCAAGGTTGAAAAGGTAGGATGGCTATGTTATATATATATGTGTATATATATACCCAGTTTAACAAATTATAATCATACAGTCTTGAGCTGCTAAGTCATTAATTGTTTCCATCCTAAGAGTTACCTTTTGTGTTCCTATATTTTTACATCTATGGAAGTGCATCACAAGTGGCTTTATAATATTGTCTACTCCATTAAATAATTCAAGCCTTATTTAAAACCACTTAAAATTAAAAATTTATAGATAATATCATAAAAGATATAATGAGAGTAGGAAGATGTTTCTGAGAGCTCATGGGAACTAATTATATTTCCAATTTCTGATGGAGACAGGTATGTTATTTTGCAAGAGCGTAGGTCACTCTGGTTGGCATTTAGATGGCAGCATTATTCATCTCTCCCATTGGTTTAATCAAAAAGCTGGGGTTTAATGTTTCTTTTTAAAGAACAAATTGCATTTTCTGCCATTAAAATTCAACATATAGAAAACTCTTGAAGTGAGGATTTCCAAAGCAATTAGTAAACTAAGAGGGAGCAGGCTAGAGAGAGAAAAAAAAAAAAAAAAAGTCTGAGAAGTTGAGGGGAGCAAAATTGCATATATATTTTTGCTTAAAAAATGAAAAAAAGTCATAATAAGGAAATAATGAAATAGGATTTAAGACTGCCTCAGCATAGGTAGCTCCAGCTGAAATTAGCCAGGTAGAAGAAGGTTGATTCAAGGAGAAAAGCAAGGAGGAAGTGGTTAGAGAGTCCACAGCTGAATGAATTTGAAGCTATTCTCAGACCAAGAGCAGATTTGGTAGGTTGTTGGGTTTTTTTCTCAGCATATTAGTTATTTAAATGCCCTATTTGCAAAATAGCCAAAGCAATTAGTTTAAGTCAATCATTAATTACAGTACTTGCCAAGAAATATCTTTAAATTAAATAAGGTAACAAATTGTACTAAGAAATCTTGACCCTTTTTTTTTAGGATAATCTTTCTGAAAGTTCTGAAAGTAAAAATGCTCCAAGGTTGCAGTATTGTTTGCCAAAACTCAGTTCTGAGCACATTTTCACAGACGGCTCCTTCATCCCAAAAAAACCCTGGGAAATGCTGACCAAATGCAGCTTTACATAAAAAAAAAACCCCACAACAAAACAACAGGCAAACCTAAGGCACTGCTCGTAGGTGATCTGTCATTTTCAGTTGGGTATGTATCAGTATTGTTGTTCTTGTACTGAAAATACACTTAAATATTAATGACAAAGCAGTCTATTTGCATCACAAGTGACTCTTCAGGCTCTTCCAAGCACTTGAGTTTTAACAGTGTTTCCTATTCATTTTCAGACAGTTTAAGAAGGTCACACCTGACATGAACATCTCATTAACATTATATTTATGTACAAAACTCCAGTTAGCCATAAGTGATTGGCACTGCCATAGAAAGTTGCCTCCCAGGCCTAAACTATGTAGGGGCTTAACATAATAGCCTCTCATCGAAGCAGCTTACAAGTGTGTTTATTCCTGTTATTCCTGTTGCAAACTTACTGCACAGTCTGGCACAAAGTGGAGATAATGCCCAGCAGAGGTCTAGACATAAAAAAGATGACCAGTAGTCAAGGCTCAAATTACGTAGTCAAAGAAAGAACATGTTGAGGGAAAACTAATCTTAATATTGAAATACTCAAGCTATTTGCCTGAAGTATTAAGTCTTCCATGGAGCATCTTGTCATAGTCAGATTCCTCAGTAACTGCAGCAGTAATTGATCAGTGTTACCTCAGTTCTGGAAGATATTTCTCATTCTATGGAGTACAATGTGCACACAGGAATAGGCTGTCTTTGGAAAGAGCAGTAACAGCCACAAAGAAAAACCAAAAGCCAAACCAACAACAACAGCAAACCAAAGCAAAAACAAAAACAAACCAAACAAAGCTCACCAACAAAACAAAAAACCCACAAAAACACAAACAAAAAACAACACCAACAAACAAACAAACAAACAAAGCCGAAAAAGGGGTAGACAAAATGTCTTAGTCCTTCCCCAATTGTTTTTTTTTGTTTTTAATGCACTTTTTATTGGAACAAATGTAAATGGCAAATTTTACACCTTATTGAGGGAAACATCTTGCACACCTATTTACACAAGGCCTGGTCTATCCTGGTCTAATCTAATGTCCTTCTTAAATACTGTATAGGTTGCAAAACACTGAGCTGTCAAAAGTTGACTTTCAGTAAGGATGTGCTTTCAGCAGAGATCCAGCCATGGCACTTGGTTACTGCACCCTTCACAGAGTAAAACTTAAGACTAATCTTGTTCCTTCAGCTGACTCTTCCCCTCAGGATGATGCCTCCTGAGCATCATGAATATTAAATGTTTTGCTGTGACCTGTGAGCAACCTGTGTCAATAAGGTACTTCATTCTCAAGTCTGTCTGGTGCTTTGTAAAATCAGTCATATTTTTGGCTAGAAATATGAAAAAATGGTTTATGCTTCTTTTCCAAAGTGGGCTGTTGCTCAGGTAGCTCTTAGACATTGTGGGTCTCAAATGTGATGATTGCTCTGTATGTGGTCAAACTGCAACAGTGTAAATGTTATTTAAGCAGGACCCTAACTATTTAAGAATTTCCTGTGTTTCCTTCTCACAGGACTGAATCTCATTTCCCCAGCTGGTTATTTCTAACCTCTTACCAGTTTATTTTCCCCTCATGTTGGCTTCAGATCCATCTGTGGAAGCAAAGCACAAGGCAAAGACACTGCTGGCTATGGAAAAAAAAATAAATAAATCAGAGGCTTAAATTAAGACTGCCAGTGAAATTTTTTTGGCTGCTCCTCAGGTACCTCATTAAATATTTATGTAGTCCTAAGCCCTTCAGAAGTGGATACATTCCTACACTTTCTTCTTGGGAAGACATAATTTGAGTGAAATGTAGAGAATGAAAGTCCCACACTCTTTTCATTAGATGACCAGTACTGACAGGTTCTGTTTACGTATTTAAAACTGATATATCTGTACTCTCAAAAGTGCCTGTTGGACAATCTGTGGTGTGCATAGAGTTATGAGGGACCTTGCAAGCTGCAAGTGGTGCCAAAGTGACCCCACTAGACTGGCAATTCATCAGTATAAGCAATGCTTTCAGATAGCTGCGTCATGGGCTGGTGGCAGAGCACGCTGTGCGTGCAGCCTTCCTCGTGTGCATCTGGTTACCTTGTAAATATGTGGCCTAAGTGACTTAGAAACCTGCACCTCACTCATTTCCAACAGAGTGAAATGCTTTTCAAAGTGCTACTGGTGACATTTTGGCTGCAGAAAGCAGATGTCCACTGGCCTGGAGTTCACACTAGTTGTTTCATGGGAGGCTCTGCAGAGGAACTTAGACTGCATCACTGAGCTGAGGCCAATTGTATGAGCTTCAGCAAGGCCAAGTGCCAGGGCCTGCACTTGGATCACAACAACCCCATGCAATGCTACAGCCTGGGGGAAGAGTGGCTGGAGAACTGCCCAGCAGAAAAGGACCTTGGGGTGATGATCAACAAGCGACAGAACATGAGCCAGCAGGGTGCCCAGGTGGCCAGGAAGGCCAGCAGCATCCTGGCCTGTAGTAGAAATAGTGTTGGAAGCAGCTCTAGGAGAGTGATCCTCCCCCTGTACTTGGCACTGGTGAGGTCCCACCTCAAGTGCTGTGTTCAGTTTTGGGCACTTCAGTACAAGAAAGACATTGAGGTGCTGGAGTGGGTGCAGAGAAAAGCAACAAAGCTGGTGAAAGGCCTAGAGAACAAGTGTGAAGTCTGAAGAAAAGGAGGGTAAGGGGAGACCTTATTGCACTCAAGAAGTACCTGAAAGTAGGTTGTAAAGGGGCAGGTACGGGTCTCTTCTCACAAGTAAATAGTGATAGGATGAGAGGGAACAGACTAAAGCTACACCAGCAGAGGTTTAGGCTGGACATTGGGAAAACGTTTTTGCTCTGAAAGGTTTGTCAGGCATTGGAACAGGCTGCCAGAGGTGGCTGAGTCACCATCCCTCCATGCATTTAAAAGTTGTATAGATCTGATGCTTGGGGATATGGTTTAGGGGTGAAAGTGGTAGAGTAGGGTAAAAGGTTGGACTTGATGATCTTGAAGGTCTTTTCCAACCTAAATAATTCTCTGATTCTGGGAATGAGAGCAGGGCATGGGTACAAGGCTCTTGGCAGCAAAGCCCAGCAATGAAGGCTGTTCGTGCAGAAGACAAGCAGAGTGACCAGAGGTATGCAGGAATTAGGAACATCCAGCCTACCAACCTTTCCAGGATTACTCTGTTCCACCTGTGTAACTGTCCACATTTTTTATGGAGTCTGTTGACATGAATGAAACAAACTTGGCTCTTTCAGTCAAAAAACATGAGAATTTAATGTTTTAAAGACATTTGGGAAAAAAATAAGCTTAAATCGAGCACTCAGCTTCTAAGTGCAGACTAAAGCTGCAGCCACCACAGCAGCACTCTCAGTAAATAGTTAAAACATAAATAGATTCTCCCATATTTAGCCATTCCCAAATTAACCTCTTCTTATAAATAGTTACTTGAAGATGCTGAATTTTCATTGACTTTTTAGTGTTATTGTCAGCTATAATTAATCTCATGTTTCCTTCTAATTTGCATGTATCTGACATACAGTCCTCTTTACACAGACCCATGTGAATAGAGGATTAATGGTGATTCATGGATGGAAGTGCATCAAGGCCACTCTACTCCCTGCAGAACTCACACATTTTTAGATAGTTGCATGGGTTTTGCAGTTGAGGAAAAATGAAACTTAAGAAGTAATAACAAAAAATATTACCATATGCTCATCCAAATGTTCACAGAGTTGAAAGATAAATCTATTGCTTGGTCTGGCTTCATTAAGTGGAAATGGTTGTGGGTTTTTTTTGTTTCCAAAAGCTAATCAACTTCTAGCATGAGTGGATGTCAATCTCATCCTGCACTACAGTTACTACATTCCACAATTAACTATGAATTATGAATGAAACTGATGTTTCATTCCTGTCTGTCACTGAACCACTTATCTTGCTCATCCCTGTCTTCAAAATTTTACAGGAGTCGTTTCTTCTCACTGCAGTTCTTTGTGGTCACTCTTCCTTTGCTGGATCATGCAGGGAAGACATAGAAAGATGTGTAGGCTCTTACCCACTACTGAAGAGAATGATTAAAAGGTGTAGCTGAAAGGTATTCAGGGAAAACAGGTCTATTTCTTCATTTCAAACAGTGATGGCATTGGTTGTTTTTCAAACACTGTGTAATTTAACAGAAGCCCTTTAAAAATTCTGTGCATGCTGTTCTGTAATTTAAATACTTCACACTGTAGAATATCAGATAAAGGGAAGTCATCAACAAGCAAAAGCAATTCCCTAGAGACAGCAAGAAGAGCAATACCAGTAGACTTGGGCTAAATCTCTGAATTTATCTCTTTAGCCATTTTAAGCTGACACTATTTGCAGGTTAAAGCTACTTTTTATTGCCAGTGGAATTAAAAGAAGAACATACTTCTGATGAAAATAAGTTAAAAGTTTGAGCCTGGAGTTCAGAAAGGAAAAATATTTCTCATAAACAGAGATGAACAGATGAGAAGTAGTTGGATTTGGATGATATTTAGATTGGTTTTTCCATTCATCACAAAGGAACTGGGAAGTACTGAACAGATTGACTAAATAATCCATGAAAGCAATACACTAAAGAAAAAGGGTGACTAGAAAGAGGGGGAAAGGGAGCATTTATTTAGCACAAAATTAATTTATTTACAGCCTATTGCAATCAAGACAGTAGGGGATGTGAAAGAGAAAACATTATATCAATACCAGAGATACATGCTAAGGAAATTAATAAACACAATAGCCATGGCTTGTTTATGAATCTATATTTGAAATGCTGGTATCAATGAAATTTGAAGAGACAAAATAGTAATTGTTAGGAATGTAAGAATGACTGACAATAATCCAGTTACAAAGGCTTAAGTAGGCAAAGAAGGAGCTAAAATAACACTTGGTCAGAAGCAGCATTACCTTTTCCCAGCTGTCAAAGGTTTTGGAAGCAAATAAAGGTGAATCCATGAGGATTAATATTTTTCTTTATTCTACTAGGTAAAACAGCAAGTAGTATGCAAGCTTGCATGTCACAGACTGCCCAACAGCTCTGTAGAAAAATAAACCATACCTACCCATAATGTGAATTGAGAAATAGCTATGCCAGCCACCTTTCATCTGAAAGACTGCTAGAAAATTCCTTCTGCAAATACTAGGATTCCTTGGAATTTCTCAGCCTTGCCCCTTACAATTTCTCAACTCAAAAGGCCTTGTCTCTATCATGCAGGATTTTGGTGTGAGATAGAAATTTGAGTGTCAAAGATAAATTAGCTATCAGAGGTTTTTTGAATGCAAGTCATCACTTCCCAATTTTATGTGTGGAAAATAGAGAACACAACCTAAGAAGGATGTGGAGCTCTTTGAATGCATCCAGAGGAGGGCAACAAAGCTGGTGAAAGGGCTGAAAGGAATGGCCTAGGAGGAGTGGCTGAGGGCTTTGTGATTGGCCAGTCAGGAGCAAAGGAGGCTAAGGGGTGACCTCCTTGCTCTCTGTAGCTTCCTGAGGAGGGGAAATGGAGATGGAGGTGCTGAGCTCTTCTCCCTGGTATCCAGAGATGTGTATGAATGGTTCAAAGCTGCACCAGGGAAGGCTGAAAGTGGACAAAAGGCAGTATGTCTTTACCGAGACATACAGCCGAGATGGTCCATGTCCCAGGCCTGTCAATATTTACGAGGCTTTTGGACAATGCCCTTCATAACATGCTTTAACTTGGTCAGCCCTGAATTGCTCAGGCAGTGAGACTAAATGATCATTGTATGTCTTTTCCAATGGAAATTTTCTCCTCTTCTGTTCTGTTCTGGTTTCATGTTACCCCCTACTTCCCCAGCACAACCTCTTCATTAAGTCCTTCTTTACTTAACATAGCCTTTTTGATAACAACATTTTAAAGAGCTGACCAAGAATCATTACTGCCCATTTGTAACAAGTCCTCAAGGATGTTTTGAGGAGAAATGAGGGATTTTTTTTTCCCTTTGTTGTTGTTGGTTTTCTTTTCTTTTTCCTCCCCTCACTTCAAAAAAATATTTAAAAATGGCCAAAGTAATTACAGGCTTTTCATCCTGGCATTGGTCTTGAGCAAAGTTATGGAAAACCTGATCCTGGAACAGTTTAATACAAATGTAGAGGATAATATAATTAACACCAATAAATGTTAATTCATAACTCCTGTCAAACTAGCTCAATATAATCTTCTGAGCTTATACATTTGTGGTGATATAATGTACAATTGCAAGACATCTCATTTCATGCAGTATGACATTTTGATTAAGAAGCTACAGTGATAAGAAAACCACTGTGGCACATGCCAAATGATTACATTTTAACTACCTGGTAAGATTCAAAACATAGCTAGAAAAAACATTACTCATCAGGACCTTCTGTTGATATGCTCTTTCTTCTGGCTTAATGCTATTTCATATTTATTGTTAATGATGGAGAGCAATCATAACATTAAGACTGAAAGGGGTTATAGCTGACAAAAAGGCAGAGGGACTGGATAATAATAGATATGAGTCAGGGTAGAAAGCAGTTCAGATAGCTTTGTAGCCTAGCTTTAGGTGCCAACAGGCATTTCTGTACTTCAGCATATATATTCAAGATTGAAGCATATTTAGGACTGAAGCCTATGGATTTTGCTTTCTCAGAATCGGAGACCTGCCCTTCTGGGCACTGCAGGTCCAAAGGCTCTGGGATACTTCTTGTCAATTACTTGTTATTTTAAAAATATATACTTGGTTTGAAAGTATGGCCAAAATACCAAGCACGGGTTTTGGATATATATTCAGAGAAAGATGATTTCCTAGGAGGAGGGCATTTATATTATCTCTATATGTTGTGCTTATGCAATTGCTATTAAAGTAAGATCTAGTTCTGATGGTTGCACTTCAGCAGTTATTTTGAAGAGCTGTTGAGTTCACAAAAGAGCCTGAGGACTTCTCAGAGACTGAAAATAATTCCTTATGTTAAAAGACTAGAAGTGTTTATCGTGAAGGATAAAGGGTAGTTGCTTACCATCTCTAAATACCTTCATGGGAAAAAGAAAACTAATTATAAAGGTTAGAAAAGGTGTGTTAAGGTTCAAGGTCTGCATTGATGCTAGATGACTGCAGACAAGGTAAAACACACCTGTTTTTCACAGTGAGAATTATTAGGCATTGAAAGAACTTCAAGGACTAACTATATTGCAACACTACTGCTGGAAATGTTGAAATAAAGCCAGAATGCCTTTCTAAAAAAGTTTCTTCTTTATCCATAACTTTTTGGTTTGCAGCAGGGATTCAGAAAAATCTCATACCATGCAGAAAATGAGACGAGATAATCACCATAGTCTTTTCCTGAATTCAACATGATCAGTGGGGATGGTTTTCCAACAGTGAGATACTATTTAAAGCTTTCAAATGATTATAGGGGTAATTGGGCCCCAAGAGCATACGTTAGGGATAGTTGAGGTGGACTAGATGTCAGTATGGGTAGAAAGAAACAGGTTACATTCCAAAAGATAGTATTTTATTTGAAAATGCTGAAATGGGAATTTTTTTAGTACCTGATTGAAATCTATTTCAACTGGCTTTGGAATTACAGACTCACCTAATCCAGCCCTGCAGGACTTCATAGCAACCTTCAGTCCAAAGGGGCCTCTTACCACAAACAACAGCTCTTGTGGGTAAGAAATTCAGCCCTAGAAATAAATGAGAAGTGATCAGCATTGAGAGAGGACATAAACCTGGGGGTTCCCAGGCGTGATTAGGTGCTTATTAAGAGCAAAAATGAACGCAAGAGTCATTAGTTTTGTGTATTCTCCTACAGTATTTGGGGGTCTGTGAAGCATCAATAATGTTGTGTTTGAAAAGCATTGCACAGCTCTCCATCAATAAATCTGCAAAGAAAGATTCCTATATAAATGGCATTGCAAACCTGTATCTGCTTTCCCTGACATAGGCAGCTACAGCCATTTGCTGCTTTTCTTCATCATTGTTCACTTGAATTATTCAAGCACAAAAGCAAACCTATATGTGGTAAAGAGAAAACACTTCATTGGAATAATGAGTAATAGATCATGCATGCTACACTGTGTTTGTATATTGATTTTCTCTCAGATGGATGCATGAATGTAAATGGAGATTATGTGGGTAAATTTTCTACTGTTAAGGCAGAAATCGAACTGGACTGGTAATTATGGATCAAAGTCTTGCTTATGCTATTACTCATTTTTATTCCCATGATGTGCCTTGATGAAACTGTATTTTTTTGTTGAGGCTTTTCCAATATTTCTTGTACCTTACAACAGCCAAATTAAAAATCCATCGTTTTCATTAGCACCCCATTTGAAAAAAACATATGAAGTGATACTTCATGTTGTAAAATGAAAATGTCATTATGCCTAGAGATAAAAAGTCTGAACAGCCTGAGAGAAATTCTGATGCTTGTAGTGCTGCATAGATTAATAAGATGCTTTGACTTCACATAGCTTTTATTGGATGACAATATTATATGCAGCAGTAGGACTGGGAAGACAGAATAGGTGTGTTTGGCAGGACAGCTTGTGTAAGTATGTAAACACATAAGTATACAATTAGCAAAAAAAAATAAATCTTGATCATGCCACAAAATGCTATAATAATTTCATTATTTTTTTTCCCAAGGCTAATATTTTTAATTTTGAAGGTCAGTTGTGTTCACAGATATTGAGCCATCTCCTGAGTTTATTCAAAGTATTCCAGACACTTAAGAGAGGACAAGGACTACAGCTACAGACAGTGAAATTATTCCAGCTGAATCAAAAGTAACTGGTTTTGAAAGTGCCAGGATGGCATATAATTAATTGATTGGAGCACAAGAAATGTTGACTAGTTGTTTTCAAATTACTATGGAACACAAAAATTTAAATGTTGAAAAAATGGGTCTTCTGTTTATCTAATTTCAGTCTTTCAGGAAGTTCCAGTAATCAAAACCAAAAATCAATACAAATAAATTAGATCTTTGAAAAAAATGCATTGGTTTTCCAGATTTAATACTAAAGGCCAAAATCAGAGGATGAAATAACTTCATGTGCTGGAAACACAGACTTTAACATTCTAAAAGGGGCATTAGTTCATTTAACAATGTTGTCATTTTACAAAACTCTATTGAAAATGCTGCTTTCATGAAAGACAATTAAAATTCTCTCTCTAGGAAGAAAAAACAAAATAAATACCAATTTTTTTATGGAAATGCAAAAACTGACAGCTTCAAGTAAAAATATGTTCCTCAAGATTCTATTCCTCTTGTTGATATACAAGAAAAATAAAACACAAAAAACTTAATGTCATTTGGTTCTAGTAAGTTAGGACAAAGCCTTGGTTTTGCTTGACTTCAAAAGCTCTGTTGTCTTCAAACAGCCTTGGATCTGGTCTTTGCTTTTCACACTCTGATCTGTCAATATTTGATCTTTAGTATGCATGCTTATGAATATGTATGTACTTATAATTGAACATGATTTCGACAAGCACAAACAATGCTGCTGGCCTTGGGTTTGCTGGGGTTTTTTTCACTCTATACTAGTGTAGTAATTTGTCTATGATAATGGAAAACTTAAGCAAGGCATTGACACTCGGGATGTGCGTGTGTTTCTGGATCATTTACTTTTCAAACCTGAGTACTGAAAGGCAAATTTGGGCTACATTGTACTTGTACGTGCATGCACACACACACACAGACACACCCTGATAGTGCCAAATGCAACTGTGAATTAAAAACCAGAGATCTTTGGGACACAGAAAGCCTTTTTGTTCTCTGTTTGTTCAGTATCTAACAGGTAAGATCCTTGCCTGTGGCTGGGTGTCTCATAGCTAAGACAGCAATAGGTTGGGGCTTGGACTAGATGATCTTCAGAGGTCCCTTCCAACCCTGACAACACTGTGACTATACAAAAATGACACCTCTGAAGATATGTGTGCATTTCTTGTGTGGTTAAATACAGAGTTTATGGAGAAATATTGTATGCAATGAGTACCTGTTACCTCACCTAGAATGCCAAATTTATTTAGGATGAGGTGCAAAAGACTGAATGGCAGGATTAAATAGGGTCTTCTCTTGGCTTCCATATAAAAATAAAAAATATATATATTTTTTAAAGTTAGATATATGGTTTACTCAGTGTTAAGTCAATTTGATTTATTGAGATAATAATGGAGATGCCTCAGTGTAACAGTGTACCCATGTACCAGTACAGGCTGGGCACTGACCTGCTGGTGAGCAGGGTAGAAGAAAGGGACCTGGGGGTCCTGGTGGACAGGAGGATGACCATGAGCCAGCAATGTGCCCTTGTGGCCAAGAAGGCCAATGGCATCCTGGGGTGCATTAGAAAGGGGGTGGTTAGTAGGTCAAGAGAGGTTCTCCTCCCCCTCTATTCTGCATTGGTGAGGCTGCATCTGGAATATTGTGTCCAGTTCTGGGCCCCTCAGTTCCAGAAGGACAGGGAACTGCTGGAAAGAGTCCAGCGCAGAGCTACACAGATGACTAAGGGAGTGGAACATCTCCCTGATGAGGAAAGGCTGAGGGAGCTGGGTCTCTTTAGCTTGGAGGGAAGGAGACTGAGGGGCGACCTCATCAGTGTTTACAAATATGTAAGGGTGAGTGTCAGGAGGACAGAGCCAGGCTTTGTTCAGTGATGTCCAGTGATAGGACAAGGGGCAATGGGTGCAAACTGGAGCATTGGAGGTTCCATGTGAGTATCAGGAAGAACTTCTTTCCTGTGAGAGTGACAGAGCCCTGGGCCAGGCTGCCCAGAGAGGCTGTGGAGTCTCCTTCTCTGGAGACATTCAAACCCACCTGGACACGTTCCTGTGTGATGTGCTCTGGGTGACCCTGCTCTGGCAGGGGGGTTGGACTGGGGGATCTGTCAAGGCCCCTTCAAACCCCTGGGGTTCTGTGATTCTGTACTCTCTGTGGTTTCAACAAAGAAATGCTAGTAACACACTGAGTCTTCATTTTAATGAGCAGGACTTCTTTCTTTCATGAAACTCTTTTAACAACACGGATAAACTCTGCCACTCCTAATTACTCTGTAGTTCTAGTGATGGAAAATTAGCTTTTATTTTCACTCACATGCTGAAATTGCTCTGTGTGTGCATTGTAGTTGCATATTGCAGTCTTTGTGAAGTCATTCTTTAACTTTTTTTCTAAGATAATTGGGATTGTGGTGCTTGTTAACCTCAGAGTATAATGGGAGGATAAATGAAAATGTGTGGTAAGATAGTATTGTATGGTTTGAGTAAATACATTATTTGCAATACATAATTTTATATTGTTAAAAGATTTCCTTAAAATGAAACAACCAATTGCATTCTGCTCAAACATTGTGCCTTTAAGTGAGCTGTTCTTGGAACACTGTTGGCAAAATTGTGGCAATTCAGTCAACCATACCATGCCCTTAGTCTGCAAAAGACAAAGGAAATGGGCCATAGTTTACATTGTTCCTTAAAATCCACAGCAGTTATTCCTCTAAAAATCATTATTGTTCCAAATAGTGTCCTACTCTCAAAGCAGAAAGTTAAAACTACTGTAAGTCCTGTGGGTCACAGCCAGGAGTCATTTGTTTTCATGGGAAGCATTTGCTACACTATTGCTATTACTCCAGATTTGCTGCCTCAAGGTGCATCTTTTGCTCTCATTATAGAAAACTGGTTGGGCACTATTTTGCCTCAAGGTAATTTTCATTATTTCAGTGAACTGATGGTCTGATGCTTCAGTCAAAAGTTACTTTTCCTTCCTGGAAAATGATTTAAGCTGGTAAAAAGTAGTATTCTTCTCTGAGTTCCCAAGTGAAGTTTCCTGTTGTTATGTATTCCAGCAGTCTCTAGCCAGGCAATCACTGTGTGATTACTTTTAAACCAAGTACACTGATTTAATGATATGCAGTTTGGAAGGAGGCTTTTTTTCTATCTTGTCTGCACTGCAGGGCTTTGTTGCACAATCAGCTCTGGAGGCTGTCCCAGGAGCAGGGAGGCCCTGTGCAGAGGGCTTGAAAGCTTCTTCTATCCTTTGAGCTCTTTACTCGTGCCTTCAGGACATACAGAATGAATTGTAGGTCAGGTTTTTTTAGAAGAAAGGAGAGTTTCTTTGTACAAATTATTATCATGTGTCTATAGAGAAAGTCAGAAATGTATGTACTATGGGTACTTTCCTTGCAGCTGCAGACAAGTGCTTTTAGGTACATAGAGAATGATCACTTCTGGAAGGAGTAATTGAGACTATAATAATAAGAAGAATGCAGTCTGAAGTAGTGCATTGAGGAAAGCAGGCATAGCACATGCATCCTGGCTCTTCTGGATGCAAAGAGACAATTCAGGAGTCTCAACAGAAGTCTACTTGGCTGAGAGCAGAAGAACTGAAATAGTAATTTAGTTGAAAATTGTAATTTACTGTAGCTATTAAAGAAAAAGGCGTCCAGTACATGTTGTACAGAAACATGCTTGCCTTCAACATTGGTGCTTCCAGCTGAGGCTCTGCATTTCATTTCAGCAGTGGCAATTCACTGAGTAGTGTCATCAGTGTTTGTAACCTATAAACTGTGTCCTCTCTAACGAGTACTGTAGGAGAACCAGCAAATTTTCCTCTTACTCCCACTTTGCATCACTAATGCCACTGAACTAATGCCATCTCTTGACATGTTTCTTATCAGTCAGCTTATTCCTGTAAGAGTGTAGTACAGAAGGGACAGCATGTGTGGCTGGGTCAGCCTTCATCATAGTGAGAATTTTTGTATGGAATTCAGAGCTGAGAACAGATTAGGAAAGAAATGAATGCAGCTAATCATTATGGTAGGATTTCCCTTTCTTTGGATGCTTGTTAGATGTCTATGGATCTTTGTTGGACACTTGATTTGCAGCTCCTTGTAAAATTTGACTGAGTCATTGTTCTTTTTAATTTTTTTTTTAGCTTGCTGGAAGGATTTTTGACAGTGAAGGGGTATCTTGACAGGTTTTAAATTGGGATAAAGAGAAATTGAATAATTGTGTTGTAATAAAGAGCAAGGGAGGGAAGGAAGCAAGGAAGGAAGCCAGCCAGCCAGCAGATGAGCAGGCAGAGAAGGAGTTTTGCATATCCTTCAGGATGAATGCATCAAGTTTAACCACAAAACGAGAGAGGAAAATAGCTAAAATACCCTTTAAAAGGTTAAGAAGGTTATAATATTTAAGTAAAATAACCTTAGCACCCTCATAGAAACAGCTTGATGTAGCTTTCACCATGGACTCAACGGATGTGATTGGCTCCTTGGATCATCTGCAAGTGTCTACAATGTCTCTGTCCACATCCGAGCTGAGCAATCCCCTTTTTTAGTCATTGGAGAGAAAGTTTTGGGCACATTCATCTCTTTTTGAAGTGAAACTCTAAAACAGATTAGACAAGCTATATGCTAAAACTACAAATTTATCTTAAGTATAGAACAGAGGTCACAGTGTACAGGTCTGTGAAGGTCTGTAGAACTGACCTCTAGATCTCTAAAATCAAGTAAAATGAATACTGCCTGAGAGATACTGAATCAGCTTGTGACTAAGTGTGAAGATGATGGACTCTGTATTGTTTAATCTCTGCCTCAGTTTCTGTCTGCAAAACAGTATAATTTTTCCATAATGTTCTCCCACTGTTTATCAGGCTTCTTTCAGTAGAAGACCTTAGAAGCAGGAACTTCTGCCTTACTAGCCAGTATCTTTCTATCTGGTATCTTGTCCACTGTGCTGGTTATCATGGTGATACTGTTCAGAGGAGCAGTGACCTATGTGTGTACTTGAATTGTACATATCACAATCATAGAATCATAGAATGGCAAAGTTTGGAAGGGACCTTAAAGATCATCTAGTTCCAACCCCCCTGCATGGGCAGGGACACCTCCCACTAGATCAGGTTGCTCAGAGCCCCATCCAACCTGGTCTTGAAGACCATCCATGACCTCCCTGGGCAACCTGTTCCAGCATCTCACCACCCTCACAGGAATGAACTTTCTCCTAATGTCTAACCTGAATCTCCCCTCTTTAAGCTTCAAACCATTACCCTTTGTCCTCTCACTATGCTCCCTACCACAGCTTTCTTGTAGACCCCCTTCAGATACTGGAAAGTTGCTATAAGGCCACCGAATCTGAAGATTGCTTTGCTTTTTGCCATTCTCAAGCAGCTGATTCATAGACACACAGTTCTAGATACAATAACTGAGTAATGGAACGTTTCAATACAATAACTGAGCTTGGCACATTTCCTACAAGCTTTGATTTAATTTTTTGGTTCATTCTTCTGCCGTGACAGACAATCCTTGAAACATTATCATAACTTGTTGAGTAGTTCGTGCCTGTTAGAAACAGCACTTTACAAAGCCTCTGCTTAATCCCATATCTGTGAAATTACTTCAGTTTCTGTGTTGTAAATCTTTCTTTGGTGAGGCAAACTGGATTTGGGAGCTGATGTAGTCTAAAAATAAGCCAATCAATGGTTACTCATCCACATCAGTTCCCTTGTGCTGCATGGAGGAAAGTGCTGGAGATTAGTGGAATGAAAATAACCCTTAGGCAGTGAACAAGGCTCACAACATCCTGATGTACTGCAACACTTCCTACTCATAACAGCAGCAAGCTCCTTCATTAAAGCTCTGTCCCATTGTGACAAATACACAAGGCTTCTGAAATTACTGTCCAGCTTCTTGGGGTCACAGCCTTTAGATGGGCACAGTTCTCATTAAAATGTACGTGCTCATCTGGCAGAGGCATGATGAAAGCACCCACAGGTTTATCAACCTCTTCCAAATATGTCTGTCTCAAAATGATGAACTCAACACATAGGAACTTTTCCTTCTGACTCATTGTTCTAACTTTGTCTCCCAAAATCCCACCCTCAGCTTTTTATTTACCTTTGACTTTTTAGCTGATGGTAGCTCACTCATTTTACAGTGGTGTCACTGTCTGACTCAGGTCTGACAACAATGCACTCGATCCCCTCCTCAGGTAGGGAAGGAGAGAGAGAAAAAGAGAGAGACTTGGCTGGATTGAAAACTGAACTACACAGCTAATGATAGAAGAAAATGTATATACAATTATATGCAAATATGTTCAGATATGTGCAAAAGCCTCTCACCTCCCCCCACCCCCAGCAACTCCCACAGCATCTCCTCAGCTGGAACAGTCCCAAAGAATCCTGGAGCTGCTGCTAGAGAGAGCACAGAGTGATGAGGGTCAGGAGAGCTCGAGCCTGGGGGTCGATGGTGATGGATGAACAGAGTCCTCCCCAGACACCGGCCATGGATGGAAGAGAAGGGAAGAAGAAGAAGGAAGGAAGTTGTCTTCTGTGATCTCTGACCTTCCTCTGAGCTTACGTAGATATATGGAATGGAACATCTCTGGCCAGTTTTGCTGTCTGTCTAACTCAGCTTCCTCTGGGGGGTCAGAGATGTCCCTGTAGTGTCTGAGCCAGCGGAGTGAAGATGTGACCTTGAAGCCCCAGCAGTTAGAAAAACATTCTTCTCTTATCAGCCTTGGTTAGAACTGACTGGTGCTAGTTAAAGGAAAGCTTGCTGAAGTAAAAAAAAATCAGTAAAAGGAAAATTGGCTTCACTCTGGCTCAAACCAGGACAAGTGGCCTTCAAAAATTCTTTGAGTGGAATTTATTTTTACTAAATTAATTTCTTTTCTATGTAATACTGAGCTATAGTAAAAATACCCACCGTGTTAAATGATTTTGTTCACATGCTGTCTCTGTTGCTAGAAGATTAAGCTTTAATTTGTCTCATTCCTAATTAATCCATTGTGCCTCTACTTGGGTGACTTGTACGTACATTCCTTTGGGAGAAATCCCTCTGTGCTACCTGAGGGTAGCAACTCCATTTCTTCAGTGTTCTGATGGTTTGCTGTAACAGGACAGACTTACCTACCTGTTTCAAATGATGCCTTCTGTAAATACATTCTAGAAATTCCAGATTTGGAACAAAAAGCAATATAATTTATTCCGTCAAGTCTGATGTAGTCAGGCACGACCCCATAAAAGTTCTCAGGCATATTAACTCTTCTTCACATCTGAAATGGAAGAAATATGCTTCAGGCAAAGTGTAGAAATTAGTCTCAGTTCAGTTTTATTACTGTTAATCACTGTGACCGAAAGAAAAAGATAGTTAACATCTGTGAAGCTGAGGGAGCTGTTAGTAAGGAAAGAGGTGATAAGGTCAGTAGCCTCTACCAGGAAGAGAGAGAGTGACAGATTATTATCCCCTGTGGAGTCTTGAGGGTAAGCAAAAGTGATACAGTGAAGAAAATTTTATCATGTGAGATAAACTAACCTTCTTGCTGAATCCTTGATTTTACGAATCAGAGCAGAATAATAAACTCCATATCCAGGCTCACCTTCTGAAAGTTTACAGATACAAATGACCACAACTGCTTTTGAGATGAAGGAAAGCTGACAAAAAGAGACTCTTGATTTTTTACTGATGAGTCCTTTAAAAGCATGTAGTCTGACCTCTCCTGACAGCACTGAGGCTCTAGTGTCTATAAATTGCTTCTTTTGTAAAGTCATACTCATGTGCATGCTACACTTGCCATAAAGACCTCTACTGCTTGATTCATATCCCAAAATAACAAGTCACTCAAACCTGAAATGAGGGCAGGGAAGACACAGCTTGCAGAAGGTGGGATTTTGTGTGGCTTGGTTATGGAATCTGATGAATAACAGTAGCTTCATATTTGTGGTCATGGAGCCACCCAGAAATATCAAGTCTGGAAAGCCAAGATGTCTTTCAAAAATTTACTCATCCAGAATGATTACTGAGAGCTTCTGCCTGTCCAAATAGGCCACCATTTCCACAGAGACCTAAAACTCATGGAAATTAGAATTGAAAGGTTTCTTTGAATTCTATTTCTTGTAGGCATTGCTGCACAGATGCTCTCAAATCACTCAGAAATATTTCATATGCAGTATTTTTATTTAGCAGCTCAGTCAACAACTGTCTGTATCTAACCACAAGGTCAATATTTTTTTCTCTTCTTTATTATTGCAGGTGATTATGTAGTCATGACTATATACTTCGATTTAAGTAGAAGAATGGGATATTTCACTATTCAAACATACATTCCCTGTATATTAACAGTTGTGCTTTCCTGGGTATCCTTTTGGATTAAAAAAGATGCCACACCAGCAAGAACAGCATTAGGTAAGTTGTTAGTAATTCCCTTTTCTGCTCTCTTTGCATAGTTTCTACTACATTATAATTTTAAAATGTCAACTTCCCTTCAAAGAGACCAGTACCTCCATGCTTTGGATTATTGCTACCACATCTTGCAGACCCACATCCACTTATCACTGAAGCCTCTGGCTTTCTGCCTTTAACAGGCTAATTAAAAGCAAACTACCTTGACCCTTGGGAATGACACTGCTGCCTATTTTGCATAATATTCTAGAATTAATGTCCGTTGCCTTGTTCTCAGTGTGATATTTTAGTGACATTTTTTAAGAATAAATGAATAGTATTGCTGGCTTTCTTCCCTTCTGAAACTCTCCCCCACAGGGCATGATATCTTATATATGCAGAAAATTGTGAGATACAATAATATTAACTCATGTAAAGTGTTTTAGGTTCTGTGCTTGAAGTTAATCTTCACACTAGCTGTATAGATGTTTCTCATAGGTGATGGAGATTTATGCTGGTATGGGTTTTCCAGCAGCTCACTTGTGTCAGGACCAGCGTGTGCATTTTGGCATTCTGCTTTATGATACACTTAGAAATGCTAACTGTTTATTTTTAGGTCTATAGGAAAATCTGCAGGTTTTGCCAGCATCAAGGGCATAGGGCTGTATAATAGCCAATTATAGATATGCCTCAGAACTGCAAGAAACCAAACATTTTACTCCATGCTGTGGTCGCTGGGACTGCCAATGTTAACTGATTCAGAAACCTACCGGTCTAAGAAAAAAGGGGAGGCTTTGTCAATGTTTACATCTCTGTTTTCAAGCTTGGAGGTTATCATAACCAGTTATTCTTTGATTGCTTCTGCTGGAGTTTGTTACCATCTCCAGTTAACCAGCCCAAGTCTCTAGACCATTTCAATTTGAAAGAAGAAATCGTAAAAACCCAACCTGCTTAATTTTTTAGACTGATGTCAGACAGAAAGCAACTGAGTCCCCAGGATTAAAAGGGTGATACCACTGCAAGAAAAGAGGGGAGGACAAGGGCTGTGAACAGGCTGCACCTTCTTGGAGGACACACGAATGCAGCCTGCAGCAGGCATGGTTTTCTCAAGAGCTGCTGAGTGCTGCCAAGTCCTTGTTCAACCCCAGTATATAAGAGGCCATCCGTACAAACCACCTCTGCCTCCTCCTCCCCTAAACAGCTGTGCAAGGGTTGCCAGTTCTCCTCATCCATTTTCTTTCCAGTAACTAAGCATTTACTAGCAATAGTGGTTACTTACACATGAAACCATTTCTGCCTGGTCTTTCAAACACCATGGAGAAGTGCTCTACTCCATCTAGGCAAGAAGACACCTTGTTTGACAACACAGCCTTTATGCAGTTCTTAAAAATGACTTGTTCTGTTTCAGTGTGTCTCTCTCCTGCACTAATAAATCTGAACAACCACCAATTTTGAGGGTGGTGTGGTTTCTAGCATAAAAGCCCTGAAGCGGAAAGTAAAAATTTAAGTGCTAAGGAGACTTTGAAGCCCATTCAGCCTAAATGAGATTTTAGCTGATAAGTCTCTTGAACTTGTCCCTAAGTCTGATCCTGCTTATTAAATCCTTCACTCATACAAAAAACTTACAAAAATTTTCCTCCCAAAACTTCTAATGCTTCAGTAGCTTAATAACTTTCAGCTGAATGATAGAAGGAATACATTACCAAAAATATCCTCCAAGTGTAACTCCCTCACTAGTCACAGCTTTATTTAAGGAATTAAGCTATATGCCAGCCAGTGCCACTATCAATCCTCAGACATCTTCTTAAGTGAGGTTGTATCAGCTTTAATTCTTGTGAGGGCCATCCTTTCAAACCAAGAGCAGCTCAGTGACATCAATCTATGCCATGGGACCAGTAGGAAGAAAAGTCCCAGAAAACTTGCAGTAAGACAACTGCAAGCTGCCACCACTGCTTCATGCTTTACAGACAATTCTGTATTAAAACCCATTTTGCATGAGGTCAGCACAAGATCATAACCTGCTGGATTTGTCCCAGGAGTTTGTAAAAGGAACAGATGTAGCACTTCTGACTGATGCAAGTCATGTGGCGTCATGCGGGTCCAGTTTTCTGAGGTTGTTTTCCAAGCAAGGAATATTCAGTCCTTGCTCCCCTCATGTGAGAGCCAAAGTGCCTTTACACTGGAGTTTCAGAAACCTGACAGATCGTAAGACTTTCAGTACTTCTGTGACCCCCTCCAACTCCAGAGTAGTTGAAGACAATGCATACATAGGTGAAGACAGAACAGCTGTGTGACTGCCTGGTCCTGCCTGTGCAGACTTGCCTCTGATGGCCAGAAAATTGACCAGTTGACTTTTAACATATTTTTCAGTTGAACTCCTTTCTTCTTGAATTAGGTGACTCAGTGGAGATAAGAGATTTACCATGCTCCATCTTTTTTAACTAGGAGTCTGAAGCACCGTGTGTGTGCAGAGCCACACAGTATTCCTTTGGGTTATCCTTCATCATGCTTAAGAGAAAAGGGTGGAAAAGTGTCTTAACAGTTTGAATTGCTAGGTTCTGGAAACAGTGCTTATGAAACAAAGTTTACCCAACAGCCTAAGTACTGTTAAGTCTTTATTCACGGTGCCCAGACACAGGGGATAGCTCCTCCAAAATGTACCTGCCTTACAGGGTGAGGTGAGAGATACATATACATATATACAGCTGATCCTTAATTATGTGTAATATTTCTAAGAAATAGTTTACATATTCATTAGTTTCCCAAGAAATCATTTACATAAGTGTCCGGCCATTATCACATGCTTGTTAAGTCCATGAGGGTCCTTTACTTCATCCTTGAGTCTTCTTCATAGGAACCTTTTTTGGCCAAGTTCAGTCTCTTCTCCTGTTTATCTCTGCTGACCAGTAGAACTGGTTACAGCAGGTATCCCTAGTCTCAGTTGAATGGCTTCTTTCTTCTTCAAGGACCCTTGTATTTCTTCCCTAAAACTACTGACAAGCTCACACAAAAGGCTTTTACAACTCACTAGCAGTAGGCCCAGATGAGAGATTTACACCCAACAAGCAGTTAACTATTTGAAGTCAGAGTTTGGTTAGTGCTCTGTTCCACTTATACCCTGTTCCTGAGGAGTGTTTCTCACACCACACAGCTCTTTTCCAAGTAATTAGAAACATAAGTAGGTTGCATCAGTAGTCACAACAGTGTGACTTTCCTTGCCTCATCCCCTCAGCTAACAGGAACTTCAGACAAAAATTGTATTCATATATTGAGGTCATGAATTTGAAGTAAAAACATAAAAAAGGAGATGTTCCAAGGCTATATTCAATGGCTGTTGTGACTAACTCCTAAAACTCTGATGAAGTTTAAATTAAATTACTAGGCTAAAACACAGCTCTTTTTTTTTTTAATAAATAAAGTCAAATGCCAAGAAGATAATATATACGAGTCACCTCTTTTTGTGTGGAGTCCTGTTGGTCCCAAATTGGAAATGGCCTGTTGGCTCTTAGGATAGTGTAAGCAGATGTTTCCAGTTCACTGTAGGTCTGCTAGAATAATGCAACTTATAAATTTGTCAGAGCAACAACACACATTCACATTTGAATAGTGACATGTGGCTAAGTTGAGAATAATACAGCCAAAGACAAACCACTGAAGTTGTCCTGCTAATTAGTTGAAATGGATTGTAGACTCAGTGTACCAAACCTTTCCCAAGTATAGGTTCCTGCAAAGGACTAGCATCAGGGAAGTATTTCAATCTCTGGAATCAGTGAATAATATCCTAAACTATTGTCAACCACCCAGTTACATGAGGGAGAGATTTTACCTCTTTCTGAATGACACTAATAATAAGCTATTTCTGTGCTGGAAAAAAAAAAAAATGCAATGTGGGGATTTGCTTGTGAGGGAAAAAAAAAGAGACCAGAAGTATACTTTCAGGAGAACTGTCCTGAGATATCAAAGTGCTAATAAAAACCTTGATATCATAGCCCCTTTTTAACATCCACTATGAGGGGCTGAGGCCCATCGTGGCAGTGTGACTCACTCTAGGCCTCTTGAAGAGTCAATGGGAAACTGGAAATAGAATTTGAGTGTTGGATGAGAACTGTGTTTTGTGATCCCAGGTTATTCTGCCCTCCATTCCAAGAGAAAATAACTCCCTTTGTTGGCTTTGCTTGTCTGTAGTAATCAAAATTATCTTCTCCCAATGCTCACAGTCAAGAGCAGCCAGCAAAGGTCTGAAAAAGTTATGATCCAGAAAAGAATAGGTTGTTTTTCTTGAAGGTGAAGGGAATTAAGTTAAACTGAAGCTTTCAACCCAGTTTCCCCCTGCTTTATCAAAATGGGTGTAATATGCAATAGGACAAGGCAGTTACTACAGAGCAACTTCAAAGTGCATTTTAAAAAAATTCAGTGGGTATCAAGACCAGCAATGTGTTGGTGTAAAAGAAGATACTGTTTGTGTTGAATAAAAAATGAACATTGCTCTCTTTGTCATTCCTTTTTAAACTCACTCAACATACAAGCAAGTGATCATAACAGGTGCCAGACCACAAGGTGGAAAAATTAAATTTCTAACCAACTGCTAGCATAAGTAAAAGCAGCTCCCCCTTCCTCCAGTGCCCCACACCCTCAGGAAAATAAGAAAAAATGAGCCTCACTGACCAAACTGTTCCTAACACTGAAGCTCCTGCTACCTCACTTTGCATACTGTTTTTCAGTAAGGAGCTTTTAAACAGTAATAGTTTTAAATAACTGCTTAGGCCAATGGTCTAAAGGTTAAAGTGTTCTCATGCAATATGTATCACTGCATCATTTGATCTGTTAGACAACCCTTTTTCATTTATCAAAGAGCATCTTTGGTATAGAATTTGCTCAGAGAATATAAATGCCACAAAGCAGAATGTATACACAAACTTGTAAGCTCCCACTTACACCTGCCTACCTGAGAAATTTGAAGCTATGTTACTTCAGAGCTGTCCTTGGCTATTAAAATTCTGTTGAAAAAGACAGTTCAAGAGCACTGTGAATTTTGGTAACAAATGCAAAATTTACTTTACAAGATGGGCTTTCCAAAGTGAGAGACTTAACAGTTTCATCTGGTAAGGTACATTGCATTTGAAACCACTCAACAATGTGGATTTGCTTAGCATGAGAGATAAAATGAGCTAAGTATGGAATCTTATTCTCTTTGGAAATAATGTGTGCTGCATTTTATTCATATAAGCATATCTCCATATTCTGACTTGTAAATGTATAGGAATAGAAAACAGTACCATGTGGCACACATCCTTTCTCTTTGCTCTCTGTATGTATTCCCATAAGACTCATTTTAATGCTTCAAAACTTGTGCCTATGTGTCACATGTAACATTGATACACATTTATTCTTTCAAAAGCTCCTTGCTTGCTTACAGTGTGAGGTGGGATCCAAGTTCAAGCCTCAGCTCAAATTAAGAATAATGCTTTCCTATTGGATTTCATATAATATAAAATATTTTGCATAAATGATAGTAGCAAAAATGTGTTTGTTTTACCTTTGGATGTTTCTGTCTATGTGTTCAGCAATCTTGTCATGCCCTTGCCACCATTTGAAGTGTGATATATAATCCAGAACTATGATGGCTTGTGATAATGCTAAACTTCCTGTAAGGTTTTCTATTCCACTGGCAAAATATGATTAGTTGTCAAAGAGACTGAGGATAGACTGTTTAATACCTTAAAACCACAATAAATCTCAAACCATTGCTGTGTCTATATATTGAGCGGAACCTACTTTGTTTCAATCAGCTAAAATTATTCCACAGCCACCCAAACCTCACAGATTCTGTCTCAGTGGGGCATTTACAACATGATTTACTGGGCTGCTCTTGCTTAATTCTCATCTAGAGCTTCTGGGTCTTCACAGTCTCAAGTATGATTCAGGTAGGCATTTCACATTCAGGCTTAAGGCACTGATATGGGGCTGAGTTGAGGATTTCCATCCTTAAGTACAGGGGCTAATGGTAATTTTTTGTTTTAGTTCTCTGCCTTCCTATCCATAATCCCTCTGGCAACTGATGATCATTACAGATACCTACACAATGCTTCTTGTCACAAATAATACAAAATGATGCATCCACTTCAGCAAAAAATAGAAGAAAAATAGTGTATTGCCAATACAGCATTCAGTAGAAGCATCACAGACCTTTGTAAAAAATGGTTTGGAGCACTGAGAGCTTTTTTTTCTTCTTTAATTCCTCTTTTTTTTTTTGCCTTGTAATTAAAAAAGTGTCGTAAAGTAATCTGAGTTCTTATCACAGGATAAGTGGGAAACAAAAACTCACCTTTGAGTCCAGGTAAAAAGGACACTGAATATTGCACTTGAAGAAGACTACTGGTTTTAAGAAGTTTTTTAGAGGTAGCAAGGTACCTGCAGATGTGGCTTTGAAAAGGACACATTTGTGTTTGAAACCTAAATGTAGGTTAGCAAGTGTTAAAGGACTTTATTTCATATAGTAGAGTATTTCATAGTCTGAATGCAATTCTTCTGAAGTCAGTGACTCCCAAGGTCTGAGTCATGGTCACACAGGAAGTTGAATTAACAGACAGAAAGTAAGGGCCAGATCATGGCTAGTGAGTCAATAGCTTCTGCAGCTGGACATCTTTGCTGTTGACTACTGTGATGAATGGCTGAGGATGGGTTTGTTTCTGGAGCTTTTTCAATGCATCAGCTATTTACAGTACTGCTTCTGACAGGTCCACAGAGTTTATTGGATCATGTCAGCCACCTCTGCTTATAGTGGGATGTGGCACAGTTGACAGTAAATAGAAATATTTTCCTGGTAGCCCTCCTCCAATCCTCAGGCACCTCTCGTGTTCTCCATGACCTCTCAAAGATGATGTGGAGTGGCCTAGCAATAACATCTGCCAGCTTTCTCAGAACTTGTGGACGCATCCCATCAGTCCCCATGGGTTTCTGGATGTCCAGTTTGGCTAACTGGCCTCTAAACTGGTCCTCCTCTACCGAGGGAGAGTCTTCCTCTCTCCAGACCTTTTATCTTACCTCCAGGGTCCAGGATTCAGGAGGGTCAGCTTTAGCAGTGAAGACTGAAGCAAAGAAAATGTTCGGATAAGGCCTCCTCTGTGTCTTCAGCCACAGGGGCACCCATCTCATTCATCAGCAGGCCTACATTTCCCCTAATCTTCCTTTCTTTGTTGATGTACTGAAATAAACCCTTCCTGTTGTCCTTGATAGCCCTCACCAGGTTTAATTCCAAATGGGCCTTAGCTTTCCTCATTGCATCCCTGCATTTTCTGACTGCATTCCTGTATTCTTCCCAAGTAGCCAGTCCTGTTTTCTATACATTTCCTTCTTCCATTTAAATCTTCTTTTCAGAAGATGGTTATTCATCTCTGCAGGTCTCCTACCACCTCTGTTTGATTTCATCCTCACAGGGATGTGGTTGCATTTAGTTATTGTTCCTTGTACAAGAAGGTTGAAGCCCAAGCAATAATCTGCCTTCTGGCTGTTCCAGGAGCTTTCTGACAGTTTCAACCAGGAGGGTCATTCTTGTGAATTTCTATGGTTTCTATCAAATGCTACAAATCAAAGGTGGCCATTCCTTCCTAACCAGGAAGTATTCAAAAGTAATCCCCAGATACTTCTTTCTCTCCAGAGTGCCATTTTTGGGAAGAAATTTTACTATAAGGCGGAATTTCAGTCATCCCCTGCCATTTCAAACACTGTGTACTATTGCAGAATATCACTTTAACTATAAAAAGAAATTTTACCTTATGGTTATGGGGTTTTTTAGAGCATATTCTCTCTTGAGGCTTATTTGAGAGAGAGAGCTCTATTTTTCTCTCTATTTTTTCTTTCAGAAGGCTTGAGGTTCATAACAAATGATTGAAAGCATCAGTCCAAAGTGGGAATGAAAGAATTCACTCTCAGAAATGAAGAGAAATTCTGTGAATTACCAGAAGCCAAATAACTGACACTCCATAAAATTCTTTCTAGGATTGGTTTTATTGTTTCAAGATGTTTTCCATTAACTGATTCTCATTATATTCATGATTACTAAATCAAATTTAAGATGTAATGCTTTGTATAAATTAAAAAGCCTGTTTCCATTAAGGTTACATCTGAAGTTTGTATGAGAGTCTATTTTCCCTTAGTCAGAAAGAAAACAGTGGTGGAAGACTTCCAAAGAAGCAGCAGTGTGAAAACATCTTTTCAAAATTCATGGCCAGGACTTTGTTGCAAAATTTCTTCTCTTTTCTCTTCCCCTAATCCCCACCCCATTTTTTTTTTCTTTTTTGAGCACAAGTTTTTTTCATCAGAGCAGTACCACTGTGAAAAAGACCTTCATCATTCTCTAGGTTTCTTATTTTTTATTTTTCTGGATTTAGTACCTTTTCTGCTTTATAGTTTCCTACAAAAATGAATTCATTTCCTCCTTGACACTCACGCCCATCTCCAACATGACTGGGACCAAAAAAAAAAAAGGAAGAAATTAAGAAAAGCATATTGAGAGGCATGCAAATATCACCTTTGCAAGGATTAATAGATACAGATATAGATGATGTAGATATAGATATAGATATAGATATAGATATAGATATAGATATAGATATAGATATAGATATAGATATAGATATAGATATAGATATAGATATAGATATAGATATAGATATAGATATAGATATAGATATAGCTGAGGAAATCTTTGGTTAGGTAATACCACTGGCTCTACTGATACAATCTTCCATGATTTTTTAAACTACAAAATGAAATTAATCAATGATTTGGGTACACTTTGGATTTCTGTTTTGTGCTTCTTTTTTTCTCCCAAGGTTCTTCTGCAACACGGAGAAATCACATTGCATGCAATTAAATCAAGTCTCTCTCTGCAGGCATCACTACAGTGTTGACCATGACAACCCTGAGTACCATTGCAAGGAAGTCATTACCCCGTGTCTCCTACATCACTGCTATGGATTTGTTTGTGACTGTCTGTTTCCTGTTTGTCTTTGCTGCTCTGATGGAGTATGCAACCCTCAACTACTACTCCAGTTGCAGGAAACCAAACTGTACTAAGAAGAAAAAGTCGGTAAGATGGGAGAATTTAATTTCTTTCCCAGCATGTGTTTGGCTCAGAGAGCAGAGGATCATTCGGTGACAGTCTGTCATCCCAGGATACACCACTCCTCCAAGCTCTTCCCAGCTTGTGGGGTGATCTGCCCTGAAAGCTGATGGGAAAAATGACCCACAGTAACAGCAGAAGCAGTTACGTACTTGTTGAGTGAGATATGTTCCTAACGTGGTCAGCCTGCTGACCATGAAGCAGCAACCCTGCCTATGTGACTTAATAACCCTGCCTATGTGACTTTTGTTCTCCAGCTGCTGTGCTGGTAGTCGTAAGGGACTCCCAGTGAAACAGGTTGCATAGCTGGTTATACAAATATATGCACTTTAATGTGTATTCAGATGCATCTGCTATTTCATGGCTTAGCAGGTCTAGAAATATTGATGAATTTTACCAAAGGCATTTCAATGTCTCCACTGGGAATATCACTTGGTTTCAGCACTATTCCCAAGGGAGCTCTTTCCTGAGTACAAAAGGTTTTTCTATATGGCTGCATTTTTGGCCAAAAAGGCACTTCCAGAAGTAATACCCAGACATACACAAAAGCTGTTTATTTAGAATCAATGAAAACAGTCATTCAGGAAGCATTGCCTGGCCTATTTCCTAACTGACTACAGGAACAACAAGGGGCCATGTAACAGAGAAAAAAATCTCAGTGTAAATACAGGGAAGTGCAAGTGGGTTGTTCACTTTGGATCAGTGGAAAAGCTGGTGAATTTGAGATCAGTAGCTGGAGATGTTGGATGCCATTTTATGTCATTGAGGGAATATGGCCATTTGAAGACAGAAATACAAAGCCAACTAGTAAAAATGTGAAGGAGGAAACCAAAGAGAGGGAAGGCTAAATTCAAGGAATAATAGGTCACAACTGAATGGAGAGCTATAACAAATGATTGAATGAAGAAATAATGAAGGAGAAGCTGGAAAGAGTATGGAATTAGAGAGAGAGCCTAGAAAGCCATAGACTTGGTCAATGAAAACTCCATTAAACCTCTAATAGCTTCTTGTAAAAATGCATTACACTCAAAAAGCAAGAGTGTTAAACAAAATAAATGCACAAGACAATAAAACTGAGCTTGCTACTGATCAGACAAAAATTGTCATCCTGCAGAAAGGCAGAATGGAAAAGTAATGAGTATCTTGGTGAGTAGGATGCATTTCCAGACAGGTGAATGTAGATTATGGAAAGCATGCAACCTTGATGAGATTCAATTGTGGCAAGAATAAATGCTCACTTATCTACTGTGTGCTAAATAAATAAATGTAACGGGTTGAATGAAGGCTTAAAGTGGATGGAAACTAGGTGTGCTTTCTGCTGAGGTTTCATGCAGTTTTAAAGTGTACAGAATGTTATGCTGAACATATAGAACACTCAGGAGGAAGTGTTTTATGGACAAATGCATTCAAATGTTTAGTTTACGAAATTATATTGAAAAGTAGATGCCTATAAAGCAATAAGTATGTTTTCTTCTGAATATTCTTTTGTTATCTTTATTTAAGCTACCTGATGTCAGTTTTGGTCATGTGATGGTAAGTAGACAATTTTATTCAGTGAGAACAAAAGAGGTATGAATATGTGGTTGACATTTACTTGGAATAATTCCTGACAAAGCTGTCATGTGATGTTCTGCTTTACCCTGAGTTCACTATAAAAATTGTTCTGCTTTTTTGTTGAAAGGTCATTTTGTCCTTAGCTGTGGCCAAGAAACATAGCTGCCTCTTTCTATAGGGACCTTTCAAATTATTTTGGAGAGGGAGGAGGGTCAGGTGCAGAATATTGTTTGTTATTTTTACCTCAGAAATGTTGTGTGTCTGCTTCACATAATACTGCAATTTCTCAATACATTTTTTTAAAAGTTAACAAACACAAGTTATATCATAAACTTCTATGGAGTTTTAACTGAGTTTCATAGAAAATAATTCACTTATGCATATCTGTAAAATCTTTAGCAAGCTTTAGGGTGGGTTTTCAAATAAGTTAGGCACAGAAGTCTCACATAGTTAGGTGTACTGTATCTATAAATTCTATTCCCCATACAACTATTTTTATACATACAGCTGTAATATAGTCAAAACAGCACAAAATTGTGTCTCTACATTGCATTAAATCTGAAACTGAAATACATACTATCATATGTATAGATATAAAACATTCAGAGTGCCGGTTAATCAGCAGGTTGGCTGGCCTGCTTCCCAGCTATCAGATGCAAGTAAGAAAAAGTGACAGAACTGAACCATTGCTATTACTGTTCTTGGTTTGGATATGCTAAAGTTTATAATTGACAGGATTTATTATTTATTCATCATTAATAAGTTTATGCTGAAGTTTATAATTTACAACCGGTAGCTCCCTGCCAGGCTTGAGAGGTGGGCCCATGCCAACCTCATGAAGTTCAAAAAGGCCAAGTGCAAGGTCCAGCACCCACGTTGGGGCAATCCCAAGCACAAATACAGGTTGGGCAGGCAATGGATTGAGAACAGCCTGAGGAGAAGGACATCAGTGTTGGCTGATGTGAGGCTGAGTATGAGCCAGCAATGTGCACTTGCAGCCCAGAAAGCCAAACATGCCCTGGGCTACATCACAAGAAGTGTGGCCAGCAGGGCCAGGGAGGTGATTCTCCCCCTCTGCTCCACTCTTGTGAGACCCCACCTAGAGTGCTGTGTCCAGTTCTGGAGCCCCCAACACAGGAAGGACATGGAGCTGTTGGAGCAAGTCCAGAGGAGGGCCACAAAGACAATCAGAGGGCTGGAGCACCTCTGCTATGAAGGCGGGCTGAGGGAGTTGGGGCTGTTCAGCCTGGAGAAGAGAAGGCTCTTCCAGAATCTGAAGGGGGCATGCAAAAAAGCTGGAGAGGGACTTTTTACAAGGGCACACAGCAATAGGACGAGGGGGAATGGTTTCAAGCTGAAACAGATTTAGATTAGATATTAGGAAGAAATTCTTTACTGTGAGGGTGGTGAAATGCTGGAAGAGGTTGCCCAAGGAAGTTATGAGTAACCCATCCCTGTAAGTGTTGAATGCCTTTCTTCTTTTTAACATCAATTTTGTAGCCAGGCATAGAAATTTCAGTCCCTGAGTAGGAAGTTTTAATAAAGGCCTGCAATGAATGAATAATAAGTGACACAGCAGAATTCCAGGTGTACTTTAGTCATAGCTTTTTTCTTTTTTTTTGCCTTTTATCTTTAAACAAGAAGATAACTTGCACAATAATCTTAGACCTTCTCTGTGTGGCAACACATTGTAAAAGGTGAAAGTCACCGGGACTGGTCACCTGGAACTGTATAAATGACAGAGAAGACCATGTAGGCACAATTTGTGTCATCTAACCTCAGAGTTAGTGTCTTTTCAAAACAAACAGATTTGCAAGAGTCTGCTTCTAAACCACAGCCTGTTCCCAGCCCACAGCACAAGCACCTGATTTTAACCATCTACTTAGAATGAGATGAATTATGTCCTAGAGGTGATTTGCTGGGTGCCACTGGGCAGCTGCTCAGGTGTAGTTACCTATGCTGAGGATGCCAATATCCACACAGAGGGATGCCACATCAAGTTCTTAGCTCAGGAACTAGCATTTTTAATGAGATGGGCAATATTATCATTACAAAGCCAGCAGAAAAAGGAAATTTTCCTCTGAGGCACATCAGTCATATCACTGATGTGTTTCACCTCCAGAGTGAATGTTTCCAGGTGAGCCCCAACACCTCCCACCGGAAACGTTGTGCATTTTGCACAGGGAGTGTGGAAGCAGGGGGCCCAGAGCACACTCCAGAATGCAAGCAGGTACCATGCCTAGCTTGTTAGCACACCCCCAGCACCATCCTGCAGGCAAAGGCAATGCTCAGCACAACCACGGGGAGAAGAAGTTCCCCCGAGGTGGAAACAACAGTCCTGACAGGGCTGGAGCGTCGCCGCTTTGCAAGGGTGGTGCAGACACGGGCAGTGCAGCTGATGGGACTTTTCCAGTGATACTAACAGAGGAGGTGACATTTGTGAGGACAGAATGGGTGGCTTGGTGGTAGAGGAGACTCTTGTGAGAAAAGCACGTTTCATGAAAAGGAAAAGTCATGACAGAAAAGCTGACAAAGTGTAAACAGGGAGTGCACTGAGGAAGGAGACGTTTGTAGGCATGAGTGGAATTGTGGGGATACATGTTATCCAGGGGGTCTGTTTCTGAGAACAGTTAGTGTGAGGAGTATCAAGAGGACTTGTCTAGGGATGGCATTTTGAAATCCTCAATATCTGTTGCTGACCGTATCTGTTTTTAGAGGTAAAGAGGCAGTGAATGCCACTACACTAGATGGAAAAGGTTCCATAGTGACGTGGGGAAGAGGGATGTCTCCCCTATTTTTCATAATCTATTCTGAAAACTGCAAGTATTTAAAGCAACTTGCAAATAATATTCTGGAGGCAAGTGAACTCCTAAGTGTGAAAAAAAGTATTAGTGGGAAATCCATGCCTGAGTTACCCAAGTAGAATGTACCTGGAATTATTTACCTTTACACTCCACAATCACACTATGGAAATTCATCTTTTGAGGAGCAGAGAGATAATCTCTCAATCTAGACTTGCTCTAGTATGAACTGCTTAGTCCCAGCTCCTGTGATTTTTCCTCATGATTAGTAATTCCGGTCGGCACCATCCACGGAATCTCATCAAAGTGTTGGTTTCTTTTTCTCTCCTCAGAATTATTCTGTACTTGATATGAGGCCACCAACGACAGTCATCACATTGAACAATGCCATGTATTGGCAAGAATTTGAAGATGCATGTGTCTATGAATGTCTGGATGGGAAAGACTGCCAGAGCTTTTTCTGTTGTTATGAAGAGTGTAAATCAGGCTCATGGAGGAGAGGACGGATTCACATAGACATCTTAGAACTGGACTCTTACTCTAGGGTCTTTTTTCCTACATCCTTCCTGCTGTTTAACCTGGTCTACTGGGTTGGATACCTCTATCTTTAAATGTTGCCTGTGGTGGTGAAGACTGCTTCACACTGTGGAGGGATGGATGGTGAAAGTGCAGAAGAAGTGAAGGACGTGGTCAGTGTCACCTCAAATCACAAAGTTCCCCTGAACCCTCACCATCACACAGCCTGAGGAAGAATTTTCAAATGTAATTGCCTGAAAAAGACAAAACGGGGAAGAATTCTCTCCTTGCTGCTGTTCATTTTAAGGAAAAGATTCCTACTGAATTCAGCTGAATTTGTAGTGTAAGCAATGTTTATGAATAACTATTGTATATTAGAATCTTTACTATTCTCTCTTGGCATAGAAGCTGTACACAATTCAGGCAAAGGTTAAATATGTCATTTTTATTCTTCATTCCCATACTTCCTTCAAAATGCTGCCATATCCCTGAGGCTCAGAACAACATACACTGGCAAATAAGCCAAAGCTGAAAAAACCCACTCCTTTGTATTTAAACTTCCTTGAACTATGTCCCATAGGTTTGGGGAAATATTTCATTGCAGTCTATTTTAGTTAGAGAAACCACCCAAAGACAGAAAGGAATGTCTTTGGTGGGATCAAAACATGAAGTTACTCTCTAAGTTCCTTTCTGTAAAAGTCTGGGATTCATGGAATTAGTCACATATACACATATTGGTTTTAACTTTAGGTGAAAAGGCAGAGTTACAAGAAAGCTAATGTTTTGATATGAATAAAATACTTGCCTATCTCTGAGGGACCTGTAGGTGGAACTTTGCAGTTTTTCAAGCTTTTAACTGTCTCTTTTTTATGACTGGTTAAACACAGGATTATCCTTGATTTCTAAAGTACTCTAAGCAGGACAAGACTCCTGCTTGTTTGTGGCATTGTAGCAGATCATAGTTGATAGGCCATGAATAAAAATGATTCCACAACAGTACTAGGAATATGTGACTTGGGATTGCAGTTTACTAAAAAGTGCTTTCATGCACTCTTATTTTTTCTCAAAGTTATTTTTCAAAATCCATAAACAAAGGACATCTTTTCTTCCTTCCATAAAGTTAAATATTGCAGTCTTTGCTTATGGCTCAATGTTCAAAACTGAACATTTTTGACTTGAAGGGTGCATTACAGGAACTCAATTGTCACACTTGGATTAAACATGGAATAATTGTCACATATAGCAAAAAAAAAGGTTTTGATTTTTTTCCTAAAGTGCCAACTACATTTCACCCTAAAAAGCTATTTTGTATTTTTCAAGCTTTTGACCATTAAATTCTTAAAGTCCTCATTTTTTTTTCCAAGACTACTTTTACACTGTTAAAGTAAATTACATCTTTTACAGACTTTCTCAGTAACTCTTATTAAGCAAACAAAACAGATTAAAAACTAAATTGCAATGGCTTTTCTGTACCCTTTGGATGAAAAATGGTTACAAATTATTGAAGTTAAAACGTACTTAAAACCAAAACTCTGCTTTTTTTTCTTTCCTAGAGGATCTGATAAATTTTTTTTTCTTAAGTCTGTCTCTTCCACATAGGATTTGATAAAAAATGAATTATAGACATGATTGAAGAGCAGCTCCTTTTCTCCTCAGAAGGAAAATCCTGCAAAAGAAACCCAAAACCTACTGCAATGGTAATTCTACATGGACAGAAATGCTGTCATGTTCTTTGCAACATCACTGTCTGTCATTGCTGTTTCTCTGTGTTTTCAGGGAGATTTTATCTGAACAAAATGAGGAACACAAAAGTTAGCCATACTTACTCCAAATGCCTTTTTTCAGTTTTCATTTGTCTGAAATATTAGAGGCAGAGAGGTAGGTTTAGGTGTGTGTGTGGGTAATAACTTCTCCTAGGATTGACAACATTCAGATTAGAACCACAGAGAAGAAATATTTTGAGGCAGAATCAAAACTTGTATTTTTAGCAAAAGCTGCCCAATCTATTTTCTTCTAAACCAGTTAGGACCTTTTGATTTCAAAATACATGTTGAAGTTGTGCTAACTTCTAGTGGCAAATGAGTCTCTATAACCTGTCACTCTGTGTCCTGCACTTTGAAGTCTGGATTTTATTTAAAGATAAGGGTTATATGTTCAGCAGTGCAAGAAGGCAATTGAATTGAAGTTGAATATCCTAATCTGTAATGATGAATGAATGTACTCCAGCAGCTACCCTCAGCCATATTTTGAGCCTAAATGATGGAAAGTTATCCTTTAGGGACCTGATCCTGCAAACCCTCTGCACAATCAATTTATTTTGGTGGGAATGTTAAGACAGATGAGGCATAAGAAGGTTCCTTCCACCATTAAATTCTGAACAGGTAAAGTGAGATTTCTCTAGTAATTCCATACTTGAGTGAATGCCCTGGGATTAAATGTGGAAGTGGAATGTTCCCATTTTAGATTATGAGCATATGTTTTTCTTACACTTCTGCTCATAGCTTCCTGCTAAAAGCACACCAACCCATCAGGATTCTTCCTTGGAAGACTGATTCTATGAAGTCCATTCATATTGCCTCTGTTTTCTGAGTGCTTTCATGTATTTTCCACAGGCCTAACCATGAAAGAACCTGCAGCCACTCCTGGCTTCTGTTCATATACTGACAGCAGAGAACACATTCCACATTGTAATGTATTCAAGTCTGGGGTTATGTACAAAAAATTGATTTGTAAGGTGGCTTTCCTTGCTCTTCACTGTAGAGCTCAAGGCAGATAAGCTTTCCAGGCTCTGCATCTTTCAAAATGCAGTTATTCTAGACACCTAGAGAATGTGGTCTGCATATATCCATATCCTTCTGTAGTAGGAAGAATATCCTCATTAATCTCCAGGTTTTCTTTTGCTTCTTTCATAAATTGCAAAAAAAACCAACAACACAACACTTCTGTGCTCTGTCCCATAAGAAATGTAAGAGCCACCTTTTAACATTTTAGCACATTTTCATAATTTAATGTTCAAGACTTGCATTTATACTTCTTTTTACCCTTCCAAGAAAGGGAAGGAAACAGAGGAAGGCAAAAAAATTACTAGTGAAGTGAACACATTCGGGTATGTATGTAAACAAAAACGTGTCTTCCCATTACATCCCTTCCTTTTTGTATAGAAAAGACAATGAGGGTTTGTTTAGATAACCAACTTTTCCCAGAAGGATCTAAAGTCAAACCTCTTATTGTCCCTCTTCAATGAAAAATGAAAGGGCAATGTTTTCCTGCATCGAGGGCAGCATTTTTGAGGCAAACAAGGATGTGTAAAAATACTGTTCTGCTTAATTCAATCTTCTCAGTTCTTCTGGCTCAGGTGTATCACATACTGATGGCTCCTTCTTTCATAGCCATCCTTCCATGAGGAGGAGTATAAAACTTGCAGCTAGTTGATACTGCCTCCATGTCCAGCAGTAATGTAGAACTCAAGTACGTCAGACAGTTTAAGTGTAACTTCCTAATCAACAGGTACAGCTGTAGATTAAACACTTCAGGCACTTGGATTATCTTTTTTTTTTTGTCTCTTTTAGAAGCTCCTTTTCTCCTTCATCAGCTCTCAACTATCTATTGGTATATTGTACATATCAATAAAGTGATAAAAAATTACAACAGGAAGGCTCAAAAAGGCCAGACTGTCTTCACAGAGACAGTGATGAGTAGTTAAGCTAAAAAGAGGATAATTTTTTTTTTTAGGTTTTTTTTTTGCTGTGCAGTCCTTATCCTCTTATTCAGTTCTTCCCACCACCCACCCACAGATAATTCCAAGTCATCCACCTGGCAATTTGCAGATTTGTCACCTGGAGCAGCAGTGACACATGAACCTGTGAAGCTGCTAGGAAATTATATTTCTGGAATTGGAGGCATCCTGACAGATAACTCAGATGGGTGTCTATCTCAAACACTTTTGCAGCCCTAATGTGTCTCAGAGCCTAACAGCTCACATTGCTGCATGAATTGATCACAACTCCCCTTACTCAGTCATTTAATGAAGGGCAGGATGCTTGCTTACTTTTTACACCAAATTTCACCATACATAGAGAAAAATGACTCTACTCTGCCCATGACCCAAGCAACCAGGTGCAAGACAGCTCTGGAAAGACCACAGCTGCTGTATTGCTGACTTCGTGGGAAGGGAGACTTAATATTTTAAGACAGATATCACTAGCCTCACAATCTGGAGGGCTGGTGCTACCTTCTAAGCTTTAAATCAAAGCTCCCACTGTGACTTGTAAAGGCTGTCCAGAACAGACTGCACTTTTCCCATTGCCTGCTCTTTCTTGGCATCCATAAAGCACTAAGAAAAGGCACATCCTATTGCAGTCTTAGCTGCCTACACAATAGATTATTTTTTCCAAGGTATATTCTTCTTCCTGCATACAGTGATATCCTTGTGTCTCTAGCATTTCTTGATATTGAAGGGTATATTATTCCTGGCCTGAGTTTCAGAAAGAGGAATAATTACTTTCCTGGAATTCTTCCTTAGCATCACAGTGTGTGACCAACACTCTAGACGTTTTCAGGTTACACATTGAACATTTGTCTGATTTTTCTTTATTTTTTAAAGAGTTTTGTGGTTTCTAAGTAGCAAGAAAACTACAGTTCAGTAGAATCCTTCCTTCTTCACTCAGCAACTTCATTCCACCAAGAGACGCAGAGCACAAACTTAAGGCTGATGTTAACCTAATCCAAGTCACTTCCCAGAAGACAGTTTCAAATAGGCAAAAAGCAAGCTATGCACTGGGAATTAATTTCCACAGCTGAAAGGTGAGGCTCTTTCCCCTTTAGGGCTTTTTTTTCTGTTTTTCTGAGTTAATTTTAGTTCCTGCCTCCTTCCATCTCTCCTTCACCTATACAATTGGCAAGCACAAAATCAACTCAACTTGCACTTACATACTGAAAACTTACATTGAAACTTACACTTATATACTGGGGAAAAAAAAATGAATAGTGTCATTAGTCTTGTACTACATTTATATGCCTACAGACCTATGTTCACTGCATTGTCTTCTTGAAGGCTTCCAGTATATATGAGAAAAAGAAGGCCTTCCTTCAGTGTTTTGTGGCCTTAAGAGTTTTGCCTTTTCTCCTGGGATCCATGGTCTGTTTGGACAGTAAAAAAATAGAGACGATGCTTTCCTTATAATTTAGGCCACTGTTTTAGAACTAAAACCAAAACCATGTTTTGTATCTATGGTGAAATGATGTTATAATAGAAAAAAAAATCATCTCTGCTTGAACTGCATTGCTTTGACAAATTAAAAAGCGACTTTTTGTACATCTTGCCTGTGATGGAGAGCTCCAAGAGATATGCTGCCCTATAAGCCTGCCTAGGACTAAGTCCTAAATTAAAGATAACTATTGTTCTGATAATCCAATTTACCTAGCAGCTGGATTGTGATTGACTTTGAGCATTCGGTTAGTGTCCAAACATATTCCTCAAGGGAGATATCCAAGTGTTCTGATGATGTATTCCTTTCTACAAACTTTAGTTTAATTTCTTTTTTTCTCTTTTGTTGTGAGTCTTCAAGTCAGTGTCTGTCTGCTTCTGGAGTCCTCAAGGGTTTTCCTAGAATGTATGTGAAATTAGAGAACAAAACTCATCATGAAGTTCAGTGCTTTAGAGGTGACACCTGAGAATTCCCTATTTTCTATCAGAACATGCCTTTTGATCTTTGAATCCTTTTCTATTTATTAAAAGCAAGACAGAAGAAATGTTGTGTTTATTCATATGTCTGGGAGTAGGCTTTGCTCAAGAACCAGGCAAACCAGGCTCTGATGCAGTCAGTTATTTGCCAGGTATTCTTTTATCTAGGTAATGAATGAAACTAGCCAGAGGAGCCTCAACAGCCTGTTTGGTGTCATGGAAACATTTGTGTCACTCAGCTTTTTACTTGGAGGGCTGAGTCAGCCTGCAGAGCTTCTTATACAGGAACATACAGGAACCCAGGTGCTCTCTTCAGTGTTTAATCCCATGCTTAGCACTCTCCTCTTTACCTGCTTGCAGTGCTTGGGACAGGTGAAGCTGTGCTGACACAGTGTATTATAAAACACAATAATGAAATTTCCACAGGGAAGCTGGTGACTGCTTGTTATTGAAATGTTACAGTGACAAGTTTTAAACACAAGGCCTCTAATTATGAGTCAAAAACTTCCTCATCAATCAACATCTTTGACCAGAAGAGGTGTTTATATAAAGTACCCTTACAAGCAATCAAGAAGAGCTTGGGATCATGTTCCAGCAGGGTTGATTAGGCATTGCTTGGCTTCAGACCTTGTGGAGAGCACATTTGTAACTGGAGTACTTAAAGTGTAATTTACACACTTCAAGTGAGGCCTAAACCAGGAAAACATCACGTTTTCTAAATGCTGTATGAACAGAAAATGAATGAAGATACTAATATTGCTAACATATTAAAAAAATAATAATAATAAAAATGATAAATGGATGTGGAATGGAGTATTCTTCACTCCATTCCATGCTTGCAGACCACATGGAGTCTTTAAAATGTGAGCTGCTGTTGAACTCATGGAAAGCTGGTAAAATAATTGCATCTGACCATATCACATAAACAGACCACAGAAGGATGACACTGCATAAGAAAAGAAAATTTCAGAATGATCTTCTACAAAAATGTAGTAGCAAAGCTTGTGCAGAAAGATGACAGTATCAGTCCTCCTTCTTCTCTTTTGTAGTCCTTAAGGATACCTGTGACATCACTGTCACCCACCTTCACATGTAATACTACCCTTAAATCACGTGGCTGTCACAAGGAGGGACAAGGCTGGAGGGATTCTGAGCCCAGTCTATGTCTATCACAGGCAAACATCAACCACCTCAAACAATCCTGTTCCAAACTCTCAGTCTACTCCTCTTGAAACATATTTTTCCCAACATGATAACATATGGATTATTTGGGTTTAAATTTGAGTGCAATTTGAGGATTCATATAAAAACTGCCAACTATGTACCAAATTGACCTTTCTTACAGAACACGAATGAAATTTTAGATTTCTAATTCTCATTCCTAACTTTTTCTTAGGGGTGTGTGATTTCTTTGCTAGCAGTGCAGCTTGTGATGTCATAGTGAAATGAAAGTACAATTATGTGCCCAATGTGCCTTGAATACTACAGGTAGCACTAGTACCAGTATGTCATTCTAAGTTAGATAGCCATTCTAGTGATCCCCCAGACTGACCTAACCAGAAATTCAAACACCCATGTGCTTCATCTCCTCGAGGTCTCAGACAAGGACTTTCCCTTGCCAGCCACATCCATCCCAGGTTACTCTGTGTTCAGGAGTAGGGCCGTGCGTCTAGAAGACTATTTATATTCGTATTTTGATCCCAACATTTGTAATTCTGGATACAAATAAATACACATTATCAGAAAACTGAAGTATTGTGTGCATATATTGGTGGTTGGGTTTTCTTATGGGAACTGAAAAGTTAAAAGAAGAGAAACAGACATATATACATTAATAACAAAAGAAGGACTAGGGAGAATCTCCATCCTTTACTTGATGCAGGGGGAAACATAGTTACAAAGGCTGAGGTGCTAAGTGCCTTCTTTGCCTCAGCCTTTAGCAGTCAAACTGGTTGTTCCCTAGACACCCAGTCCCCTGGGCTGGAAAATGGGGAGGTGGGGCAGAATGAGACCTTCATAATCCAAGAGGTGCTACACCACCTAAACTTCCACATGTCTACGGGGCTGGGTGAGTTGCTCCCAAGAGTACTGAAAGAGTTGGTGGGTGCACTCATCAAGACACTTTCCATCACTTACCAGCAGTCCTGGCTAACTGGGGAGGCCCCTGTGCACTGGGGGGTAGTAAATGTGCTACCCATCCACAAAGGCCAAAAGGAGAAGCCAGGGAATTACAGACCTGTCAGCCTGATGCCATGGCAGGTCATGGAGCAATTCAGCTTGAGTGGCATCACACACCATGTACAGAACAACCAGGTGACCAGGTCCAGTCAGCAGGGGTTTATGAAAGGAGGGTCCTGATGGATGAACCTGATATTGTTCTATGACAAGATGACCCACCTGGTGGATGAGGGAAAGGCTGTGAATGTTGTGTGCCTGGACTTCTGTAGGGCCTTTGGCACTGTCCCCCACAGCATTCTCATGAAAACACTGGCTGCTCATGGCTTGGATGGACATACATTCTGCTGGGTAAAGCACTGGCTGGGTGGCTGGGCCCAGGGAGTGGTGGGGAATGGAACTGAATCCAGCTGGGGCCAGGCACAGGTGGGGTTCCCCAGGGCTCAGTGATGGGACCACCTCTGCTTAACATCTTTATCAAAGATCTTGATGAGGAGATAGAATGCACCCTCAGTAGGTTTGCAGACAACACCAAGTTGGGAGGGAGTGTTGATCTGCCTGAGGGTGGGGAGGCTCTGCAGGGAGACTTGGACAGACTGGATCCCTGGGCTGAGGCCAGTTGTGTGAAGTTTAACAAGACCAAGTGCTGGGTCCTGCACTTGGGCCACAACAACTCCATGCAAAGCTACAAGCTTGGGGAAGAGTGGCTGGAGAGCTGCCCAGCAGAAAGGGATCAGATAATGCAGAAACTTCCCAGATTTCTCATGATCCCATGGTGCAATACATATTTCCCTGTCTGAGCTTCTTGTATTTATATTATCTGTATGGTCCTACCACTAAGTCACTTTTTTCCCAAAATACAAGTTATTTCACAAACAACAATTATTCTTCCATACTCATTATGATGTTCTTGCTAAGAAATCTCTTTTTCTTTCTGAATCTCTGTTTTCACTTATTAGTTTGACATGTCATTCATAGTTTATCCACATTTGTATTTTGATAAAAATAGGTATCAGTACTGACTTGTCTATTAAAAAGAAATAAATATAGATTCTGACCATTCCTTCCTCTAACAGCAGCTGACACTTGTTATGTGTTCAACATGCAGTAACCAAGTAGATGTTATTATGCCCTGCTCTCCAGAATAACAGACAAACATAATTGTTGCCATGACTATTTGCCTTATACATATTAGACCTTAATGCCCACGGTTGTCACAGTGTGAAAACAACACCAGCTGTTCTCCCTTGCAGAGCTTAACCTGGAATGCCACCTGTATTCTTGCAGCTATTGAAGGGTACTGAGCATGAGTTGAGCACTTCAGCCCTTCCAGAGCTTTATGGTGCTCATCGTGTCAAATTCAGAAGGCTCTGAGACATCTTCCAGTTTAATAACACTTCCTAGCCAGTAGGCTTGAGTGTGCAATAAACTATGATGATGAATTGTGCCAATAAGTTCTGCCTTTTTATGCTATTCTCTGTCTCACCACCAGAAATCCAGTTAAGAACTGAATTACTGCTTGGCAGTTTCAGTTAAAGTAAACTCAGTCTGTGAAATGGAAAATGAGTGAAGCTGAACATCAGGGACCTATCCAGAAAGTAAGGAATAAACAGAATAGATTCTTTCCTACTGACTGATATTAGAAGACCCCTGCCAGTTATAGCCATAGTGAAAAACCCTCACATTTTTAAAGCTGGTTTAGAAATAGAAGGCATCACCATCAGCAGGGTAAAATGATTGATATACACTCAAGTTTAACATAAAACAACAGGGTCTAGTGGGATTTTTTTATCAATTTGTATATTGTCTTGTTTTTCTTATAATGTATTATATGTTCCTCCAGGCTGCCACTGAACTGCCTTATAAAAAATATTTCTGTAAATACAATCTGGGCAAGTGACACTTTCATTGGCCCATCCTCTAGTTTTGTGCAACCAACACACACCATAGACACATATTTTTTACATACTAAAGTGGCTTCAGCATCTGGATTGTCAGAAGCTACATTATTTTTTATAGAGCAAGTCTTAGTCTAACATCATCATAGTACAGCTGAAAAAAATAACCTTTGCTAAGGTGCAGCTAATTTTTCTGAGGTTTTGTAGTTGTCAGGTAGGAGCAAATGGGTCCATCAGAGCACAAAAATAAGGCAAATAAAGAAAAAAAACAACTCTCACCCTTCCTAGGTAAAGAAGGGAGCCCTTGCTACCCTGTGTATATTTTCACCACTAACACCCATGTTTTTCCCCTCCCTGACTAAATAGCATTGCTTGAGTTAATACTCATTTTAAACCTTACTTCTTCCAATGAGATATTCTGTTTCTTCTCTAGGAAATACTGTTGTTTTAAAGACAATCATGAATTTTCTACAAAAAAAAATAAATAACCACAACAAGGCAAATATCTAATTAAATACTTTGACAAACATTTTTATATGGAAACCTCCACTCCAAACAATTACAAGTTAAAAGCAAAATTCCCATTGAATTTCTAGTGTCCATGCTAGATGAAATGTAAATGAAAGCTGTAATGTTTCTTATATATAATATAATATACTGTAATATAATATAACATAATGTAAATATTATAGATATTATACAGGGAATCTAACTCAGAATTTCCCAAAGACTTGAAGGTCTTGAATATCTTTAAAATCCAGTGATCTATAAACCATTCAGTGCTCCACTCCTGATACTTAAGACAGAAACCTCATGGATTTCAGTAAGAAAAAGCTGTACATTGTACCAGAGCAGACAACCCCTCTCCATCAATACAGACTCATAACCAGCTGAAAGAGCAGAATGAGAAGCCAGTGAAGATTTCTACAACTGCCAGGTTGAATGTCAGGTAACAATGTGGGGACCAGGACAACTGGCCGCAGTGAACTGAATGCCACCAAAGGAATGACACCAACTGGCCACTGGACACTTCTAGGTTGTTGACTTTTCCCTGGGACAACTGTATGTCAATCAGCAAGACCAAACCTCTGCTCACAGGGCTCTGATTTGGAACATGACACATTCACAAGACACATGCAACTCAATCAAATATGAGAAGTGAAAAACTAATTGTGAGATAAAAGCAACTCAATCAAACATATTACAAATAGCTTGTTTCAGGCTGCAGACCTCAACATCCCCTTTAAAACTGGTGCTCTGCTGGTTTTTAAGTGCATTTGCTTGTTTTTAGAAAACATCTCACGTTTGATTGAGTTGCCTTTATCTCATAGCTAAACTTTTGTGTTACCAGTTGCACGATTCATACACTTGAATTCCCTCCGTACACACAGTTTCCTTGCAAAAAGTAGAGCACAGTGAGAAGAGCTGCCTGCTCCCCAAGACTGTGGCTACAGTGCTTGACAAGTGCAGCCTGGTGACAGGCAAAGAGCTGTTCCAGTGGTGTGGCAGTGTCCAGCCTGGGGTTGGTGGTGGCCAGTTGGCAGTGGTCAGTTGTCCCTTGCCCGCAGTGTGCGCTCGTCACAGCTTGTCCAGAAAGCACCATGCTATGACTGTGTCCTGAAAATCAAAAGAATTTGACAACCTGTGCCCAGTTTCAGCATGTCCTCCCCACCCACACGGTTGAGGGGGATATGAAGAAGCTAGAGGGCACCTGTTGGGCAGCTGCTGAGGTGATCAGGAGACTAGAGCAGACGAAATGTGAGAATCCAAGTGAACCCAGCTCATCTGACATGACTTAAAGCAGGCTAAGAGAGCTTCTAGTGGCAGACCACAGCTACTTGAAGGATGGTTACAAAGACACGGAAGCCAAAAGCTCAATCTCTTTGCAGTACTGCTACAATATAGCAAGGGGCACAGGTTTCACCTCGGGAAGCTCAAGTTGGAGACAAGTGAAAACTTCTCCACAATGTAGTGCTGCAAGGAAAGGGCTGCCTGAAGTGGCTCCCTCCACAGGGGCTCTCAAGACCTAACTGGACAGACCCTAAACCTAATGGCAGTTCCCCCTTCAAGCACAAGGCTCCAAACCCCCACAGTCTAATAAACATTTATATGATTCTATAAAAGGATATATTTTTTTTCCCATCAGTTACCTCTTCATAAATATTCAACTAGATCCATAATGAACAATGACATAACCAGAAGCAGCATGCAGGCTCTCTGCTTTGGCATTGCTGCTATTGTTCACTCTCTGAACAATTTATCTTCTCCTATTGCACATAAGCCATGTCAAGAATCACATTATGCTTTCCTAGTGAGACTTCTCAATGCAATCTGGATAAATGGATTTTTTTTTTATGACTATGTAAAGTCCCAGTGTGAACATGTCATTTAGGTAAGTGATTTTTATTTTTTTTTCCCTGTGTATCACTGCCCCAGTTTTGTCAAACAAAACCCATTTGTTTATGATGCAACTTTTTAAAAGAAGCATCTGATACCACCCTGATCTTATTTTCCCCTTGCAAATTGGTCAATTATACTACTTAAATATTATGTTGCATGTTGGAAAATCACTAGTTGCTTCTAGTGGGCAACTTAGGTGTTAATAGACCATCATGGGTATACATGCTAGTAAGCCCACAGGTATCACTACCATTTCAGCCCTCCCCCCATCAAAAATTGGCCATAACTCCATCCATGGAGTGAGAGTAGATCAATGACAACAGGAAAAGCAAGGACACTTCCAAGCACTGTGGAGCTTAAGGTAGTTACTTTTACTAAAGATGGCTATGAGGTAAAAATAAATCCTGATTTCTGTATTGTGAGAGTCCAGTCAAATCAAATCTCAATGAAAAAAAACCACAACAAAACAACACCAAAACCCACAAGCCAGCAATCTGCTGAAGGCCCTGTATATGTGCTAGTACGTGCAACAATTTGTTTTTCTACACAAATCCAGTTTGCAATAGGCAACTTGGAACATTGAAATGTGTGATGGTGTAATAGGTTCACTTTTACAGAGGATCTACATTGTGATTCAGCTGTGTGTGTAAATGTAAGAAAATACTTCAATGTATGAAACAAACAGACAAACATCAAATGACCACTCCCCCCAAAAAATTAATTAAAGCTTAGAGGAAGGTTAAGGGCTTGAGTCAGTGAGCACATTTCTAGCTGGTATCATTGGCCCAAGGGTTGCTACTGTCTCTATGCTACATGACTGCAGTCATTTGTTTAATAAGGCATTTAACTGATTAGTTCTGCACACGTGGATCAAAACTGCACTGCAAATGATGATAGTGTGAAGATCTTTCCAGTACAGATATTATTTTGATGCAACTATGGAGAAACCTACCAAAACAGACAATCTAAGCTTTGAGCAAATCAGATCACAGTAGCATCTGACATGCAGCTGATTTTAGGAAGGGAGTGATTTACACAGTTCATTCCAGGGAAGCAGTATTCAAAATATCAGGATGAAGGGCTTTTGGCAGTAGGATCATTCAATGACCTCATCACATGGCACTGGGTCTCAGATGAGTCAGGGTAGCAAGGGAGACATCTGCACAAATAAGGTGGTGCACAATATATCCTAAGGAGAGATGAATTCACAGCATGAGCTCATCTACATGGCATCTCTGTAAGCTACTGAAATGCAGCTCAGAGTCACAGAGTGGATTCCAGCACACAGACAAAACTCCCAGAAATACAAAAGCCAGGAAGAGCCTGAACTGTAGGCAGCAGGCACTGCTTTGATCTGTGAAAGGCTATCAGCTTTCATGTCAACATGCAGGACAGGAGAGACCTGCCTGCTACAGCTCTATGTAGGCAACTGGGAGTGCAGTTCTTGCACCACCACAGGTGCATGTTGGCAGAGAGCAAAGCATGGCAGACAGAAAGTGGGCTCTTCAGGTTTAGAAGTGGTGAGTATCCAAAACACAGACAATCCTAGGAGATCAACTGTGTATTCCAAGGCTTTGTGCCCTATTCTATAGACCCACAGGTATCATTATCATTTCATCCCTCCCCTATCAAAAACTGAAACCCCATAACTCTTTCTAAGGGGTGAGAGTAGATCCATGAGAATGGGAAAAGAAAGGAGCCTTCCAAGAAATGTGTTGCTAGAGTTACTTTTACTGAAGGTGGCTATTAGGTAAAACTAAATGTTGCAAGAGTCCAGTCAAATCAAATCTCACTGGAAAAAAAACCCCACAATGTCAGCAAGGTACAGAAAGCAAAGCTCATCTGACCAAACACAGATATAAAGATTGGATACACAGTCACTGGATTTAGCAATCTAAATTCCCTAGCACAATATGCTTCTGGAACACAACTCATTTTTAAGTAGACGTCTGCAATTGGAGTCACATAAATCACACTATAAAAGAGTTCATTTATTTCTCAGCATCTTTAAAGGGAATCTAGTCCACCCATAAACATTTATGATTATGGAAGATAAATCCCACCCATGTTATCTCTTAAACAGCAGAAACAGGGATGCTGCATCAGGGAATGCAGACACTAGTAACACAAGGAGTGGAACCAATAGTGCAGGTATGAGGAACAGATCTGGTTGTGGGGATTTCCATGCTCTTTGTGGGACTAAAGGAAAATAACAGCAATATATATCCACAGTACCAACTGTACTATATTGCACAGGTTGCAGCATCATAGCCCAGGCTTCTTGCATAAGCACAAGGAGCTTTTTTGCTCTGGCAGCATGGAGACATGCATGAGATCACTTCCTCTACTGTGCAGGGAGCTTTGGGCTAAGTGGTTTGGACTGTTTCTTTAATTTGGGACTACTGAAGAAATTCAGCTCAAGTATTTCTAGATTTCACTACAATATGAAGCAGTTTCATATGCAAAGTTACTTATATGAAGAAATAGATGGCATAGTGGTCTCATAAGAGGTGATGGTCAGCTCACTGAAACTGAGCAACCAAGTGTCCCAACTCTCTTTCCAGTTGCATTCTAAATGATCTCAAGCCGTTCTAAAAAGGCTAAGATCAAGAGGCAATAAGAAGTAGGAAAGCAGGATTACCTGGTACAGGAAATAATTGTATTGTGGAGCAATTGCCTTATGCTTTTCTGTTACTGCTGCTGGGCTTGGAATGAGCTCTTCTACATGAGGGACACTCCAATACACTGAGGTGCTGCATGTCATACAGCACACCTAAGTATGTACCAGACCTCAGAGGAACAATTTCACAGTTCTGTCATTTTTCTCCTGTCATTTTGGAAGTCCATCATCAATCATTTCATACTGTGCTTTACTAAATGCTGTCCATGAAGATTGCCCTGAGCCATTCAGTCATACTGAACGTTCCTGCCAAATCCCTGCTTGCATTAAAAGAACTGCTGAGAATACAGACTGGGTAGGCTACAGTGCAGTATTTTAAATATTTCACTAATATGTTGTTTGTGTATCACACAAACACTAGGAGAAATATGCTGAGGAGCTTGTGTGTGGCTCTGCAGCAGCATCCTTCCATGTGTCGGGTCCACGGGTCCTGATGGGTTACACTCATGGGTGCTGAGGGAGCTGGCAGAAGTCATTCCTGGGCCACTCTCTGTTACCTTTGAAAGGTCCTGGAGAACATGCAAAGGTGCCTGAGGCCTGGAGGAGAGCCAGCATCACTTCAGTCTTCAAAAAGGGAAAGAAGGAAGACCCAGGAAACTACGGGCCAGTCAACTTCACCTCCATCCCTGGAAAAATGATGGAACAGCTTGTTCTGGGCACCACCCGAGTGTCTTTTGCCAGAAGGGGGCTGTGGTCATTGTTATCAGCATCAAAGGGAGTAGGGCTGCACTCCTATCTGGCCACAGCTGTTACAGAAATGGTGTGAGACAGAGAGTGGCCATTGTTGCTGGAAAGCTGGTGCAGTGTGACTCACCAAACAGCTGCTTCAACTTACCCTGACAGAGCTCACCTGCCCAAAGGGATGCCCTGCTGGGCCTGTTTTCCAGTTCCATTGTAACTCCTTCCCTACCCAGCTGCAGCAGGGCTGTTTTCTACTTTTGTTCCTCTCTTTTTCATGAAGTCAGGAGACCACGGCACGTAGCTTGACAGTCCTCTGGAGGAAACACAATAGGACTTAATTCCTTCTAGTTTGGAAAACAGTCACACTGCTTGTTTAAGTAGTGCTCCTCAGGGATTAATAAAAATAGTCTCCATTTCCCTGGAGGGAGCAGAATTCCTTTTCTGGTCTCATTGCTGTTTGCCTATTCTCTACATGAAATTGAACTGGCAGACAAAAGTGAGGGCATGTAAGTACTTGTTTCTGCCAGTTGACAGGTAGGCCTCAAACATCTGCTTCTTGGTTAAGTCAAGAGATACCCAGGACTCTTATTCTTCAGGTTCTTCAAGGCAAACGAGGCATATGGCTGGAGCATCTTCACTGTTGTTCTTCAGCTCGTATCCTGTTAATGGTTAAGTGAATATAAATCCAAGACTTCTAGTAATGTCAACATTAATTTGAAAAGAATACACTCAAAGACACAGTGGGTACTTTTCACACAAACCCTACAAAAATTTTAAGTACTTCAGCACTTAGGAACATTTTTCAACACAGCATATGTGCATTTCAGTGAGAACATTCCTGGAAGTCAAGTATTATGAGTGTATTGAATGTGTTTCTCCATGCTCTTTGATATTCTCAGATTTGCCAGATAATAGTATAATTTCATTATTCTGTAAAGTATTGGGCCAATTTTCAGATTAACTGCTACACTGAAAGGTATTTTTCCTTCCTATTGTAATATCCTTGTTCTGACACTATAGGGTTTTTGAATCATGCATTAAACCAAGAAACATTTATTCTAGCCCTGTCATTAATCCCACAGGATGTTTGAATTATTGAAATATGTTGCATATTAATAAGCATTAACTTTTTTAATGCCACATTTATGTTGCAGATTTAGTCATATACTTTGTAATTGTGTTGGTTTAATATGTAAACAAAGAGCAATGATGTCACAAATATGCATATTACATCTAATAGCACAGCACAGCAAATGTCACAGCAATATTACATATATAGGGAAGCCTCAACAGGTTTTTGTAATTTTAAACTTTTTTTTTTCTTCATAACACTAAATACTGCTCTTGACTTATAAAACTCCTATGTTCTTCCACAGGGCACATTTGCAGAAGCAGATAGATGGTTTTTTTAACAAATTGTTACCACAAAACTCTGCAACAAAACCTTTCACACCCAGGGTGGGATTGATCTTGGTTTCTGGTGCCTAAATCTAATCTAGACATCTAACTCCCTTTGTAATTGATGGAAATAAGTAAGAATAAACCTCTTTTAGAAGTTTTCCTCTTTTGCTCAGGCATAGCATGCAAATCCTTTGCTCACACATAAGCACCCTGTGCCAATGTGGGCACTGTAGAATGTCCAACCTTGCCTCCAGCTACCTCCAGGTGAGCACAGATCTCCAGTAGGACCTGTATCATACCTGGTAGACCCAAGAAAACTATAGATAACCTAGGGAGTCTCAAATGCCATTAGATATGCACATACAAGCAACTGAATCAAGCCATTGGAAGAAGATGCCCTAGAAACACCCTCTTCTCTCACCTGATATAAATGGAATCTAGGCAACTAGAGCTTCACTACCTGGAGAACCCAGGTCAATGACAGACATGACACAAGACATAAGAGATGCCTGTGTTCACTGAAATAAAAGCTGACATGAGCTATGTTATTCTGTGGTCTCTCCTATGTCTCTGGAAAGATCATTTAGGGCACTTGACTGAGAAGCCAGTGATTTGGGCACTGATTTCAGTCACAGCACTCAATTTTCCAAGGGTGGCCTTTGTCCTTGCAGAACAGAGGTTAAGGCACAGGCCTGAGCTTTTCTTACAGACTAGTCCGTGCTGTCATGAAGACCAGCTCAGGTGCAAAAACCTTTGTTATTTATCATATAAGGACTTTGTCACCCAAGTCACTGTGTGAAGAGTGCTCCCAGAACCAGGCTTTTAGACCTACTGCTCAACTCTTTGTGGAATTGGGGCCATCAGGTTGCAAACCTGTGTACTCAGCAAACTGCTTCAGCCCTTTGTGTGCGAAATGAGAATAATGCCATTTCCTTAACTCAGAAGCACTGTGAAAACCAGCACAATAAAATTGTGAAGAAACAGGGTAACAAGGCCCTTCCAAGTAGCACAGATGAAACATCTTCTGTTTATTCTGGGTGCTGAAGAAGTGTATTCCATCACACTACATTTCTTTTACCATGCTAACCACAAACTACAAAAAAAGGTGAAATCTGAAAGAAGTTAAAACTAGCACTGCTTCTTTAGGGCTAAACAATCTGTGAGTGTAATAGCATCTATTTGCAAACAGTAATTTTTGCAAATAATTGGTCATAGGTAGACAGCTGTTTAGACATAAATTAATAAATTCATTTAGACATAAATTAATATCAGACAAGGTGTGTGACTTTGGTTCTGTCGTTTATTTAAACCAAAATGTCCCGTGTTGTATGGTGTCAAAATGAATACATGCACTGTAGGTATCCTGAGAAACACTTCATAGCACATGCACTTCTTTCTCTGAAGTGCTTGAATACCATGGAAATTAATACAAAAAAACTCCAATATAAAGATCAGTCCAACTTCTTAAACAAGCTGAATTCGGAACCTTTATTGTGATGTTGTGTAACATTGTAAGAAGCTGTTCTGAGAAATGTCAGCCTTAGTGTATCAAAGGTGTTAATTAATTATCAGTCTTCTATTTATTAATTTCATCTTTCACACTTCATTTTTAAATGCTTCCAGTGTAGTTACAAGTTTTTTAGTTGATGGCTCAGGGATCAAAATTACCTCCTGAATTCTTGTCTGTAGCAGGACACTCCCTCTCTCAACATGCCTGCCTCAGTTTCCCTCTATGGTTCAACTGCTTTTGTCTCTCAGTTTTGCAGGCCCAGGCCTGCAGTGAAAGGTTCCTATCAGAACGGAAAAGACCTAACAATCTCTGAGCTGGTAACAACCTTGAAAGGTACAAACAGAGGCCAAGTAGATGTGCATAACACCAGCTGCTCTCTGGTGTTGAAGAACAGAGCCCAGCCCAGCCACAACTGGGCCTGAAATGGAGATAAAGTAAGAACAAACAAACAGATAAACAAGAGTTTTCTTAGTGAGAAGAGAGCCTTTGTGGTTTTTTTCTATTGTTTTCTTTTTATTCTCCAGTAAGAGCTGCTGGAGATATGGCTAAATAGTAAACTGACAGCAGTCAATCCACTGTATTCTATAAAAGCCTGGTCCCATCTTTGATGGATGGACTTCCCATACACTTTCCCAGCAGGTCTGCTGGACATTCTCCTTGCCAGTGGGGAACACCTCCCAGAGCTATTAATTCTCAAGGATTAAGACCCACCCAGGGACACCCAACTGCTGCTGGGCAAGGCTGAGAGATATTAACCCCTTCTATTGTCTTTATGAGCAAGCTTAATGTTAAATAATGTTCATCATTAATTTTAAAATGTATAGAATCCTTTAAAATTGAGAATTAATGTTCTAGGCCTAGTATAAAACTTGATAATAAGTAAGATGCTAGCATTTTAATGATTAACCTTTATTGTTTGATCTAACTACAAGTAGTAGATTTTATTGTTGATACCTTTTGCATTCAAACTTGAACTTCTGTTCCAATCTCCCAATTTCCTTACAATTGGACTGTGCTTGTGCCTTCTACTTTAAGGAGTTAAGACCTGAGTGTTATATGCAGTAGATCTTGATCTGTGCATTTATGTTTCATCTGCTGTCTTGTCCCATTCAGGAGATCATCAAAAGGCTAATGAAAACTTTGGATTTCTTAGCAGAGAAGCAATGGGTAAAAAAGTGATAGAAGTCTTACATGTGCCAGAGAAGTCTCTACTGGAATAAGTCAAGGGGCAGGGAGAGATCTTCTTGATCATAATCAGATTTGTCAACTATGTAATCCTCATTCATCTCAGAAGCCAGCCATGACCCTTCTTAAAATAAGATATTTTCTTCTTTATATTCTTGGAAGGTGGTTCCAGGCTATAAGTAATTGGATATTCTCTCCCAGTACCCACTCTAAATTCACTGTAGACCATCCAACTGTTTTGTTTGAAAATTTAGTATGAAATTCTATTACTCACAATTCAAGACAGTGCATAAACATTGGATTAAAAACCCAATAAGATTAGCTTATGCTAATATATAGCATATATGCTATATATTATGCATATGCTTTAGATATATGCTTTAGAGTGCCAAGGTGGGATTGACTGCAAAAAAAATCCCATATGGCCAGGTCACACCTAGACAACAATTTTGTAGAGATCTAAGTTTCACTAAATGAATAAAGGAGATTTATCTCTTTACCTTATCCATGAGAAGGGAGGAGAGGGAGTGTGGTGAGGGAGATTTGAATGGGGTATTTCCTGTGCTGTCCAGCTTCAGCCTAGCAAGTCAGGGACAAAGGAAGGCCTTGAAGAGGGGATAGTATTCCAGGCCACCAAGAGGTGCTGGGAAGTTGTGGCATTTCCTCCATCCAGGCAGACGAAGACCCAGCCATTCATGGGCTAAAATGGGAAGGAAATGTCAGCTTCTCTCCTAGGCTCCAGGCAGCAGTCTCGAAGGTCTCAGGAGCTCCAGAGGGGGACCAGCAGAAGGAGGCCCTGAGATGGTGTCACGATCCAGTATTCGGGTACATGGCAATTTTTTATAAAGGTGATCCCAACTGGTGAAATTAAGATGCAAACGAGGTCAGATGTCACTCACACAACAAACCTTTATTGCAGTAACACAACAAAAGTCTCTAGAGCGTGTAGGACAGGCAGGAAAACAGAGACAGAAAAGAGAGGAGAAAGCAGAGAGAGAGAGGACAGCAAACGAGAGCACAGTTACCACCCACGGTCCAGCGATGTCATCAGTGGGGAAGTGGTTCCTGGTGGGGAAGTGCTTCCAATGCATCCATAGAGTCCCAGATTTTTATACAGTTCTTGCCCACTGCACCCCCACTTTTTTCCCTGAATAGGGAAAAACTCCTTCCATCTTCTCTGTGATAGCAGGGGCAGGTATGATGCCAGGGGTTATGTCTTTGTTTGGCTAATTGATGAGCTCAGCCATTACAAAGGAGGAGGTTGAGTCAACTGGCACCACAGGATTAGTTCCTTGTGCTGGTGTTTCAGTCCTAGGAAGCACCTTGAGACTGGTGCTCCTGGTCTTGTCCTGCAAAGTCGGTGGTTTCCATATCAAGGCCTGGTTATCACTGGATATTCTGCTCCCAGCTGTAGAACTCCTTTTTCTCCAGTCTCAGCATGTCCCACACTAAACTCCCCAGTTCTCAGGTACTTGTTGCAGGAGGGGAAGCAGGTGGGCTGCTGAGGCATCACTTTAGTTCATCAGCAGATGTTGTTCATCTCTCAGATGCCACGAGACAGACAACAGATACCCTGAGTGCCAAAGTCCATCACTTCTCTCTTGGATTGTTCAAGACAAGCACTGTACATCCTGAATGCCACAGATGGATCTGCAGGATGTGAGCCAGCAGCACCCAGATGTCTGCCTGATTCCTGAAGGTGTGGGGCAGGCCCTGGGGACCCTGAATCTATCCCTGAAAAGACACTTTTTTCCAGCATCACAATCCTCCTCCTGCCAGCACTGTTGCACCACACAAGGAAACTGCTTCCTCTGCCCTCCAGTGACCCTTCCAAGTGTCCTCCCAGAGCCAGGTGAGGACACGAGGGGCTTAATTATGCCCCCTATCCCCTACTGCGGGTGCTAGAAAGGAGCCAGAGGCTCTGCCTACAGGAATACCCTGGGAATTGCATGTCACCTGCCCCCCAGGAGCTTGGGATACATTACTGACTCACAAATGGAAAAGGGCTGCATTTACCCCCCCTACTGCTACTCACACATAAGAAGTGAAACTCTCAATAATCAATTGAACTAGAGAGTTGGTTGCTAGTCAGGCTTCTCCAGGCTTTTTAATTTATCTCTCAAAATCTGCTGTCCTGCTATATCCATTCTTCTTTCTTTGTATGTTGCAGGTCTGGGCAGGAACAGGAAGAGATCATGGCACCTTCTGTCTTCTCCTTCCTCACTCAGTCACATGCAGATTTCTGACATATCTACACACACAAATATATATCTACACATATATATTTATGTCTATGATTTATTTCTGTTCCAAAGGAAATAGGCAGTCAGAGGGTGCTCTGAGTTCAGGGGGGTATAATGTGTTAAAAAAACAATCTCAAAGCAATGTGAATTGAGGTTGGGAATGATGTAATTATAGATAACACTAGAAATGGCAGCCACTGTGTATGAGACAGGAGCTTCCTGTTCCAGGTAAACTGGAAGGGGTGGCAGGTCCTGCCTGTCACAGGTCTATCTGTGAACATGGAGAACGTGATGTCAAAAATGGTTACTCCTTACTTTAGAACTGCTGTCTGAAACCAAATGGTGGCCCTTATGTATGTAGTGGGAAAGGTCTTCCTGCTCTGATGTCCTTCTGAGTAGGAGGGACAGCTGGCAGGCAGTCACAGGGCTGGCTGTGAAGATGCAGGGTGTGACATATCACACAGTGGAGACCCCAGGGACAACAAGAGTTGGAGGTAGCAGAGCACATGACCAGCAGATGGGTGGGACTGCCAGGGGCAGCCTTTGTGCTGGGGCTACAGCTGAATTCTTACTGTTGGCCTCCAGGTACCTGCTTCTGTACTTTCTTCTGTTGGATTTCATACTGTCCCTGTCAGACCAGCTGATCCAATTTTTATTGTACTATGGTCAAGTCCTCTTCAGCTTCAATAGTACCTCTCTAATTTAGTTTTTCATTGTCAACTTTTTCCTAGTCCTGCCTAGAGGTCACATATTATCCACAGCAGGGATAGCTTCAAGTCTGATCCTTAAGGAGCACTTTTTTTTTTTCAATCTTCTTTTTTTTCCTGATGATTCTGCTCTGTTAGCCTTGGTTTCTCTTTTATTGTCACCAACCATTTCCTATGAACATCAGACAAAGTGCTTTCTTTAAGTACAAATGGATTAGCTCACTGCATTACCTGTCTCTGAAAAATCTGTTGTCAATAAGGAGGCATTTGAGCAGACTAACAGCTCTACCTTTGGTTTTCAGCTTCGTACTAGACTCCATGTCTGTATCTGTGTTGCTTTTCTTTGAACTACACAAAATACTGATGCCAAATTAAGGCATCTCTACTTCTTGACTCCTTACTTCACTCCCACACTTTTACTTCCACTTGCTACTACTCTCCAGGTATCAAAACAGTCCTGAAATAAAAGGTTAAGAAGAAACAAATAAACCAAACCCAAGGATAAATTTTGCTGGCTTTGCAGTATCTTGTGTCAAGTCTTTTCACAGTCTAGGGCAGAGATTAACAAAACTAGGTGATATTATATGTTTTGTAATGCTAACAGAAGTAAGACCTGCTGTTAACCTCAAACATGAGCATTTGAACTGTTGTTTTATTTTAATTTTTTCCACAATTTGGAAGCAATGCAAAAGAGGCCACTCATCATTTTTTTTTCATACAGATTTCATAAGATGTATTCTGGTATAGCTTGGAAAACTAATTTCTTCCTCATGAGTCTCAATTCTATAATTATATTCATCCTCTTCTCATACATGTAGCTTCAGCATCTGTGTCTTTAATTATCTGGTTCATTCTTTCCTTTTTTCTGCCTCTCTTGCAGACTCAGTCTATTTTCTCTCCAAACTTCTGGGCATATGTTGACAATACTTTTTAAATGGTCACAATCTGAGAGGAACTATTCTGAAATGCAATTCAGTTGATTGTTAATAGTAGTCATCAGAATACTTTGTAATTATTCCTGTGAGAATACTTGTATAGATTACATGAAAGGATGATTGCAGAGGCAAATAATGGCTGTCTTGAATGCCTGTTATTTATCTGGAAAGCATTTTTTAATAAAGGAAAACTTTCTGGCATACATTACGTAAATGTTGCATTGTTTGAAGTCCTTGTCCTTAGCTTCTCTCCTATCCAGTTTTCTAAAATACTTGCCACCAGATCTAGAAATTGAGAACTCTAGCAACTGGGGACAACTGCTGCTCCTGGAGAAAGCATTACCGTGTGATCTGGGAACTTGTACATGTGCTATTTGGCTTGTCTCTTGCCATAAATGAATAATACATGCATTTCTTTCATGTTTCAGACTGACATATGAACACATCTTCCCACAGAATTCCCCAGCATTAACACCGGTGTTGGATGGCAAAATGTGTTAACAAGCTAGTATAGAAAACCTTAAATGTTTTTCATTACTTGATGTAAGCCTAGAAAATGAAAATCCATAGTGTCTATTTTTTTCCTCTTGCAACATGACCTAATAATACCTTATTTTACAGAGAAGTTCTAGAACAATGACATAATGCTAGTGGGACTTCTACATACTCGCTCATCTCTATTCTTATTTGACTAAGGGGTAGGGTTTTTAATGACATGTCATGCAGAAAATTTCATATCCACAACGCAGACTAGGAGAATGGATGATCTGGGATGAGCTCAGCATTAAGGAGTGGTGGTGCCTCTGCAACAAGAAAGAGCAGCCTGGGAATGAAGGTTCTCACCTGCTCTTCCTCTGTGTTAAATAGTCTGGGCTTTTTGTGCTGACTGCAATTTATGAAAGTCTTACTTGCATGTGCTGAGCATTTCCAGAATGGAAGGAAAGCTGAGCTTTAGAGAACTTTGTAGAGTAGGGATGATGGTTGGACTTGGTGATTCCAAGGGTCTTTTCCAACTTGGATAGTTCTATGATTGTATGATTTCCACATCTACTGTCCTGCAGGTCCACTGCTTTGGAACTTCTCTCTTGTGTCATTTACCAGGGAGTAAAAAGAAGCTGGCATGTCACTTCTGTTCCTTTGTGCCACCTGATGAATGCCTTTGTCTGACTTGCTCTGACACATGAAGAAGCACAATAGAGGTTTACAGGGAAGAAAAATGAGTAGGTTTATTTCCATGTTAATCCAGTTTCATTTAAAGACCATTAAAAGAATCCCTAATAACAACATCTCAGCTTTGGTGCCCATGGTTTTCCTGGTTTACTTGAAAATATCAGCTTCAGTGTATTTGCATGTCATGAGGATGTGCCCCTCCTTTACTCCCCATCACAGTGCTGCCATGGAGCTGAGCTACAGTTCCTGCTCATCCATAGGTGATTCTGCTTTCTTAACCTTTTTCTCCTGTCTTTCTAAGCCAATAAACTCTGACCTGAGATGTGAAAGACCACAGGGGGAAAAAAAACAACCAAAAAAACCCAAGAAACCATCAAGTGAGTACATACAAGAATGAATAATAATTTAATCTATTTTGGAGTTATCCACTGATTGCAAATAAATGATCAGTTAGTAAGTTAAGCCAGTAGGAAGCCCTCTACAATGTTCTATATTATTTTTCTATCTAGTTCTTTTGGGCTTAAAAGAAGCTTAGCAACAGCTCTCTCATTCTGAACAGAGTTACATTTATTTCAGTCAAACTTAGCCAGCTCTCACTTCTATAGCTGATTACCCTCAGGTACATTCTGGGATTCAACTACACTTAGAAACAATATTTATCTGATATGAAAGAATTGGCTTCTATTCACCATTCCCACTCTGGAACCTGCTACTGCCAAGTAAATCAGACTTGCATCTGCCAGTCAGCCTGGTACTCAGAAGAGCCTGGATTGTCCTTAAAACATGGGTATTACCAAGGTACAGGGGAAGGTCCTCCTGGTTTTCCTCCTTCAGACCTCACTGTAAACTGAACACAAGGGGTGCATCTGTGTGTGTCTGTGTATGTGAATGAGGTTGGGGGTGAAGGGATTGGTCCTCAAGCAAATGGGATCCTGATCTGGTCCAGTGTAATTCCTCTGACTCCTGCAAGACACCAGCTAAGCACTCTGAAGTCCTGCAGAAATGGTGTAGCTGGCAAGGATATCATAAGCTTCACAAGTAAATATGTAAATGAAATTAAAACTTAAAACCATAATTATGTATAAACTTGTACCTCTGCCCCTTGTACCTCATGCCTAACAAGTCAACTTCTTTTTAATGGAGAAAGAACAAATCTGACACATTTTAAGTGACCTCATGCCCACAAAATAATCAAGAAAAAAACAGGATGTACCTTCTTACAGAGGATTGCTTATACCTTACATTTTTGTAGGCAATGCCTGCTGTGGCAAACAGGGTTAAGAACAGTTGCCATTGTAAGGTTTCTTTTTCACTCTTCAAGTTTTAACTGCCTAGGCAGAAATTTTCTAGACCCAAGGTTTACCTCAGTGTGGCAGCCTGTCTTTCAAATTAAGGAAAATGGTCTGGCTTTTTCTTGGGGCATGGCATTCTGTATGGTTGGGAAGTCTGATGCTTTGTCAATATTTAATTCTTACAACACTTCCACCCTTTTTTCCCAAGATGCAAGAGATGGTTCCTGCTTTGGGAGAACTCTGTGCAGAGACAGGGAAAG